>NW_011494888.1:2603524-2617054 GCF_000754665.1 Bison bison bison | reverse complement strand
TTGTCCATGAAGTGATGGGACTGGATGCCATGATCTTAGTTTTCTAAATGTTGAGTTTTAAGCCAGCTTTTTCACTCTCCTCTTTCACTTTCATCAAAAGGCTCTTTAGTTCTTCGCTTTCTGTGCCATAAGGGTGGTGTCACCTGCATATCTGAGGTTATTGATATTTCTCCCGGCAATCTTGATTCCAGTTTGTTGTTCATCCAGCCCGGCATTTCTCATGATGTACTCTGCATAAAAGTTAAATTAGCAAGATGACGATATACAGCCCTGACGTGCTCCTTTCCTGATTTGGAACCAGTCTGTTGTTCCATGTCCAGTTCTAACTGTTGCTTCTTGACCTGCATACAGATTTCTCAGGAGGCAGGTCAGGTGGTCTGGTATTCCCGACTCTTTAAGAATTTTCCACAGTTTGTTGTGATCCATACAAAGGCTTTGGCATAATCAGTAAAGCAGAAGTAGATGTTTTTCTGGAACTCTCATGCTTTTTTGATGATCCCAAATGGATGTTGGCAATTTGATCTCTGGCTCTTCTGCCTTTTCTAAATCCAGCTTGAACATCTGGAACTGAATGACAGCAATAATACATGGAAAGTGTTAATTGCTCAGACATGTCCAACTCTGTGGGATCCCATGGACTGCAGCCCACCAGGCTCCTCTGTCCATGGAATTCTCCAGGCAAGCATTCTGGAGTGGGTTGCCATTTCCTTCTCCAGAGAGTCTTCCTGACCCAGGGATCAAATCCGTGTCTCCTGCCTTAGTAGGTGGATTCTCTACCACTGAACCACCTGGGAAGCATTACATCTAGGGCAACAACTGAAAAAGAAAGAAGAAGCATATCTGACGTGCTGAGAAGGGGGAGAAGATAGGAGTGCACGTGTGCTCACTCATGTCCGACTCTTGCGACCCCATGGACAGAAGAACCTGGCGGGCTGAAATTTCTTCTTTAATCCATGTTATTTAGGAGTTTGTTGTTCCACATTCAGTGTTTGGGGATTTTCCACCTATCTTTCATTTTTTTATTTCTAGCTTATTTCCGTTGTGTTCTGGGAATAGACATTATATGCTTTCTTTTCTTTTAAATTTGTGAAGGTGTGTCTTATGGTTGAGAATGTGGTCTTTCTTGGTAAATGTTCCAGGTGAGCTTGGGAGTTTGCTTGGTAGTTCAGTGGTTAGGATTTGGTACTTTCATTGCCAAAGGTCTGGGTTCAATCCCAGGTCAGGGAACAAAGATCCCACAAGATACGTGGCATGGCCAAAAATTAAAAAAAAAAAAAAATTTCAGGTGAGCTTGAAAAGAATGTGTATCCTGCTGTGGCTGGATGAAATAGTACATGTGTCCAGTATACCTAGATGATTGATGTTCTTGATTTCAACTGTGTCCTTACTGATTTTCTGCCTGTTAGAGCTGTACATTTCTGATAGAAATGAAGTCTCCAACTATAATAGTAGATTCATCTAGTAAGTTTTGCCTCATATTTTGAAATGGTTGTTAAGTGCATACACATTATGGACTGGTATGAGATTTAGAGAACTGATCCCTTTATCATCACACAATGCCCTTTTTAAATCTCTGATACCTTTCTTTAGTCAGAAGTCTACTCAGTCTGAAATTAACATAGGTATTCCTGATTGCTTTTTGTTTGTGTTTACATGGTATACCTTCCTCCATCCTTTTACTTCTAATTACATGTCTTTATATTTAAAGTTGGTTTCTTGTAGACAACATATAGTTGGGTCTCGTTTGATCCACTTTGACAATCTCTGCCTTTAGTCTGGTGTATTTTGGCCCACTGACACTCAAAATGGTCACTGGTATGGTTGAATTAATGTGTATCATAGTTGTTACTATTTTCTACTTACATCCTTGTTCTATGTTCCTTTGTTTCACCTTCTAGTCTTTTTCTTTTTTGCCTTTTGTGATTTTAATTGAGCAATTCATATGACCCTATTTTCTTCCCGACTTCCAGGGGGGTGCTAGTGGTAAAGAATCCTCCTGCCAATGCAGGAGAAGCAAAAGATGCAGGTTCCATCCCTCGGTCAGGAAGACCCCCCTGGAGAAGGAAATGGCCACCCACGCCAGTTTTCTTGCCTGGGAAACCCGTGGACACAGGAACCTGGCAGGCTCACTGGTGAGTTCTTCCAAATATTTAAGAAAGAGATATTAATTCTCTACAATCTCCTTCAGAGGATGTAAGCAGAGTGAATATTTCCTAACTCATCCAATGAAATCACCACTACCCTAATACAAAAACCATGTAAAAACATTATTAAGAAATAACAATTATTAAGACATTATTAAGAAAATGCCAGACCAATATCTATCTTAAACATATATGCAAAATCCTCAACAAGGATAGCTAACAAATTCAACAGTGTATAAAGATAATTCTATGCCATGACTAAATGAGACTTATCCCAGGGATGCAAGTCTATTTCAACATTTGTGATCCACCATATCAACAAGCTAAAGAAAAAAAAAAAAAAACCACATAATTGTATCAATAGGTTCAGGAAAAGCATGTGACAAAATTCAACACCCATTCATGATAAAAACTCTCAAGAAACCATTAGTAGAGGGAAACTTCCTCAACTTCCTAAATAACATATACAAAACTCTACAGTTAACATCATAGTTAGTGCTCAGAAAGTTGAAGACTTCTTGCTAAGATTAGGTAAAGGAAAGGATGCACCCTCTCACCACCCATCTTCAACATCATACTAGAAGTCCTAGCTAATGCAATAAAAACAATAAAAAGAAATAGAAGGCATACAGACTGAGAAGGAAGAAATAAAACTGTCTTTGTTTGCAGCTGACCTGATTGTCTGTGTAGAAAATCTAAAAGAATTCATAAGAAAACTCCTGAAACTAATCAGTTATTGTAATAAGGTTGCAAGATACATGGTTAATATACAAAAACCAATTGCTTTCCTATATACTAGCAATAAACAAGAATAATTTGAAATCAAAAACACAATATAATTGATATCAGCAATTCATAATATGGAATACTTCAATATAAATCTAAAAAAATATGTCCCAGGTCATGAGGAATACTTCAAAACTCTGATGAAGGAAATCAAGAAGAACTAAAGAAATAAATAGATATTCCATGTTCATAGATAGGAAGACTCAATATGGTAAAAATGTCAGTTATTTCCAACTTGACCTGTAGATTTAATGTAATCCCAATTAAAGTTCCAGCAAGTTTTTTTGTGGATATTAACAAACTGATTCTAAAGTTTACATGCAGAGGCAAAAGACACAGAACAACAAATAAAGTATGGAGGAAAAGATATTATTTAACTTCAGAACTTATGGTTGCTGCTGCTGCTGCTAAGTCGCTTCAGTTGTGTCCAACTCTGTATGACCCCATAGACGGCAGCCCATCAGGCTCCCCGTCCCTGGGATTCTCCAGGCCAAGAATACTGTAGTGGGTAGCCATTTCCTTCTCCAATGCATGAAAGTGTAAAGTGAAAGTGAAGTCGCTCAGTCATGCCCAACTCTTAGTGACCCCATGGACTGCAGCCTACCAGGCTCCTCTGTCCATGGGATTTTCCAGGTAAGAGTACTGGAGTGGGTTGCCATTACCTTCTCCAAAACTTATGGTACAGCTATAGTAATTAAGACAGTGAGGTATTGGTAGAAGAACAGAAAAATAGATCAATGGAATAGAATAGAGAAAAGCCCATAAATAGAGTCAACTGATCTTTGACAAAGGAGCAAAACGGCGCAATAGAGCCAAGATAGTCTCTTCAACAAACAATGTTAAGAAAACCGAACATTCACCAGCAAAGAAGTTATCTAGACATAGGCTTTAAATTTTTCACAGTGGTAATTGAAAATGATGAAAATAAAAACAAAAATAAACAAATGGGATCTAATTAAATTTATTATTTTTAAAATTAATTTATTTATTTTAATTGGAGGCAATTACTTTACAATATTGTAGTGGTTTTTGCCACACATTGACATGAATCAGCCATGGGTATACATGTGTTCCCCATCCTGAACCCCCTTCCCACTTCCCTCCCCATCCCATTCCTCAGGGTCATCCCAGTGCACCAGCCCTGAGCACCCTGTTTCAGGCATCAAACCTGGACTGGTGATCTATTTCACATATGATAATATACATGTTTCAATACTATTCTCTCAAATCATCCCACCCTCACCTTCTCCCACAGAGTCCAAAAGACTCTTCTTTACATCCATGTCTCTTTTGCTGTCTCAAATATAGGGTCATTGTTACCATCTTTCTAAATTCCATATATATGTGTTAATATACTATATTGGTGTTTCTCTTTATGAATTACTTCACTCTGTATAATAGGCTCCAGTTTCATCCACCTCATTAGAATGGATTCAAATGCATTCTTTTTAACAGCTTAGTAATATCTCATTGTGTATATGTACCACAACTTTCTTATCCATTTGTCTGCTGATGGACATCTAGGTTGATTCCATGTCCTGCCTATTGGAAACGGTGCTGCGATGAACGTTGGGGTACACGTGTCTCTTTCAATTCTGGTTTCCTTGGTGTGTATGCCCAGCAGTGGGATTGTTGGGTCATATGGCAGTTCTATTTCCAGTTTTTTAAGGAATCTCCACACTGTTCGCCATAGTGGCTGTACTAGTTTACATTCCCACCTACAGTGTAAGAGGGTTCCCTTTTCTCCACACCCTCTCCAGCATTTATTGTTCATAGACTTCTTGATAGCAGCCTTTCTGACTGGCATGAGATAATACCTCATTATGGTTTTGATTTGCATTTCTCTGATAATGCGTGATGTTGAGCATCTTTTCATGTGTTTATTAGTCATCTGTATGTCTTCTTTGGAGAAATGTCGGTTTAGTTCTTTGGCCCATTTTTTTGATTGGGTCATTCATTTTCCTGGAATTGAACTGCAGAGACTACACCAGAAAATTACTAGAGCTAATCAATGAATATAGTAAAGTTGCAGAATATAAAATTAATACATAGAAATCCCTTGCATTCCTATACACTAGCAATGGGAAAACAGAAAGAGAAATTAAGGAAACAATTCCATTCACCATTACAACGAAAAGAATAAAATACTTAGGAATAAATCTACTTAAAGAAACAAAAGACCTATATATAGAAAACTATAAAACACTGATGAAAGAAATCAAAGATGACACAAATAGATGGAGAAATATACCATGTTCATGGATTGGAAGAATCAATGTAGTGAAAATGAGTATACTACCCAAAGCAACCTATAGATTCAATGCAATCCCTATCAAGCTACCAATAGTATTTTTCAGAGAACTAGAAGAAATAATTTCACAATTTGTATGGAAATACAAAAACCCTGAAATAGCCAAAGCAAACTTGAGAAAGAAGAATGGAAGTGGAGGAATCAACCTGCCTGACTTCAGACTATACTACAAAGCTACAGTCATCAAGACAGTACGATACTGGCACAAAGAAAGAAATATAGATCAATGGAACAAAACAGAAAGCCCAGAGATAAATCCATGCATCTATGGACACCTTATCTTTGACAAAGGAGGCAAGAATATACAATGGAGAAAACACAATCTCTTTTTAACAAGCAGTGGTGGGCAAGCCACTCCAGTACTCTTGCCTAGAAAATCCCATGGACAGAGGAGCCTGGTAGGCTGCAGTCCATGGGGTCGCTACGAGTCAGACAGGACTGAGTGACTTCACTTTCACTTTTCACTTTCACACATTGGAGGAGGAAATGGAAACCCACTCCAGTGTTCTTGTCTGGAGAATCCTAGGGACGGGGGAACCTGTTGGGCTGCTGTCTATGGGGTTACACAGAGTCAGACACAACTGAAGTGACTTGGTGGCAGCAGCAGCTGGGAAAACTGGTCAACCACTTGTTAAAGAATGAAACTAGAACACTTTCTAACACCATACACAAAAATAAACTCAAAATGGATTAAAGATCTAAATGTAAGACCAGAAACTATAAAACTCCTAGAGGAAAACATAGGCAAAACACTCTCTGACATAAATCACAGCAGGATGCTCTATGACCCACCTCCCAAATAAAAGCAAAAATAAACAAATGGTACCCAATTAAACTTGAAAGCTTTTGCACAATGAAGGGATCTAATTAAATTTAAGAGCTTTTGCACAGTAAAGGAAACCATAAACAAAACAAAAAGACAACTCTCAGAATGGAAGAAAATATTTGCAAATGAAGCAACTGACAATGGATTCATCTCCAAAATATACAAACAGCTCATGCAGTTCAATATCAAA
Organism: Bison bison bison; assembly: GCF_000754665.1. NCBI lineage: Eukaryota > Metazoa > Chordata > Mammalia > Artiodactyla > Bovidae > Bison > Bison bison. The sequence continues at coordinate 2,610,797 of NW_011494888.1, read as the reverse complement.
AACAAAACAAAACAAGACCAAATAACCCAATCAAAAAATGGGCAGAAGACCTAAATAGTCATTTCTGCAAATAAGACAAACAGATGGCCAAGAAACACATGAAAAGATGCTCAGTATCACCAATTATTCAGTTCAGTTCAGTTCAGTCGCTCAGTCGTGTCCGACTATTTGCGACCCCATGAATCGCAGCACGCCAGGCCTCCCTGTCCATCACCAACTCCCGGAGTTTACCCAGACTCACGTCCATCCAGTCGGTGATGCCATCCAGCCATCTCATCCTCTGTCGTCCCCTTCTCCTCCTGCCCCCAATCCCTCCCAGCATCAGAGTCTTGTCCAATGAGTCAACTCTTTATATGAGGTGGCCAAAGTACTGGAGTTTCAGCTTTAGCATCATTCCTTCCAAAGAAATCCCAGGGCTAATCTCTTTCAGAATGGGCTTATTAGGGAATGCAAATCAAAACTACAAAGAGGTATCACCTCACAATGGTCAGAATGGCTTTCTTACTGTTGCTGTTCAATCACTCGGTCATGACTGACTCATTGCGACCCCATGGACTGCAGCATGCCAGGTTTCCCTGTCCTTCATCATCTCCTGGAGATTGCTCAAACTCATGTCCATTGAGTCAGTGACACCATCCAACCATCTCATCCTCTGTTGTCCCCTTCTCTTCCTGCCTTCAATCTTTCCCAGCATCAGGGTCTTTTCCAATGAGTGGGCTCTTAGCATCAGCTGGTGCTTCAGCTTCAGCATCAGCCCTTCCAATGAATATACAGGGTTGATTTCCTTTAGGATCCCTGATAGCTAAGTTGGTAAAGAATCCACCTGCAATTCAGGAGACCCTGGTTCGATTCCTGGGTTGGGAAGATCTGCTGGAGAAGGGATAGGCTACCCAGTCCAGTACTCTTGGGCTCCCCCTGTGGCTCAGCTGATAAAGAATCCGTCTGCAATGCAGGAGACCTGGGTTGGGAAGATCCCCTGAAGAAGAGAAAGGTTACCCACTCCAGTATGCTGGCCTGGAGAATTCCATGGATTTCAGTTCATGGGGTTGCAGAGTCAGACGTGACAGAGCGAGTTTCACTTTCACTTTCCTTTAGGATTGACTGGTTCAATCTCCTTGCAGTCCAAGGGACTCTTAAGAGTCTTTTCCAACACCACAGTGCAAAAGCATCAATTCTTCAGCACTCAGCCTTCTTTATGGCCCAATTCTCACATCCATACATGACTATTGGAAAAACCATAGCTTGGACTCTGCTTTTTAGTATGCTGTCTAGGTTTGTCATAACTTGTCTTCATAGGAGCAAGGATCTTTTTATTTCATGGCTGCAGTCACCATCTGCCATGATTTTGGAACCCAAGAAAATAAAGTAAGTCACTGTTTTCATTGTCTCCTCATCTACTTGCCATGAAGTGATGGGACCAGATGCCATGATCTTCATTTTTTGAATGTTGAGTTTTAAGACAGCTTTTTCACTCTCCTCTTTCACTTTCATCAAGAGGCTCTTTAGTTCCTCTTCACTTTCTGCCACAAAGGTGGTGTCATCTGCATATCTGAGGTTATTGATATTTCTCCTGGCAGTCTTGATTCCAGCTTGTGCTTCATCCAGCTCAACGTTTCTCATGATGTACTCTGCATAACAGTTAAATAACCAGGGTGACAATATACAGCCTTGACGTACTCCTTTCCCCATTTTTAACCAGTCTGTTGTTCCATGTCCAGTTTTAACTGTTGCTTCTTGACCTGCATACAGGTTTCACAGGAGGCACGTAAGGTGATTCCCATCTTTTTAAGAATTTCCTGTAGCTTGTTGTGACACAGCTAAAGGATTTAGCGTAATCAGTGAAGCAGAGGTAGATGTTTTTCTGGAACTCTCTTGCTTTTTCTGTAATCCAACGAATGTTGGCAATTTGATCTCTGGTTCCTCTGCCTTTCCTAAATCCAGCTTGTACACCTGGAAGTTCTTGGTTCATGTACTATTGAAGCCTCACTTGGAGAATTTTGAGCATTATTGTGCTAGTATATGAAATGAGTGCAATTGTGTGGTAGTCTGAACATTCTTGGGCATTATCTTTCTTTGGGATTGGAATGAAAACAGACTTTTTACAGTCCTGTGGCCACTGGTAAGTTTCCCAGATTTGCTGGCATGTTGAGTGCAGCACTTTAACAGCATTAGCTTTTATGATTTGAAATAGCTCAGCTGGAATTCTGTCACTTTACTAGCTTTGTTCGTAGTGATGCTTTCTAAAGCCCACTTGACTTCACACTCCAGGATGTCTGGCTCTAGGTGAGTGATCACACCATCACGGTTATCCAGGCAATTAAGATATTTTTCGTACAGTTTTTCTGTGTACTCTTGCTACCTTTTCTTAATATCTTTTGCTTCTGTTAGGAACTTGTCATTTCTGTCCTTTATTTTGCATGACAAACTGTGGAAAATTCTTAAAGAGATGGGAATACCAGACCAACCTGACCTGCCTCCTAAGAAATCTGTATGCAGGTCAAGAAGCAAGAGTTAGAATGGGACATGGAAGAACAGACTGGTTCCAAATAGTAAAAGGAGTACGTCAAGGCAGTATATTGTCACCCTGCTTAATTAACTTATATGCAGAGTACATCATGAGAAATGCCGGGCTGGATGAAGCACAAGCTGGAATCAAGATTGCCAGGAGAAATATCAATAACCTCAGATATGCAGATGACACCACCCTTATGGCAGAAAGCGAAGAGGAACTAAAGAGCCTCTTGATGAAAGTGAAAGGGGAGACTGAAAATGTTGGCTTAAAACTCAACATTCAGAAAACTAAGATCATGGCATCCAGTCCCATCACTTCAGGGCAAAAAGATGGGGAAATAACAGAAACAGTGAGAGACTATTTTGGGGGGCTCCAAAATCACTGCCGATGGTGACTGTAACCATGAAATTAAAAGATGCTTGTTCCTTGGAAGAAAAGCTATGGCCAACCTACATGGTCTATTAAAAAGCAGAGACATTACTTTACCAACAAAGGTCCATCTAGTCAAAGCTATGGTTTCTCCAGTTAGTCAGGTATGGATGTGAGAGTTGGACCATAAAGAAAACTGAGTGCCAAATAATTGATAATTTTGAACTGTGGTGTTGGAGAAGACTCTTGAGAGTCCCTTGGCCTGCAAGGACATCCAACCAGTCCATCCTAAAGGAAATCAGCCCTGAATATTCATTGGAAGGACTGATGCTGAGGCTGAAGCTCCAATACTTTGGCCACCTGATGCGAAGAGCTGACTCATTTGAAAAGACCCTGATGCTAGGAAAGATTGAAGGCGGGAGGAGAAGGGGACAACAGAGGATGAGATGGTTGGATGGCATCACTGACTCAATGGACATGAGTTTGAGTAAATTCCGGGAGTTGGTGATGGACAGGGAGGCCTGTTGTGTTGCAGTCCATGGGGTTGCAGAGTTGGACACAACTGAGAGACCAAACCAAACTGAACTGTGCCTATCTTTACATGAAATGTTCCCTTTGTATTTCTAATTTTCTTGAAGAGATCTCTAGTCTCCCATTCAGTCATTTTCCTCTATTTCTTTGCCTTGTTTACTTAGAAAGGCTTTCTTTTCTTCCTTGGTATTCTTTGGAATTCTGCATTCAGATGGGTATATCTTTCTTTTCTCCTTGCCTTTCACTTCTCTTTTCTCAGCTACTTGTAAGTCCTGCTCAGACAATCATTTTGTTTTGTTGCACTTCTTTTTCTTGGGGATGGTTTTAATCACTGCCTTCTGTGTAATGTGATGAACCTCTGTCCATAGTTCTTCAGGCACTCTGTCTATCAAATCTAATGCCTTGAATCTATTTGTCACTTTCACTGTATAATTGTAAGGGATTTGATTTAGATCATACCTGAATGGCCTAGTGGTTTTCCCTACTTTCTTCAATTTAAGTCTGAATTTGGCAATATGGAGTTCATGATCTGAGCTGCTGTCAGCTTCAAGTCTTGTTTTTGCTGACTGTATAGAACTTCTCTATCTTCAGCTGCAAAGAATATAATCAATCTAATTTTGGTATTGACCATCAGTGATATCCATGTGTAGAGTCATCTCTTGTGTTGTTGAAAGAGGGTGTTTGCTATGACCAGTGTGTTCTCTTGGCAGAACTCTTGTTAGGTTTGCCCTGCTTCATTCTGTACTCCAAGCCAAATTTGCCTGTTACTCCAGGTTGCTCTTGACTTGCTACTTTTGCATTCCAGTCCCCTATGATGAAAAGGACATCTTTTTATGGTGTTAGTTCTATAAGCTCTTGTAGGTCTTTATAGAACCATTCAACTTCAGCTTCTTTGGCAGTAGGGGTTGGGGCATGGAATTGGATTACGGTGATGTTGAATGGTTTGCCTTGTAAATGAACAGAGACCATTCTGTCGTTTTTGAGATTGCACCCAAGTACTGCATTTCAAAGTCTTGTTGACTATGAGGGCTACTCCATTTATTCTAAGGGATTCTTGCCCACAATAGTAGATAAATGGTCATCTGAATTAAAGTTGCCCATTCTGGTCTATTTTAGTTCACTGATTCCTGAATGTCAATGTTCACTTCACCATCTCCTGTTTGACCACTTCCGATTTACCTTGATTCATGGACCTAACATTTCAGGTTCCTATGCAGCATCAGACTTTACTTTCACCACCAGACACATCCACAACTGAGTGTTGTTTCTGCTTTGGCTCAGCCTCTTCATTCCTTCTCTATATGGGCTACTATCAAAAAATTTACAGACAAGAAGTGCTGGAGAAGGTGTAGAGGAAAGGAAACCCTCTTGCACTGTTGGTGGGAATGTAAATTGATTTGGAAAACAGATGGATGTTCCTTAAAAAACTAAAAGTAGAAGTAGCATATAACACAGCAATCCCACTCTGGGCATATACGTGGAGAAAACCATAATTTGAAAAGATACATACACCTTAATATTCACTGCAATACTATTCACAATAGCCAGATCATGGAAGCAACCTAAATGTCCATCCACAGAGGAATGGATAAAGAAGGCAAGGTACATATATAGAATGGAATATCACTCAGTCATTAAAAAAGGACAAAATAATGCCATTTGCAGCAACATGGATGGACCTGAAGATTGTCATATTGAGTGAAGTAAGGCAGACTTCAGATTTCATTGAAAAGCATTCAATGTGCCACTCACTGGAACCCTGGTTTTGTATTTGTTGCAAAAAGGAGGAATTCTATTGAGGGCATCACCCATTTCAGTGCCATCTCATCACCCATGATTTTAATTTATGTGAAGCAATGTAAGGGACAGTGGGTGGGAAGAGGGAAAGGATTTAAATTATACAACGTAAAGTGAAAATCGCATTTTGCATGTGTTCTACGTATCACATACTGCACAGTTCTTCCTCTGTTGGATGTATATATGCTTTACTTTATGGACAATATAAGGAATTTTGCAAGAGTAATTTTGACTCACCGTCATGTTTTCTCATGCCCTGATCTGAAACTGAGCTTGTGTGGAAGGCTGGTCCTGCTGACATCTGCATGAGGGAGCCCCTCTCTATGAGCTGAGCAGACCCATGCACATGGCTCACCCCTCTGTCAGGGCCCGCCCTCTGCTCGGCTAGCCCCACACCTGGACTCTCCCCACCCGTCCACAAGCTGCCAGCTCAGGTTACTGCCTTTGCCTCTCCCTCCAGCTCCTGTGTCACCAGGCCATTAGCTTCTTCCTCCCTGCTCCTCCAGCATTCGGTGGACTGTCTGACACATAGGAAACGGCAGGCAAATATCTCTTGCACAGAACTTATCTGCATGTGGCTCCACTGTTGCTCCTGCTGCTGTGTCCCTGAGATGGAGCCATGGGTGACAGCCTCTCACTCAGACAACAGCCTCCCAGACCCCCAGCCAGTGAATCTGAGCATCTCCTCTGTGAAGACCACTTACAAAAATATTCTACAGTGTATAGCGTCAGGAGAACACTTTTCTCCTAACAAACAGTACACTTTCACTTTTCTAATAGTAAGAGCTGTGTAAATTTTCATCTTTGTCTTTTTTTGGTAACAGTTGCCAAGAGTCTCAAAATAAATGTAAGGTATATTACAGCCACTCACATATCCAGATGAAACTACAATTTGAAAAGACACATGCAGCCCAGTGTTCACAGCAGCACTATTCACAATAGCCAAGACATGGAAGCAGCCTAAATATCCATCAATAGATGACTGGATAAAGAAGATGTGGCAGGCATACACAATGGAATATTACTCGTCTACAAAAAAGGATGAAATAACCCCATTTTCAGCGACATGGATGGACTGAGAGATTATCATAGTAGGTGAAGTAAGTCAGACAGAGAAAGACAAATATCATGTGATATTATTTATACGTGGAATCTAAGATAAGACACAAATGAACTTATCCACGAAACAGAAATAGACTCATAGGCTTAGAGAACAGACTTGGGGCTGCCTCAGAGGAGTGGCGGGGGAGGCAAGGACTGGGAGTTTAGCAGACGGAAAGTAGGATTGATTAACTGGGATTAGCAGATGCAAACTCATATACGGAATGGATAAACAACAAGGCCCTATTGTGTATAGCACAGAGAAGCACATTCAATGTCCTGTAATAAACCATAATGAGAAAGAAATAACAAAGAATATATAAATACATATACCTCAGTCACTTTGTGTTGGACAGCAGAAACTAACACAATGCTGTGAATCAACTACACTTCCACAAAACTTGTTTACAAATTACAGACATTGACCTTGGCCGTTTCTATATGCTTTCTTCTCACGGACCCTGATCTTCAGCTTTGGCTGCTGTGCTAGGTTTTCCCCGGGTGTGATCAAGGAGCCACTTGCATCAATCCCCATGGGTGTCTGTGAGTGTCGCTGATCCCTGGACCCTCCACAGAGTCACCAGGAGTGGGGCTCAGGAATGTGCTTTATACACAGACACCCCAGGAATGTGATGGCTCAACTAAATTTGAGAGCCCCTGGCCCATTTATATATGCTATCTGCTATAAAAATACCCCCATATTCTTCTTGAAAGGAAAAGGAATTTGTGATATAAAAGTGTCCTCTGTAATCCAATGATGATGGTCTTGGGTAATGAAACTCCAGTACTTTGGCCACCTCATGCGAAGAGTTGACTCATTGGAAAAGACTCTGATGCTGGAAGGGATCGGGGGCAGGAGGAGAAGGGGACGACAGAGGATGAGATGGCTGGATGGCATCACCGACTGGATGGACATGAGTTTGGGTAAACTCCAAGAGTTGGTGATGGACAGGGAGGCCTGGT
>NW_011494888.1:2601206-2603424 GCF_000754665.1 Bison bison bison | reverse complement strand
AGGGAGGCCTAGCGTGCTGCGATTCATGGGGTCGCAAAGAGTCAGACACGACTGAGCGACTGCACTGAACTGAACAGCATTACTTACAGTAACGATCAATTATTATCTTCACTGTGCTTGACCTTTGCACAGTGAATGAAAACTGTTCTCCATCAGGATTTACGTCCACAATGTCCTACGATAATTTCTCCGGAAATTAAGACAAGCATTAAGCAGGTGTAAGTAAAACAAAAACCAGTGCCCAAGAGCTAGACATAAACTGAACAACAAATTCACGTAAGAAAACCTCTCCTGAGGGCCACTGTGCTCCTGAGCTGGCTTTTGTCAGGGAGATGCTGTAACAAATGGGACTTCCTTCTGCCCTCAGCTTGCCGAGGCCTGTGCAACTGCAGACAGACAGGTACAGAAAACCTCTCAGGTGTGCCCACAGCATCTGCAGGGGTCTGAGGGTACCACACTGGGAAGAAAGTCATCAGTGAGTCACACAGAGCTCAGAAATCGATGCAAAACCAGTTCTCCCCTGGTTATTCAAAACCAGGCAAATGAACCCCTTTCCAGCCTCACAGGAGACACCAGAGCACTTCAGGACCTCTAGGTCTGCTCTGCCCTCCCCACTCCTGCAACATGCAAATGCAACTTCCTAGAACTGGCCTCCAACCAGGACCCAAGGTCCCCCGTGAGAGGAAGGAGTAGTCAAGCCAGAAGGGCCCTTCTAGACCCTGCACACATAGAGGGGACTCCAAGCCATTCTAGATCCCCAGAGAAAGAATAGAAATCTGAGTCACCTTTTCAGGTTGTGTCTGACTCACACCTTGTCTGGGAGTTTTCTGGGCCATGCTGCCCCGTGTATCCCCTGTCTCTAAGTACCTACAACATGAGCAGCATCCTGGTGACTGGACGTCATTCCACAGTGATTTCTGTTGCTTGCTTGTTCCACATGAACAAACTGGTGGCCTTAACTGGACTGCAAACCAGGGCAGGAGCCAGGCCTTAAGGTTGCGCTTTTAATAACAGCTTCATCAAGATGTAATTCACAGACCATATGATGCATCTGTTTAAAGAGTGCAATTCCATAGTTTTTTGCATATTTGTAGAGTTGGGCAACCACCATCACAATTCTAGAACATCTTCACCTTCCCCTGAAAAAACGCTGGGCCCATGAGCAGCGTCCCTCTAGTTCTCCACGTTGTGGACTGAATCGTGTCCCCTGAGAGATAATGTGCTCAAGTCCTAATCCCTAGAACTTGAAAGGGTGACCTAATGTGGAAACAGGGTCGTTGTAGACACCATCAAGTTAAGGCGCAGTCACACTAGATTCTCGTGGCCCGAAGTCCAATGTGACTGGTGTCCTTAGTCTGCACATACAGACATAGACACCCCAGAGACATACGGAGTGAAAGCCATGGAAAGATGGGAGAGAGGCCAGCACGATGCTTCTACAAACCCAGGAAAGTCATGGACTGCAACCAACCAGACACTAAATGAGGTAAGGAAGGCATCTTCCCCAGGTTCCTGGGACCTTTCTCTCTAGGCCTCTTGGGGAGCAGGGCCTAGCCAGCGGGAATTGAAGACTTGTAGCCTCCAAAAATATGAGAGGATACATCTCGAAGCCTCCCAGTTACAGCAGCCTGGGAAAGCGACACACTTCCTTCCCCAAAATCCACTCAACCTTGCCCTAGGCAATCGTAATCCACTTGCTGTCTCTACAGATCAGTGTATTCTGGACACTTCACATAAACAGAATAACACAATATGTGATCTTCCTTTTCACTTAGTACAAGGCTCATCCATGTTGTAGCATGTTACTATAGCACTTCACTCCTTTTTCCTGCTAAATGACATTACATTAAATGCATGACCTCATCTTCTTCATCCATTCATCAGTTGAGGGACGTTTGGGTTACTCCACTATCAGTTCTTTTGAATATTGCTGCTACAAAGATTCACATGCACATTTTCCCGTGGATGTGTTTTCATTTCATACCAAGGAACTATATCATGCAAGTTCAGTTCAGTTCAGTCACTCAGTCGTGTCCGACTCTTTGCGACCCCATTGCAGCACACCAGGCCTCCCTGTCCATCACTAACTCCTGGAGTTCACTCAGACTCATGTCCATCGAGTCGATGATGCCATCCAGCCATCTCATCCTCTGTCGTCCCCTTCTCTTCCTGCCCCCAATCCCTCCCAGCATCAGGGTCTTTTCCAATGAGTCAACTC
>NW_011494888.1:2591465-2601106 GCF_000754665.1 Bison bison bison | reverse complement strand
CCCCCAATCCCTCCCAGCATCAGGGTCTTTTCCAATGAGTCAACTCTTCGCATGAGGTGGCTAAAGTATTGGAGTTTCAGCTTCAACATCAGTCCTTCCAATGAACACCCAGGACTGATCTCCTTTAGAATGGACTGGTTGGGTCTCCTTGCAGTCCCAAGAGTCTTCTCCAACACCACGGTTCAAAAGCATTAATTCTTCGGTACTCAGCTTTCTTCACAGTCCAACTCTCACATCCATATATGACCACTGGAGAAACCATAGCCTTGACTAGACGGACTTTGTTGGCAAAGTAATATCTCTGCTTTTCAATATACTATCTAGGTTGGTCATAACTTTCCTTCCAAGGAGTAAGCGTCTTTTAATTTCATGGCTACAATCACTATCTGCACTGATTTTGGAGCCCAAGAAAATAAAGTCTGACACTGTTTCCACTGTTTCCCCATCTATTTCCCATGAAGTGATGGGACCAGATGACATGATCTTACTTTTCTGAATGTTGAGCTTTAAGCCAACTTGTTCACTCTCCTCTTTCACTTTCATCAAGAGGCTTTTTAGTTCCTCTTCACTTTCTGCCATAAGGGTGGTGTCATCTGCATATCTGAGGTTATTGATATTTCTCCTGGCAGTCTTGATTCCAGCCTGTGCTTCTTCCAGCCCAGCATTTCTCATGATGCATTCTGCATATAAGTTAAATAAGCAGGGTGACAATATACAGCCTTGATGTACTCCTTTTCCTATTTGGAACCAGTCTGTTGTTCCATGTCCAGTTCTAACTGTTGCTTCCTGACCTGAATATAGGTTTCTCAAGATGGGCTCAATAAAGGACAGAAATGGTATGGACCTAACAGAAGCAGAAGATATTAAGAAGAGGTGGCAAGAATACATAGAAGAACTGTACAAAAAAGATCTTCATGATCCATATAATCACGATGGTGTGATCATTCACCTAGAGCCAGACATCTTGGAATGTGAAGTCAATTGGGCCTTAGGAAGCATCACTATGAACAAAGCTAGTAGAGGTAATGGAATTCCAGCTGAGCTATGTCAAATCCTAAAAGATGATGCTGTGAAAGTGCTGCACTCAATATGTCAGCAAATTTGGAAAACTCAGCAGTGGCCACAGCACTGGAAAAGGTCAGTTTTCATTCCAATCCCAAAGAAAGGCAATGCCAAAGAATGCTCAAACTACCACACAATTGCACTCATCTCACACGCTAGTAAAGTCATGCTCAAAATTCTCCAAGCCAGGCTTCAGCAATACGTGAACCGTGAACTTCCAGAAGTTCACGTTGGTTTTAGAAAAGGCAGAAGAGCCAGAGATCAAATCGCCAACATCTGCTGGATCATCAAAAAAGCAAAAGAGTTCCAGAAAAACATCTACTTCTGCTTTATTGACTACGCCAAAGCCTTTGACTGCATGGATCACAACAAACTGGAAAATTCTGAAGCAGATGTGAATGCCAGACCACCTGACCTGCCTCTTGAGAAATCTGTATGCAGGTCAGGAAGCAACAGTTAGAACTGGACATGGAACAATAGATTGGTTCCAAATAGGAAAAGGAGTATGTCAAGGCTGTATTTTGTCACCCTTCTTATTTAACTTATATGCAGAGTATATCATGAGAAACGCTGGGCTGGAAGAAGCCACAAACTGGAATCAAGATTGCCGGGAGAAATATCAATAACCTCAGATATGCAGATGACACCACCTTTATAGCAGAAAGTGAAGAGAAACTAAAAAGCCTCTTGATGAAAGTGAAAGTGGAGACTGAAAAAGTTGGCTTAAAGCTCAACATTCAGAAAATTAAGATCATGTCATCTGGTCCCATCACTTCATGGGAAATAGATGGGGAAACAGTGGAAACAGTATCAGACTTTATTTTTCTGGGCTCCAAAACCACTGCGGATGGTGACTGCAGCCATAAAATTAAAAGACACTTACTCCTTGGAAGGAAAGTTATGACCAACCTAGATAGCATATACAAAAGCAGAGACATTACTTTGCCAACAAAGTTCCGTCTAGTCAAGGTTATGGTTTTTCCAGTGGTCATGTATGGATGTGAGAGTTGGACTATAAAGAAAGCTGAGCACTGAAGAATTGATTCTTTTGAACTGTGGTGTTGGAGAAGACTCTTGAGAGCCCCTTGGACAGCAAGGAGATCCAACCAGTCCATCCTAAAGGAGATCAGTCCTGGGTGTTCATTGGAAGGACTGATGTTGAAGCTGAAACTCCAACAGTTTGGCCACCTGATGCGAAGGGCTGACTCATTTGAAAAGACCCTGATGCCGGGAAAGATTGAGGGCAGGAGAAGGGGTCGACAGAGGATGAGATGGTTGGATGGCATCACCAACTCAATGGACATGAGTTTGGGTAAACTCCAAGAGTTGGTGATGGACAGGGAGGCCTGGTGTGTTGTGGTTCATGGGGTTGCAAAGAATCGGACACGACTGAGCGACTGAACTGAACTGAACTGAGTATATACCTAGGAGTGGGACTGCTGAGTCATAGGGTGACTCTATATTTAACCTTTCCAGGAAATGCCACGCTGTTCTCCAAGGTCACTGCTCCGTGTCACACTTCCCATCAGCAGCGTCTGAGGATACCAATTCACCCACGTCTTTTCTGACACGTGTTATTGTCTGTCTTGTAGTCACAGCCATCCTCATGGGTGTGAAAGGCATCTCACTGTGACTTTGGTTTGCATCTTCCTGATGGCAAGTGAAGTCGAGCATCTTTTCACGTGCTTATTGATATCTTATTTGGAGAAATGTCTATTCAGATCTCTTGCCCATTCAAAAAAAAAATGTATTTATTTGGCTGCACTGGGTCTTAGTTGTGGCATGTGGGATCTAGTTCTCAGACGAGGGGTTGAAACCATTGCCCTGGCCCCTGAATTGGAAGCACAGAGTATTTAGCCACTGGATCACCAAGGAAGTACCACCTCTTGCCCATTTTAAAAAACTGGATTGTCTTTGTTGCTGAGTTGTAGGAGTTCTTTACACATGGTGGATAAGTGGGATGTCTTTTGCTTATTGAGTTGTGTACTTTGTATATTTTATAGTGTTCAGCTTCCTAGGTGATGCTAGTAGAGCTAGTGCTAAAGAATCTGCCTGCCAATGCAGAAGACGAGAGATGTGGGTTCAATCTCTGGGTAAGGAAGACCCCTTAAATTAGGAAATGGCAACCCACCCCAGTATTCTTGCCTGGGAAATCCTTTGGACAGAGGAGCCTGGCAGGCAACAGCCCATGGGGTCGCAAAGAGTCAGACACAACTGAGCACGCACTCACATAGTGTTCAGCTATTCCTTGCTGCTGAGAGCAGGACGGGGAGCATGTATGTCTCTTGTGCATCGCTGGTGTTCAGAAAGGATCATGTGGTTTTCATTTTATGCTTCACGAGCAGGCTGGAATAACATCTTCCAGAGCTGTTGCGTCACAGTTTTCACTGACTGCCCACCGAGGCTGGTATTGTTACCAGGTGACTCTCATGGCAACCTAAGGAAATTCCATGTCATTATTCCCAAGAAATAGGTGAGCCCAAGGAAATTACTTCCCAGACATCACACAGTTGATTAGCAGTAGAGCTGCTTCTGTGTCTAAAGCCTGTGCTTTTTAAACATCCTGCCCCTTTATCCCTTCATGGCATGGTAAAACAAAGAGACATCAAAGCGGAAAGACCCTCCCCTGGGGCCTCTGACACACATACATGTCACCTCCAGACTTCACATCTCACCCAAGAGGTATAAACAGTTTACACGGCATTCATGCTCATAAATGCACTAAGCCTGTGCAGACGCTTCTCTCGCAGTGAAGTACAGGAACGTTCCTATTGCGCCAACTCTTCTGTTAAAAACTGAAGCCCAAGATGGGAATAAGTAGAAATTCACTGAGTAGGAGAAGATGGAGCCTGAGTTTCTGGAGTCTGAGCAGGGAGCACATGAGTCCTATAGGGGCTCCCTCACGGACCCACCTCGAACTTCAGCAACATTCCTGGAGGAGGGGTCCAAAGTGCACCGGGCTCCAACAGCTCATGGTTCTGGCTGCAGGCCAGCAACGCGCTCCCGGGACCTGCAGCCAAAGGCCTCGGGCTCTCTGCCGAGTGTGTGACCTGTGTGTTCCTGCCACAGAGTGCCTGCCTGGAGCCCTGCCGACACCCAGTTCTCAGGGATCCAATTTCATTTCTACAGACAAGTGTCTTCACCCTTCTAGACCTAAAAATAGAGGTGAGATGAAAAATAGGAGTCATAGTTTGGAGGGTCTTAAAAGCTCTCTATAAAGTCCCTCAAACATGTTAAATCCTGAGATTCATCTCCAGGAAACAGTACATCTGATTATCTTAATTTATAGCCTATTCTGGAAATTTCTCTTTTGGGGAAAAAAGCCATCGGCAAACCATTTTTTTTTTGTAAGTGAATTCTTTTCTTAAACATCAAAGGAAGACATCAGAATGTCAGAAACTAATTAAAAGTGGAATGATGTCTTGAAATTACCCAGATAGATTATGGGTGAGACAACCCATAGGTCTCAGGAAAAATGAGAGTGAGATTAATATGGGCAGGTCAGTAGTTTGCCTTATTTTCACAGGGCTGCCCAAACAGAGTGAGAGAAAGGAATCATTTTGCCATGAGATGAGGCTAAGTCATCCCTGGGAGAGGATCCCCAGAAAGATGGCTGCTTCTGCAGGAAAGACCACGCCGTTGGGGTTTCCTCACATGGCTGGTGCATGCGTGTGGTTCTGTCCTGTGCAGCATGTCAAGGCAGGCCAATGAATGCCCTCAGGACACCACTCTTGCCAGAATTCTAGAGAAGATGTTACAATGGAGTTTTGCCTCTCTGGTCTCAGAAAAAGGCAAAGAAATGTCAGCTTATCCCAAAGGCCAATTGAAAACTGAAGTGCAGCCTGGCTCTGGCCCCTGTCCCCCTCCATGGCTGGGCATCGCTGGGCCTCGGAAGAAACTGATGGCTGCTGGTGGTGATGCTTTTTTATATCACGGTGGGAAGTGGCTTCTGGAGCTTCTGAGACCCCACTCACAGTCTATATGTTTGAAAGTGTGAAACTTTCCCTATGGACTGCAGCACACTGGGCTTCCCTGTCCTTCACTGTCTCCTGGAGTTTGCTCAAACTCATGTCCATTGAGTCTGTGATGATAGCCAAGCATCTTATCCTCTGTTATCCCCTTTTCCTTTTGCCTTCAATCTTTCCCAGCATCAGGGTCTTTTCCATTGAGTCAGTTCTTTGCATCAGGTGGCCAAAGTATTGGAGCTTAAGCATCAGTCCTTCCAATGAATATTCAGGACTGATTTCCTTTAGGATTGACTGGTTTGATCTCTTTGCTGTCCAAAGGACTCTCAAGAGTCTTCTTGAGCATCACAGTTCAAAAGCATCAGTTCTTCGGGGCTCAGCATTCTTTATGGTCCAACTCTCACATTCGTACATGACTACTGGAAAACTATGGCTTCACCTATACAGATGTTTGGCAAATTACATCTCTGCTTTTTAATATGCTGTCTAGGTTTGTCATAGCTTTTCTTTCAAGGAGCAAGTGTCTTTTAATTTCATGGGTGCAGTCACTGTCTGCAGTGATTTTGAAACCCAAGAAAACAAAATCTGTCACTATTTCCATTTTTCCCCATTTATTTGCCATGAAGTGATGGAACCAGATGCCATAATCTTAGTTTTTTGAATGTTGAACTTTTAAAAAAAGCTTACTTATTTGACTGCCCTGGGTCTTAGTTGCACCATGTGAGATCAAGTTCCTTGACCAGGGATTGAACCTGTATTGGGAGCTCCTGCATTGGGAGCTCCCAGTCTTAACCACTGGACCACCAGGGAAGTCGTGAATGTTGAGTTCTAAGCCAGCTTTTTTACTCTCCTCTTTTACTTTCATCAGGAGGCTCTTTAGTTTCTCTTTGCTTTCTGCTGTTAGAGTGGTATCATCTGCATATCTGAGGTTGTTGATAATTTCTCCTGGCCATCTTCATTCCAGCTTGTGATTCATCCAGCCTGGCATTTTGTGTGATGTATCCTGCATATAAGTTAAATCAGCAGGGTGACAATATACAGCCTTGATGTACGGCTTTCCCAGTTTTGACCAATCCATTGTTCCATGTCTGGTTCTGCTGTTTCTTAGCCTGCATACAGTTTTCGCAGGAGGCAGGTAAGGTGGACTATATTCCCATCTTTTTAAGGATCTTCCATAGTTTGTTGTGGTCCACACAGTCTAAGGATTTAGCATAGTCAATGAAGCAGAAATAGATGTTTTTTTTCTGGAATTCTCTTGCTTTTTCTATGATCCAACAGATATTGGTAATTTGATCTCTGGTTTCTGTGCCTTTTATAAATACAGCTTGTACATCTCAAAGTTTCTGGTTCACATACTATTGAAGTGTAGCTTCAAAGATTTTGAGCATTACCTCACTAGCATGTGAAATGAGAACAATTGTACAGTAATATGAACATTTTTTAGTATTGCCTTTCTTTGGGATTAGGATGAAAACTGACCTTTTCCAGTCCTGGGGCCACTGGTGAGTTTTCCATGCACTCAGTATGAGTGCAGCACTTTAACAGCATCAGCTTTTATGATTTGAAATAGCTCAGCTGGAATTCTGTCACCTCCACTGGCTTTGTTCATGCTGATGCTTTCTAAGGCCCACTTGACTTCACACTCTAGGATGTCTGGCTCAAGGTGAGTGATCACACCATCATGGTTATCCAGGCAATCAAGATCTTTTTTGTATAGTTTTGTGTATTCTTGCCACCTCTTCTTAATATTTTTTGCTTCTGTTAGTTCCTTGCTGTTTCTGTCCTTTATTGTGCCCATCTTTGCATGAAATGTTCCTTTGGTATCTCTAATTTTCTTGAAGAGATCTCTAGTCTTTCCCATTCAATTGTTTTCCTCTATTTCTTTGTCTTGTTAACTTAGGAAGGCTTTCTTATCTCTCCTTGCTATTCTTTGGAACTCTGCATTCAGTTGGGTGTATCTCTTCCTTTCTCCTTTGCCCTTCTTTTCTCAGCTATTTGTAAGGCCTCCTCAGACGACGGCATGTCTTGCTGCATTTCTTTTTCTTGGGGATGGTTTAGATCTCCACCCCCTAAACAATATCACGAACCTCCTTCCACAGTTCTTCAGGCACTCCATCTATCGGATCTAACCCCTTGAATATATTTGTCACTTCTACTGTACAATCATAATGGATTTGGCCTTTTACTTCAGTTAAATCCTGTGAATTTCTGGACTGAATACACCCTTCAGCTGCAGCACCCACAGGGCTGTGGGTCTCTGGGTGACCAGGTCCTGCAGGTTCAGGGGATGTGGCAGGGAGGAGGGTCCTGACGTGGAAGCAGTGTGCGGCTCTGGCTTGGCCCCCAGCCCCAAAGCTGACTGAGGCGCTGAGCAGGGAGAATCGTGTGCGGAGTTGCCTCTGGTCCACAATGCGTGCAGCCAGCCCTCATCAACAACCCCATCGTCCTCATCCTCCCACCTGCTTGGAGCTGTGACGACAGCACTGCTGACAGGATGGGCTGAGGGCATTTAACCACAGAGGGCGCCAGTAATCGTTTCATAATGTTCAACACACGCCAGTATGACTCCTTATCTCAGTTCTCCAGGCTGGCAGGGCACCAGGAGAGGAATGTACGTCTCTTGCCTGCAGAAGAGTTGTTGACAAATCAGCTCCTCGTCTAATTTGAGGGGACAAGAAGGGGTGATTTGTTCTCACGAGGGCACTCTTGACTCCACGGGACTTTGCAAAGATAACAACACGTGTTCATGTTCCTACCTGCCTCGTCTCCATTCCCACACTCAGCAGATTTTTAAAAGCAAAAACTTCTCTCTTCTCTACTCCCCATTCCTCACGGACACAAATACAAAATGTAATAATAAATTAATCTCTTTACAACTGATCTGCCTCTCTGATAAGTGGTGCTCACATATTTTAGAGAGTCTCAAAGGAGGGGATGGAATTAAGTTAGGCATCTGCAGAGGCTGGCAGCGGAGCTAGAGTGGTAGTCACAGCCTGACTACAGAAGACTTAAGAAAAGCGTCTGTTAGTAACTGGAAAGAGGCTGAGATTTAACCCACCATCAAAACAACAACATCCATGGTTGTCCCTCAAAAAGAAAGTTCGGGACAAATGGCACTCACTGCCTTCTTTTTAAGACACAGAAAAATGAGGTAATCACCACGGAAGCAATCTGAATGTCCATTGACCGATGAATGGATAAAGATGTGGTATATATGTGAATATATGGAATAGAACTCAGCCATAAAAAAGAACAAAATCATGCCCTATGCAGCAAGATGGATGGACCTAGAGATTATCTTACTGACTGAAGTAAGTCAGATAAAGACAAATATCAGATGGTATTGCTTATATATAGAATTTAAAAAATGATAAAAACGAACTAATTTACAAAACAAATTAGAGCCACAGATACAGAAAACAGACATGATTACCGAAGAGAAGTTTGGGATTAGCAGATAGTTAAGGTCCTAACATACAGCACAGGGAATTATATTCATATCTTACAATAAACCATAATGGAAAAGAATATATATATATATAATCACTTTGCTATACTCCTGAAACTATTACAACTATAAATCAACTATATTTCACTTAAAAAATGAGACACTCATGGAAAATTTTCCCCCACCAATAACCAAACTTCATCTCAACATGGTTGTATTCATTTCCTGAAACCCCCAGTAAATAACCATAAATTAGGTGCCTCAAAACAGCATAACTTATTCTTGCACAGAGTCCCAGGGTCTGGAATCAAGCTGGTGGCCCAGGCTGTCCCCTCCAAAGGCTCCAAGCCTCCTCGCATTCAGCTCCAGCGGCTCCAGGTAGATGCACCTGAGCTGTGGCGCTTCAGCTTCTGCCTTCTTCTTATGTCCTCCTCTGTCTCTCCTGTTTGTCCCTTACAAGGACTTGTCATTGCAATGAGGGCCCATCTGGATAAGCTGGGATTCATCTCAAGATTCTTAATTACTCTGAAAAGACCTTTTTCTAGACAAGGTCACATTTGAGACATGCCTGGTGATCCAGTATCTAAGATCCTGAGCTCCTCAAGCAGGGGGCCCAGGTTTGATCTCTGGTCAGGGAACTAGAGCCCACATGCCCCAATAAAGATCGCACATGCACAGATAAGACCTGGAGCAACCAGATAAACTAAAACAAATATTAAATATGGTCACATTTACAGGTTCCAGGTATCTTTGTGGGGGGCAGGGGGTTGGAAGGGGGCCACCATCCAACCCAACCATCTCAGCTTCTGGTACCTTTTTCCGTGAACTTGTCCTTCATCAGCCAAGCTGATTAATCTGACAGAGGCTAAGACCAAATCTACTCAAACTTTCTCAGACAGCCTCTCTCTAGAGTTACTAGCCACAGGACTCTGAGCACCAGGATAAGGCCAAACCACACAGGGAACCCTGACCATGACCCCCGAGGCCCTACTCCAAGTTGAAGAAATGCTATGAACCATGAGAGTTTACTGCAGAAATCCTCCCGGCTGGAGGCCTTGCTCCACATACAGCAGGGTGACTAGCAATTGCATGAGGCGGAGGTCATGGGCCATTCTACCTTCCAGAACAGTCTTGGCAGGGGTGAAGTTACCCGGACACCTTGCAAG
>NW_011494888.1:2591043-2591365 GCF_000754665.1 Bison bison bison | reverse complement strand
TGCAAGGCAGAGGTGTGTTCCCACAAACACTTGCAGATCTTGAAGACGACCCCTAACATGCACGACAGTATGTCTCCAGGAGGGCGGTGAGTGAACGCTGGCACCTATGAAAAGTTACAGTCTCCAGGAAGCAGCTGAAAAGACAACGCTGTTTACAAGCATTGGTGCCACATCCATTGGGAACCATGGCTGGCAGAGCCTCAGATACCATCTCCAGCTGGCTCCGGCAGTGCAGCAGAAGAGCTGGGTCTAATCTGCGCTTTCAGTGGGACTGTCTGATGGTTATCAGCCCAACCTGTCCTTTCGTCCAGGCCACCAGCAG
>NW_011494888.1:2577943-2590943 GCF_000754665.1 Bison bison bison | reverse complement strand
AGGCCACCAGCAGACCCCAAAGTTGTTACAGGAACTGCATGCATGTCAGGTTAAGGGGGATGGAGATCAGATCCTGGGTGGAGTAGTCTGGAAGTGGCTGGAGACTCAGGACCAGGGAAGAGCCAGGCACTTAATGTCTCTGTGCACTTCCATTCCTGCAGAGGGTGTCAGGGCGATTTGGAAGGATGAAGAGGGTCAGGGTTTTCTCCCTCAAACCTGTACTTCCCAGGGCCTGGGTATCCCCTTCCTGTTCTAGCACCACAAGATCATGGCCCATCTCAGCAGTTATTTTTCTAATAATTTCCTACTTGCATGCAGACCTCTTGTCTGGACAGGTTAGATGCAAGAGAGATGAGGGTTTTTTTTTATGAGACCTAGAGAGGCCCGATACACCCCCATATCAGCTCCTGGGGTCATGGCAGGAAGGCTGGGTGAGGTGTGCACTCGCCACTGTGCTCACGACCCAGGATAGCCCCCCGGCCACACAGGCCCCACATCAGAACCAGAACTCAGGCTGGTTCCTCAGGCCCCGTTCTGGACAGGCTGCCTCCCAGACTGAACAAACCGGGCCAGACTGGGGTTGCCCTCAGGGGAAAGAAAGACAGCCTGCCCAGGCCTGCCAGGACAGAATCCTGAATGTCCAAAAGAGAGCTCCTCACCACTTCTGTGCAGACACTATCTAGGGGCAGTCGAGAGGCGCTGACGGCTCCCTGGGGAAGCCGACTCTGTGGCCACACTGCCTCGGACCTTTCAAGTGCTCAGCAGTATCTGGGGCTTGTGGGTGCCGGGGGTGGGGCAGGTCTACTGCATGCCTTGACCTTCAGCACCATGGCGAGTAGCTCCTGTGACAAAAGTGCACCATCCTCAGATGAACCATCTGGAAAGACAAAAGCCTGCCACAGGGAAGTCCCCAGGGCCACAGGGCTGCGGGCAGTCCCAGCTGCTCAGACAACAGCAGCCACACTGCAACCTAGAAAAGTGTCAACAGTGATGAGGCATCCCCAACGGCCTCTAGAAGGATCCAAGCTTGATGAACTCAATCTGCCAGGTCCTCACAGAGGTAATGCCCCAGGCACAGTGGCCTCCCGCCCTACACATCCAAGGCCAGCTCGTGGCAGGAATCCCAGGTTTGGCTGCGGCCATGGCCTCAGCTGCAGACCCAAGAATCCTCTGCTTGGCGCAGAATCCCTGATGGGGATGTGCAGCCGTGTCCAGTAGGAGGATGGGTCCAGCTGGGCTCATTTGAGACCGGCACCTCAGGATGGACTTCTGCAGGAGTGACCCAGATGGAGCCACCAGCAGCCATGCTTTGTCCCCACAGTTCACATCCTCAGGTTTCATCAGCTTCACCTACCAGCAGGTTCTCATCCTACTGGTCACCTCCACCAGCATTTTAAACCAGTGCAGTAAGAGCCCCAGTACTAGTCAGCGCCTCATTGATGGGTTCCTCTGAGAACCTCCCAGAACAGTCAGAATTTTTCTCTAGCAGCCAGGACCCTATGCAAATGTTCTCTCATCTCCAAATGGACCTGGGGGTGTTCTGAGGGGCTGTGAGAGGGGCTGAGCCACAAGGCACATGACTGTGGCCAGGCTTTCTTAGCAAAGCTGCTTCATCTCCCACACAAACCAGCCCCGTTCTGATGACCTATCTGGGTTCTGCCTGCAGCAGTTGTGAGTTTCCTTCCTTTCATACACTGTGTAGGTGCAGCTCTCGTAACTTTTATTTGAAGGGGGAGACTCTTCTGCCTACCCAGGGCAAATCTAGGTGCTGGTTGTTACAATGGGTGGACCTGTCAGATTGGAAGGAATTCTTCCATGTGAGCACAGGGAGCAACCATCAAGGAACCTTTGGTGCAGCTGTCTTTAAACCTACCCCCATCTGCAAACTTCTTCCCAATTTCTCCTCCTTAAGACAAAATAAAGGGAAAGGCCACGTATTACTTTGTTGACTATAAATTTCCATCAGCATGCCTCCTGTCAGTTCCCATGGATTTTCCTTAAATCCCATTAGCTACTCCACAAGGCCCTCATCCTTCCTATCCCAGAGGTCACATCTCTATCAGCACCCAGACTAATCACCAGAACTGTCAGGGTAAACTGCATTTACCCCACATGCAGCATCCAGTCCAGTCTCATGGATGCTGCTAGAAGATGGGGGACTCTTGGGTCAGAGACAAAGGACCATGCGGAACTTACAACAGTGTAGTTCTTGAGGACCAGTGGGGTTTCCACGCTGTCACTGATTCTCCGAACCCCAGCTCCTTCAGGTGACCAAAAGAGATCAGATGACACCTCCACATGTAGTGGGATGTGTTACAGATGGGACTCCGAGCCTGGGGAACCCACACACTTTTTAATGGGCAATACACATGCCTGTCCTTTGCTTTGAATGGAGGCACTATTTTCCAAGGCTGTTCACAAAACACACCTCCCTCAAGGATCTCCCAGAGCAGAGAGCAGTCAGTGTAGAAACACAGGAGACCTGAGGAGAGTTGATCCTCAACAATACATGTTCTTATTTGACAGAATAGTCTTCCACTTGGTCATGGATATTTGGATATGTAGTTCTGTGGCCTAAAGTATTAAAAGACAAGGCAACAAAAATTTTATTGACATCATGAAGCTGCTGCTGCTGCTAAGTTGCTTCAGACATGTCCGACTCTGTGCGACCCCATAGACGGCAGCCCACCAGGCTCCCCCATCCCTGGGATTCTCCAGGCAAGAACACTGGAGTGGGTTGCCATTTCCTTCTCCAATGCATGAAGGTGAAAAGTGAAAGTGAAGTCGCTCAGTTGTGTCTGACTCTTCGCAACCCCATGGACTGCAGCCTACCAGACTCCTCCGTCCATGGGATTTTCCAGGCAAGAGTACTAAGAGGATATTAAATATCTACTTCCAGAATCACTTTCATGGTAACAGTGGAGACTTTCGGCCTTTAATGTACCTAAGAAATAGCAAAGTGGTACCTTTCAGGGGCTTTTTAAAAATTGAATTTTTTATTTTGAGATAATTGTACATTTACATGTAGTTGTAAGAAATAATGCAGAGAGATCCTACATACCCTTTCCTCAATTTTTCTCCGTGATAACATCTTGTAAAATCAAAGGACAATATCACAGCTAGGATGCTGACACCAACACAGTCAAGACACAACATTCCATCATCACCAGGACCATAGAGTTGACTTTTATAGCCAGCAGTATACTTTCTTAGCTAACACAGCCATTTTATCTCTAAAGAAATAGAGTTTTAAGTAACCCAAGTGTTGCATCAAGTCACTTCAGTAGTGTCCAACTCTTTGTGACCCTATGGACTGTAGCCCACCAGGCTTCTCTGTCCATGGGATTCTCCAGGCAAGAATACTGGAGCGGGTTGCCATGCCCTCCCCCAGGGGATCTTCCAGACCCAGGGATCAAACCAGCGTCTCTTATATCTCCTGCATTGGCAGACAGGTTCTTTACCACTAGTGCCGCCTGGGAAGCCCTTAAGTAATCCATCTTCTTGGTTTTATGTTAAATCAGTGCTTTAGCTAATTGTTTACCACAGAGCAAAGAGATAAGATGGTTCACACTTAATAGAGAAATATTTTATATTATGTCTTTGCAGATATAAATAAAGGAGCTCATTACAGAACATTTAGAAAGCACAGTAACAAGGAAGTAGAAAAAGTCAACTATTTCTTAGAGACAATGACTGTTTACCAATTTGGTATATTTTCTTTCAATCATTTCTCTTTCCTCAGAGAGGGAGATGCATACGCGGATGCAGAGAGAAAAGACTCTTTCTATCTACATATCTATGAGCAAACACATTTGTTACGTTCTGGAAATCAATATCAGTAAAAAAGACAGACAATCCTTACACCCTTTCCTCTCTCCTTTGGTATAAAGACAAAGGATGGGGTGTCAGATCTCTAGGACCCCAAATCACCACCCCTACCCTCCACAAAGGGGCTTCTGGAGGGGCTATGAGGGAGACAAGCCCACTTGTCTCTCGGTTTGACCAAGAGCTTTCTAGGTGCCACAGTGATAAAGAATCTGCCTGCCAATGCAGGAGACACAAGAGGTGTGGGTTCAGTCCCCCAGTTGGGAAAATCCCCTGGAGAAGGAAATGGCACCCCACTCCAGTATTCTTGCCTGTGAAATGCCACGGACAGAGGAGCCTGGTGGGCTGCAGTCCACGGGGGGACAAGAGTCGGACATGACTGAGCAACTAAAGCATGGCACCCTACAAGCTCCCTTCTCAGCTTCTTTCTCCCTTTTCCACAGTATTTTATAGAGGGTGTGTTATTAGTCATGGAACTTAAGTAGAATATAGAACTATTGGGACCAAGTTGTGCCACACCGGAGGAGGAGGACGCTCTTTGCAGTAACTGACAAGGCTTTGGGTTGTATACCATTGGGAAGAGAATGTGATAGAAATGTACTTTTTTTTTTTTTTTTTTGCTGTTGCTGTTAGATAATATCCTTTTTTAAAAAATGTAGGTATGGGGGCAAAAAGCATGTGCGGGCTGTAAGGCAGGCAAATGAGGGTGCACTGGAGTTGACAGTTGTCATTTTGCAAAGGTATGAACATTCGTATTTTGGGGCCATTCTCTATTGGGTGAGTGTGGAAAGACACAGAACTCTCTTTTCACTGTAAAGATTAAAAAGATCATATCAGAAAGAAGATGCTTAAAAACCAGAACTCATTTCCTGGGTGCCTTTGCAATTAGACAAGGGTCATGTGATGAGCCTCAGCCAGTGAGCGGCTCCACCCAGGACTTTGAATCAGGAGCAGCTCTGCTGAGGAAAGAAGGCTAAGAGCTGGCCAAGGGGCCACAGAGTAGCTGTGTGACAGAGGGGACGGTGCAGGCAGGGGCCGCAGCTCAGAACCACAGCATCCCACCCGCACTGGTCTGACTGCCTTAGCACTGTGACCCCCTTGAGCCTGGTGGTTTCTTAGGCATGGTTCTCCAGCACTCCTGGTGATTTCCTGACCTACCCCATACCCTTGAAATCAATTTCTTTTCTATTTGTAATAATAATTAAAACAAAACCAGGATAGGAAGGCTAAATAAGTTTTGATGAGCACGCTTTTGAGGGGAAAATAGCACAGAGAACAGGGAAATCCTCCATTATTAGGTTTGTCAAAGGAAATGAACAAGGTGCTTTGGTTTTCTGTTTTTACTTCCCCTTTCGAACTGATGTTTGTTGCCATGGAAGACGACAAATCATACATATTTCTCTGTGTCTCCTATATGCTTCCCAGGATTACAGACAGCTTATAAGATATACATCAAGATCACAGTAATTACATGTCAGTAAAAATATGTTGTAACATGAAAAAATGGATAGACAAAATAGAACTAGGAAGGAAGATAACAAAAGGACATATATTTCTAAAGATTAAGCAACAAATTTGATTCTAAGTTTTCTACTGGCCAATGGAAAGAGACAAATGAGGTCAATTACACACTTTTTAGTTCGAAAACAACAACAACAATAAACTAGTTGCCTGTGTTACTGAATCAGGTTCATTTTGCCCAAAGCAGAGCCGAGATTTGAAGCAGAGAGTTGGAAGCAGCCAAGGGAGGACATGGAATACCAGACCTCAAATCTACCCCTTGAAGGCAAGAGGCTCGTGATATTTATAGAATAACAAATAAAGAAGCTGGGCAGTCTGAGACATGGAGAGCAAGGGAAAGGGGATTGGAAACAGGTGCATAATCAACATTCAGGGAAGCATACCTGGTCTACAGGCCTCTGCATGGTCTAGAGATCACGAAGTGGACACTGGTACAGACCCAGTTGTAGGGTCTGGGTTCCCATCCAGTCTCAACCAGCTCAGCTTGAACTAGACACAGCTGACTCCATGCTCCTGGGAAACAATTCAGGCAAACACCTTATTGTTTAGGCTCCACGCTCAGAGGAGCTGAAAGACTTGATTATGGCCTTGATTACCGACGGTAGGTGAAATGGATTTGACTAATAATTACACGTGGTTTCACTTGTGAGAAATGTATATTCAGCCTGGATGGGGCTTCCCTGGTGGAGCAGGGGTTAAGAATCTGCCTGCCAAAACAGGGGACGTGGGTTCGAGCCTCGATCTGGGAAGATTCCACATGCCGCAGAGCAACTAAGCCTGTGCCACAAGTACTGAACGTGTGCTCTGGAGCCCAGGAGCTGCAACAACAGAAGCTCCCACAATGAGAAGCTGGCGCCCTGCAGTGAAGAGGAGTCTCCACTCGCCATAACTAGAGAAAGCCCAAGCACAGCAGCGAAGACTCAGCACAGCCCAAAACAAACAAAACTATTTTAAAAAATAACACATGTATACCTGTGGTGGATTCATTTTGATATTTGGCAAAACTAATACAATTATGTAAAGTTTAAAAATAAAATAAAATTAGAAAAAAAAAATATTAAGCCTGGATCATAAATCTGCCCAAGGGTCTTTAACTGGGTATAATATAATTAAATGAGCACAAATCTCAGCAAAAAGGGGCTGAGGAAATTTTTAGGGCAGTGCTGAATGAGGAGAATCTTCCAGCCTGTTCTGTTTGTCCATGCGTCTGCAGCCACATCACACTGACTCTGGAACTGTTTAAGACAGAACGTGAAAGAGAAAAAGGGTGCCTGGATGTGTTTATTGTGTGTTCACTGAGGGCCAGACGCATGTTACATGCTGTCTCACTCAACAAGGCATTTATATGATATCTCACTCAGCAGGACTTTGAGGCGGCCCTATTTAACAGATGTACCGACTGACGTGACCTGACCGAGGTCCCCAGGCTAGAAATCACTTCTTTCTGGAGCAAATTCCATCAGTCCACATGACTTCCTCAGAGTAGATTACTGTTTCATGTCTGTGACCTAAAGAAGCTTCTCATTTGTATTAACTGCCCCAAGTATATTCATAAAACATCCATTCAATGAACTGGACACCCCCGGGAAGCCAAGGAGAACTAGAGTCACTTTCCCAACTGTGGAGCTCACAGCTATGGAACAAGCAAGCGAGTTGCTCCCGGTGACACACTCTGGTTAGGTGAGTACATATCTCAAAGAAACGTGAACATTTTGTACAAATTTCTGTGGCCAAAAGTGAAGGTTTTCAACTTAAACATGATACTGTATTTTGTAATGGCCTTTGACTAAACTCATGAATTGGTTGACTTTAAAAGAAGAGTGGAGATGGCAACAAGAACTAAAACAATCGCACAACAATTCAGGGACGCACTTCAGAACACACCCTCCCTCTCCTATGACCCACCTCTCTGCCTTTCCAGTCCCCAGTGGGGCAGAAAATCCACACAGAGCATTTTTAACTTAAGAAAACTTAATAAAGAGTGACCACTAATGACTTACATAGATACAAGTGACAAATTCCAAATTCCCTTGGAAAATGCAAGACTGGTCTTCGCAAGTAGAGACAGGACTCACAGAACCTCTGTAGGGTGGGGTGGCGGCTCTAGTGGGCATGGGCCACAGAAAAGCTGTTGCCTATTTAGAGAAAAACAATCTGAAGACAGATTCTCAAGAGGATACAGTGGGCAGAATGGCTGATGCATTGCTGGGAAAGAGGAATTCAAGACAGAGAAACTAAAATCTGCGAAACAGATTTTTTTTCCCACATGTCTAAGCTGAAGACAAAGTCAAAAGTATTCATCCCATCCCAGAGATTTTTTTCCTGCTCTTTGGAATATCTACAGGTCACCTTTCATCAGGTACATCCCATTCCAAGTATCCAAAGTTTTAGTGTTCTGAGAAGCATTTTTGTGTCATCAAGAAAAAACAAAACGAAATAGCTCATTTTGTTGAAGTCCTTGTGATCTCACCAGATGTTCCCCCTTGGAGCTCGGAAGCAATAACGGTGACCAGCTAAGTAGCTGGTAATCTCTTCCAGAGTGAAGTCAGGGAAGGGCCTGAGCCTCTGCAAACACGGCCAGTGGCGGAGCAGGCGCCCACGACTGCCAAAGGTACTCTGTAGACGCGTGAGACCAAACCAGGGCGGGATGAAAGGAGCTTAGTCCTTATAAAAACAGTATTGTTTTTTGTCAATGAGCTCTTTTTAACCAAGTGCTCTCCATCAGGAATGCTTTATTCAGCTGAAGTCTTGAGTTCCTATTTTCAGTAAGAAGCTTTCTGAGCCAAATGTAAGAGTTACCTGACGTGCCTCAATCCCTTTTATTGGCCAGCTACAGGGAGTTTGTCATTTTCGTTGCTTTTGTCTAATCAATACAAGACTCAACCTTGATACTGAAGATAAAATTTATTTTCTGGAATTTCCACAGGCTGTAAAGGATTTCTGTATTCATTCATTCAACGACCATTTATTGAATCCCTAGTTGAAGCCAGCCACGGGGCCAGACGTCAGAAATGCAAAGACGAATAAGACAGTCACTGCTGTAAGAGCATTGTGAAGCCCTGTGGGAAGGAAAACTCAAGCAATAATTTTTCTGCAATGTAGGTGGCACAGAGCTTTGTGTGTTGAAGTGTTCACAGAGGAAGAGGAATTAGCAATGTCTGGGACAGTAGAACGTCAGAGAAGACCGCAGAAGCCGCCCCCAGATGTCACCTCAGCTCCTGGTGGAGACTGTGAGAACAGGCGCTGGGCCAGCATGGCCCCTTCAACGATCTTCATGCCAACCTAGTCGCTTTCACTTGGAGTATCACGTGTGCCACGTTCTCTTAAATGACTCACTTTGAAGATTCAAAGTCTGGGTGTGCCCTGACACTTGGCTAACTGTCTTTGTAGTGCCTGGGTTGACCTTGGTCACCATCCACCACCTTGTGGGTCACAAGGCCTCATGTGCTTCTGTCCCCGACAGTCACCACCTGGGACTTTTCTTGACCAGCTGCCCTCAGGCCACTGGCACCCAGGAGCTTGTTTTATCTATTCAGTATGCATTTAAACTGTGTTTCTCTTAGACAGGCATAGACTTGGGTCTTATTTTTCTTTCATCTAAACTGACAACTTCTGCTTTTCAATTTGGACGTTTAAGCCATTGACACATAATGTGATTATTGATACGGATATGGCTGGGTTTAAATCTGTCGTCTCCTTATTTGTTCTTGACTTGTCCCATTTCTCATATGTTTCTCTTATTCTCTTTTTTTGTTGTTAATTGAATAATCATTATAATTCCATTTCATCTCTTGGTTTAGGTTTATTATACATAGCATAGCTCTTTTTGTCTTTTAATGGATGTTTTAGAGTTTATAATATACATCTTTGCTATATACTATATAAAATTTATACTATAAATTTTTGCTGTCTAATATAAGTAAAAATGGAGAGCTACTGAAAAATTTCTCCTCCATCAAAGCAATGATAAAATTGGCATAAGTGCTCAAATTTAACTTCTTCAGAGCTCTGGAAATTAAACAGAGGCTTTAGCAATCTGGGGAGCATTTATTGTTTAAAAATTGACAATCTCAGCAAGAGCAGTGAGACGGGTGGTATTTTAACTTGCCTTACTCTCATCTCCCTTTCTCAGGTTCTGCAGTAGCTTGGAGAACCAGTAGCTCATAATCCCAATGAAAAACAGCAGCCTAGCACCCACTAGAGGGGGCAAATCCAGATTGCAACTCCTTCAAAGCCTCATTCCCAGAGAACTGTGATGATATAACTGGTTTGGTGGTTCCCTGGAAGACGCCTCTGGCAGGGCTGCTCTATTTAACCTGACTTAGAGCTCACTAAGTGCAAAGATCTTTTTTCCAAAAGCCATGTGTGCAAAAGGATCAGAGGTACTTGTTGAATGTCGTGTGTGCCTCAGGCAGTGGCCCACGGCTGGGGAGAAAAGGTGGCAGCAGTGGTGAAGAATCTGCCGCCAGTGCAGGACGCAGAAGACACACAGGCTTGCGCCCTGGTTGGGAAGATCCCCTGGAGAATGCCATGGACGGAGGAGCCTGGCGGGCTACCGCCATGGGGGCGCAAAGGGTCGGACACGACAAAAGCGGTCTAGCACACAACTGAAGACTTAAAAGGAGCATCTGTGGGGGGCAGTCCACAGGGGCTCCGGACGCTCTGACATAGTCCTGGGAATTCGGAAGGTATGTGCCTGCCACGGGGCTGTGAACTATCTCAGGAAGATCTGAGAAGGCGCTAAGCTCTCCCTCTTGCAGACAGTTTGATCCTTTTGAGGCTTACCTTCAAGTTGATCCGGTTAGGGTCAGAACAGTCTTGGGTCTAGGAAGAATTCTGCACTGCTACTGAGGTGGTGTATGGTTGTGAGAGTTGGACCATAAAGAAGGGTGAGTGCGGAAGAATTGATGCTTTCAAACTGTGGTGCTGGAGAAGACTCTTGAGAGTCCCTTGGACTGCAAGGAGATTAAACCAATCAATCCTAAAGGAAATCAACCCTGAAAACTCATTGGAATGACTGATGCTGAAGCTGAAGTTGCAACATTTTGGCCACCTGATGTGAAGAGCTGACTCACTGGAAAAGACCCTGATGCTGGGAACGATTGAGGGCAGGAGAAGGGGGAGGCAGAGGATGAGGTGGTTGGATGGCATCACTGACCCAATGGACATGAGTTTGAGCAAACTCTGGGAGACAGTGCAGGACAAGGGAGCCTGACCTGCTGCAGTCCATGGGATCACGAACAGCTGGACATGACTTAGCAACTGAACAACTGAGGTGATATTTTTCTGAGTTGTCTACCCAACGCCCCATGTACTGTCAGGTTTTTCCACTCCAGAAGGTGGGGACACAAACGCTTCCTGGCCATCTCTTTGCTCCAGAGATTGTTCTACCTGTTCCATTCCAGTAGTACCTTCCCCGGAGTCTACACACACTCACGCACACACAGACACACACAAATCAGGACTAAGGTGGGGACTTGAGGGAAGACTTCCATTCATTTCAGCTCCTCACATGCAGCTCTTTCCCATCCAGGGCTTTATTCTGCAAGTTTCAGCCACCTTGGTGTCCTCAAATTCTCCACTCTGTCTCCTCATCCAAGGGAGACCAAGGGAGACAGTCTGTCTGACTCCCTCTCTGTACTGCATCCTCACAGCTTTGCCCAGGCAGTAAGCTGGGCAACGACAAGGTTCACTTCCTCTGCAGCCTTTCACTCAGAGATCATAGTTCTGTAGGGTTTTGTGGCCAGTGTCTGAACACTGTACTTTGTTTCTGAAGTCATTTAAGGAAGGGGGGTGTGAAGGTTAATTTTATATATTTACTTGAAGAGTGCTTCTGTGTGAGATTATGGTTAAAACCGGCGGACACTGAGTGTAGCATAGTGACCTCCATAACCTGCTGGGCCTCATCCAATCGGCTGGAGGCCTGAGGAGAACAGAGACAGGCCCCGCCAACCACAAGAAAACTCCTCCAGCAGGCAGACTTGAGATTCCGCCTGCATCACCAGCTTTTCTGGGTGTCTGCCTACCAGTCTTTGCACCACTGACTGTCTCCAGTCTTCAGGCTAATGGCCTTAGAACTAGACCGGCACCACTGCCTTGCCTGAAGCTTGAGCCTGGGCCACACTGCAGATTTTGTATTTCCTGCCCCCATAATCATGTGAGCCAATTTCTTATAATAAACATGCTTCCTATCTCTTCTGATTCTCTGGAGAGCCCTGAATTTTACACAGGGTAAATCTGTTCCTTGTTATTCCATCATGACTTGAACAGACACTCATGATACATTCTAAAGCTATGATAATTAAGACAGTTTGGCATTTATGCTTTGCAAAGAAATAATGGACATGCCTGTAATCTTGTTGAGTCCTGACTCTGCTGAGTGGCATACAGAACCAACATTTTCATATTAATTCTCTGGAATGTTTTCTGATGAATAACTTACAAAATTGCTATAATTATCATAAAATGCAGTCCTCTTATGCTTGATTTCCTTTCTAATCATTGGGGACACTGATTTAAGTATAATTAAATAATTATAACAGTGTTTTTAATAATAAATGCACATTTTAAAATCTTGATAAATATTAGATACAATTTTTTAAAAACTGTCTTGCATTACTTTTATTTTTGCCTTGTAAATTGTTGTTGTTGTTCAGTCGCTAAATCTGTCTGACTCTTTGTGACCCCATGGACTACAGCAGGCAGGCTTCCCTATCCTTCACTATCTCCCTGAGTTTGCTCAAATTCATGTTCAGTGAGTCAGTGATGCCTTCCAACCATCTCATCCTCTGCTGCCCCTTTCTCCTCTTGTCCTCAATCTTTCCCAACATCATGGTATTTTCCAATGAGTCAGCTCTTCCCATTAAGTGGCAAAGTACTGGAGCTTCAGCTTCAGCATCAGTCCTTCCAGTGAATATTCAGGATTGATTTCCTTTAGGATTGACTGGTTTGATCTCCTTGTAGTCCAAGGGACTCTCAAGA
Organism: Bison bison bison; assembly: GCF_000754665.1. Classification (NCBI taxonomy): domain Eukaryota; kingdom Metazoa; phylum Chordata; class Mammalia; order Artiodactyla; family Bovidae; genus Bison; species Bison bison. Next base: position 2,578,616 of record NW_011494888.1, on the reverse strand, counting down.
GTATTCTGCAACACCATAGTTCAAAACCATCAATTCTTCAGTTCTCGGCCTTCTTTATGGTCCAACTATCACATCTGTATATGACTCTTGGAAAAACTGTAGCTTTGACCATACAGACTTTGTATACATACATCACAACAAAATGATGTCTCTGCTTTTTAATATGCTGTCTAGGTTTGTCTTAGCTTCCAAGGAGAAAGTGTCTTCATGAGGCTTCAGTCACTGTCCATAGTGATTTTGGAGCCCAAGAAAATAAAATCTGTCCCTGCTTCTACTTTTCCCCCTTCTATTTGCCACATAATGATGGGACCAGATGCCATGATCTTAGTTTTTAGAATTTGAGTTTGGAGCCAGCTTTCTCACTCTCCTCTTTCACCTTCATCAAGAGGTGTTTTAATTCCTCTTTCAGTTCAGTTCAGTTCAGTTGCTCAGTCGTGTCCAACTCTTTGTGACCCCATGAATCGCAGAACACCAGGCCTCCCTGTCCATCACCAACTCCTGGAGTTCACTCAGACTCACGTCCATAGAGTCAGTGATGCCATCCAGCCATCTCATCCTCTGTCGTCCCCTTCTCCTCCTCGCCCCCAATCCCCTCCCACGCATCAGAGTCTTTTCCAATGAGTCAACTCTTTGCATGAGGTGGCCAAAGTACTGGAGTTTCAGCTTTAGCATC
>NW_011494888.1:2573160-2577843 GCF_000754665.1 Bison bison bison | reverse complement strand
GAAACCATCCAGCCATCTCATCCTCTGTCGTCCCCTTCTCCTCCTGCCCCCAATCCCTCCCAGCATCAGAGTCTTTTCCAATGAGTCAACTCTTTGCATGAGGTGGCCAAAGTACTGGAGTTTCAGCTTTAGCATCATTCCTTCCAAAGAAATCCCAGGGCTGATCTCCTTCAGAATGGACTGGTTGGATCTCCTTGCAGTCAAAGGGACTCTCAAGAGTCTTCTCCAACACCACAGTTCAAAAGCATCAATTCTTCAGTGCTCAGCTTTCTTCACAGTCCAACTCTCACATCCATACATGACCACAGGAAAAACCATAGCCTTGACTAGACGGACGTTTGTTGGCAAAGTAATATCTCTGCTTTTCAATATGCTATCTAGGTTGGTCATAACTTTCCTTCCAAGGAGTAAGTGTCTTAATTTCATGGCTGCAGTCACCATCTTCAGTGATTTTGGAGCCCCCCAAAATAAAGTCTGCCACTGTTTCCACTGTTTCCCCATCTATTTCCCATGAAGTGATGGGACCAGATGCCATGATCTTAGTTTTCTGAATTGAGTTTTAAGCCAACTTTTTCACTCTCCACTTTCACTTTCATCAAGAGGCTTTTTAGTTCCTCTTCACTTTCTGCCATAAGGGTGGTGTCATCTGCATATCTGAGGTTATTGGGAAATCCCAGCCATCTTGATTCCAGTTTGTGCTTCTTCCAGCCCAGCGTTTCTCATGATGTACTCTGCATAGGAGTTAAATAGTTCCTCTTTACTTTCTGCCATTAGAGATATCTGCATATCTGAGGTTGTTGATATTTCTCCCTGCAGTCTTGATTCCACCTTGTGATTCATCCATCCTGGCATTTCGCGTGATATACTCTGTGTATAAGTAAAATAAGCAGGGTGACAATATATAGACTTGTTGTACTCCTTTTCCTAATTTTCAACCTATTTATAATGTTAATAGGGCTTCCCTGGTAGCTCAGCTGGTAAAGAATCTCCCTGCAATGCAGGAGACCCTGGTACAGTTCCTGGTGGGAATCAGGATCTTCCAGTCAGGAAGGTCCCCTGGAGAAGAGATAGGCTACCCACTCCAGTATTCTTGAGCTTCTCTGCTGGCTCAGATGGTAAAGAATCCACCTACAATGGGGGAGACTTGGGTTTGATCCCTGGGTTTGGAAGATCCCCTGGAGGAGGGCATGGTAACCCACTCCAGTTCTTGCCTGGAGAATCCCCATGGACAGAGGAGTCTGGAGGGGAGTCTATGGGGTCACAAAGAGTCAGACATGACTGAGTGACTAAATGAACACACACACACTATGTTAATAGAACCTATAACTCCCTCCCAGAGATGGAATTCTTCTATTCTTAAAACTCAGTAAACAACTATGAAAATGCAGTTAATGCTCCAAGGAGTCTGTCTCAGTGTGGAACACCAACTCTTAGTAGAACATTTTTAGAGACATCATTCCTCATGGTTCCTGGCTGAGAGTACTGTGTTTCACTATACCCTCAAAATTTCAGTTTTACACCTTGAAAAACAAATTCAAATGAGAACAAGGCAAAGGTCTTTAGCAAATTTTTAACAATTTTGAAATAGGGATGAATTTGCTAACATTTTCAGTGAGCTACAGTTTATGAAACATTCCTGCAGAGAATTTCTCCTTTGATGAAACCACTCATTTTGCAGTTGAGACCTCAGGATCCGGAGCACTGGTCTCCTCAGGGAGACCTCAGGTGAATCGGCAGGTAAATAACAGCCTTAGGTCAACTGAGTTAATCAGGCAGCTAACCAAGCCTGGGAATTGGGTCTTCTTACTACATGCCCAGCAAGAAAATTGAATACACATTTGCAGGCACTCATTTTGCATTTTGGCATGTTACAGTCATGGAAATAAATGTGTATCCCAGGTCACTTGTCTAGAATAGTTGGTCCTGTGTCTAACTACAACCCCTTCTCCCTTTTATGATAATTTACTTCCTTGTTCTTTTCTATAATTTTACCCTCTATGATTGTTTCCCTAAGCCTATTTCTTTGAGGCTTTGAGTAAGTGGAATCTTATTGGATATGTTCTTTGTTATCTTGATTAATTCACTCAAAACTTTTTAAGGTTCACTCATGTTCTTGAATATGGTAGAATATTCCTTCATACAAACAGTACAGTTTAGCTATACCTTTTTTTTAATGTTGATGGACATTTGGGATTCTTCCAGGTTGGAGCTGCTAAAAGTGATGTTGCACTGAGCATTTTTAGCATGAATCTTCATGAACATGTGCACACATTTCTGTTGGTTATTCACCCAGGACTGGAATACTAATCATCAGATCTGTGTATCTTCAACCTTCTACAAGACAATATCAAATTGTTTCCAAAATAGTTGTACCAATTAATACTCCCATCACAACATATGAGTGCATTTTGCTCCACAAAATTACCAAGTATTGGATTCATCTAATTCTTGCTAGTCTAATGAAGGTATAATGGCTTTGTGCTGTGGTTAAGTTGCATTTCCTTATGTATCAATGAGGTCAATCATCTTATCAACTCTATTGACCATAAAGGCTTTTTATATATTCTAAATACTGATCAAAATTTTTACTTTGTGGCTTCTCTTTTCCATTCTGGTGTCTCTTGAGGAATGGAAATCCATTGCTTTTCTTTTCTATTATGGTTTATTACAGGATATCAAATATACTTGTGCTATACAATGTGATCTCCTTCTTTAGAGATCTTAAATATAATAATTTGCACCTCCTGGACCCAAGAGTCTGTTTCCCCAGTCCTGTGTAAGTTCTGGCTGCTCTATGGTAGGGTTAATGGTGACCTCCTCCAAGAGGGTTTACGCCATACCCAGGTCTGCTGCACCCAGAGCCCCTGCGGCAGGCCACTGCTGACCCGGACCTCCACAGGAGACTCTCAGACACAGTTCTGGCTCAATCTCTGTGGGGTTTCTGGGTCCTGGTGCACACAAGGTTTTGTTTGAGCCCTCTAAGTGTCTCTGGCGGGTATGCGGTTTGATTCTAAGTGTGATTTTGCCCCTCCTACCATCTTGCTGGGGCTTCTCCTTTGCCCCTGGACGTGGGATATCTTTTTTTGGTGGTATCCAACATTCTCCTGTTTACTCCTATCAGAACCTAAATAGGCCCCAAAGATGAAAGTTAGATAAGACAAGGTTCCTGCTCTTACTGAGCACACAGCCATCTTTCACTAGATTATCAGAAACCAAATTTGGAAAATAACTGGAAATGCTGGTGTAGGTTAAAGAACCCTGGGCGAAATACTTGATTCAAAACAACAAACTATCCGTGGTGGAATTCGTCTCATAACAGTAGGTTATAAAAATGAAAATTAAAGATGTAATAAAAAACTTAAATTCAAAAAACTTTACAAGTGATAATAGTCAAAATATATCTAGCAATTTCTCTGGAGCTGTGTGGGTAATGTGGGGTCAGTTCAGGTTCAGATGGTTGCTTGTTCCAGCTTGTGCTTGTTCTCTATAGGACCCCTCCAATGCTTAGTCAATGTTAACTACAGGGTTTTAACCTGTTGCACCTCTCATATCCAGAGTGGTTCTGTCTTCTTTATTTTGGCTTCCTCTATTTGCAAGTCTCTTCTTCAGTGTCTGATTTCCACCCTGACACAAGAGGCGAAGGTTGTCACTTATTTAGGCTCATTTGTTCAGTTGTGTTGTGGGGAGGGAGGGCACGGCAAACAAATATCACTGGCGTGTGTGGGGAGAGCTCGCAGTGTATGCACCACTGGGTTTGCCCCTGCTCATGGCAGCATGTGCCTTCCGGGTCTACACTGCTCAGGCTCCAGGGTGACCCAGATGAAGATCTTAATGACCTGGATAACATAACCATGATGGTGTGATCACTCACCTAGGGTCAGACATCCTAGAATACGAAGTCAGGTGGGCCTTAGGAAGCATCATTATGAACAAAGCCAGTGGAGGTGATGGAATTCCAGTTGAGCTACTTCAAATCCTAAAAGATGATGCTGTGAAAGTGCTGCACTCAATATGCCAGCAAATCTGGAAACTCAGCAGTGGCCACAAGACTGGAAAAGTCAGTTTTCATTCCAATCCCTAAGAAAGGCAATGCCAAAGAATATTCAAACTACTGCACAATTGCACTCATCTCACACGCTAGTAAAGTAATGCTCAAAATTCTCCAAGTCAGGCTTTAACAATACGTGAACTTCCAGGTGTTCAAGCTGGATTTAGAAAAGGCAGAGGAACCAGAGATCAAATTGTCAACATCTGTTGGATCATTGAAAAAGCAAGCGGGTTCCAGAAAAACATCTAATTCTGGTTTACTGACTACGCCAAAGCCTTTGCGTGGATTGCAACAAACTGTGGAAAATTCTTTAAGAGATGGGAATACCAGACCACCTGACCTGCCTCCTGAGAAATATGTATGCAGGTCAGGAAGCAACAGTTAGAACTGGACATGGAATAACAGACTGGTTCCAAAGAGGGAAAGGAGTATGTCAAGGCTGTATATTGTCACCCTGCTTAATTAACTTATATTCAGAGTACATCATGAGAAACACTGCGCTGGAGGAAGCACAAATTGGAATCAAGATTGCCGGGAGAAATATCAATAACCTTAGATATGCAGATGACACCACCCTTATGGCAGAAAGTGAAGAGGAACTAAAAAGCCTCTTGATGAAAGTGAAAGAGGAGAGT
>NW_011494888.1:2572969-2573060 GCF_000754665.1 Bison bison bison | reverse complement strand
AAAAAATGGGGAAACAATGAAAACAGTGACAGACTTGATTTTCTTGGGCTCCAAAATCACTGCAGATGGTGACTGCAGCCATGAAATTAAG
>NW_011494888.1:2551291-2572796 GCF_000754665.1 Bison bison bison | reverse complement strand
TGTGAGAGTTGGACTGTAAAGAAAGCTGAGTGCTGAAGAATTGATGCTTTTGAACTGTGGTGTTGGAGAAGACTCTTGAGAGTCCCTTGGACTGCAAGGAGATCCAAGCAGTCCATCGTAAAGGAGGTCAGCCCTGAATGTTCATTGGAAGGACTGATGCTGAAGCTGAAACTCCAATACCTTGGCCACCTGATGTGAAGAAGTGACTTGTTTGAAAAGATCCTGATGTTGGGAAAGATTGAAGGTGGGAGGATAAGGGGACAACAGAGGGTAAAATGGTTGTATGGCATCACTGACTCGATGAACATGAGTCTGAGCAAGCTCTGGGAGTTGGTGATGGACAAGGAAGTCTGGCGTCCTGCAGTCCATGGGGTCACAAAGAGTTGGACACGACTGAGCAACTGAACTGAACTGGACCCAAACTCCCAATCTAATCCTCCAGCACCAGTTTACCCATCCTATGACAATCACAGGTTGGTTCTTGATGTCAGTGAGAATGTTTCTGTTTCAAAGATAGGTTCACTTGTGTCATATTTTAGATTCCACATATAAGTGTCCTTCTCTGACTTACTTCAGGTAATATGATAAATTTAGGTCCATCCATCTTGCTGCATATCACATTTTTCATTTTTATGGCTGAATATAAATATGGAAAGAAACGACTCACTGGAAAAGACCCTGATGCTGGGAAAGACTGAAGGCAGAAGGAGCAGGGGATGACAGAGGATGAGATGGTTGGATGGTATCACCAACTCAATGGACATGAGTCTGAGCAAGCTCCAGGAGCTGGTGATGGACAGGGAAGTCTGGTGTGCTGCAGTCCATGGGGTCACAGAGTCCGACAGGACTGAGTGACTGAACTGAACTGATGGCTGAGTATAAACATATAATATACAACTGACATACTATATACATATATGTGTACACACACATACACACACACACACACATCTGGTCCCATCAATTCATGGCAAATAGATGGGGAAACAGTGGCTGACTTAATTTTGGGGGGCTCCAAAATCATTGCAGATGGTGACTGCAGCCATGAAATTAAAAGACACTTACTCCTTGGAAGGAAAGTTATGACCAACCTAGATAGCATATTCAAAAGCAGAGACATTACTTTGCCAACAAAGGTCTGTCTAGTCAAAGCTATGGTTTTTCCAGTGGTCATGTATGGATGTGACAGTTGGACTATCAAGAAAGCTGAGCACCGAAGAATTGATGCTTTTGAACTGTGGTGCTGGAGAAGACTGTTGAGAGTCCCTTGGACTGCAAGGGGATCCAACCAGTCCATCCTAAAGGAGGTCAGTCCTGGGTGTTCATTGGAAGAACTGATGCTGAAGCTGAAACTCCAATACTTTGGCCACCTGATGCGAAGAGCTGACTTATTTGAAAATAGTCTGATCCTGGGAAAGATTGAAGGCGAGAGGAGAAGGAGACGACAGAGGATGAGATGGTTGAATGGCATCACCAACTCGATGGATATAAGTTTGGGTAAACTCTGGGAGTTGGTGGTGGACAGGGAGGCCTGGCGTGCTGCAGTCCATGGGGTCACAAAGAGTCAGACATGACTGAGCAACTGAACTGAAATGAACTGATACACACACAAACACACAAACATACACATTTCATCTTCTTTATCCATTCACCTGTTGATGGACATTTAAGTTTGCCTATGTCTTGGGTATTGCGAATAGTGCTGCCATGAACATTGAGGTGACCTGTATCTTCTTGAATTACAGATCTGTCTGGATATATGCCCAGGAGTGGGATTGCAGGATCATGTGGTAGCTCTATTTTTAGCTTTTTGAGAAATCTCCTTACTGTTCTCCCTCTTGATTGCACCAATTTACATTCCCACTAACAGTGTGGGAGGCTTCCTTTTTTTCCACACCCTCACGAACACATATTATTTGTAGACTTTTTGATAGCCATTCTCACTGGTCTGAGGTGTTATCGCATTGCAGTTTTGATTTCCATTTCTCTAATAATTAATGATGATAAGCATCTTGTCATGTGCTTCTTGGCCATCTGTCTGTGTTCTTTGGAGAAAGGTCTATTTAGGTCTTCTGTTCATTTTTCCATTGGGCTGTTTTTGTTGTTGTTATTGAGTGCATGACCTGTTTGTATGTTTTGAAAATTAAGCCCTTGTGGTTGCATTGTTTGCAAATATTTTGTCCCATTTTGTAGACTGTCTTTTCATTTTGTTTATGGTTTCCTTTGCTGTGCAAAAGCTTGTAAATTTGATTAGGTCCCATTTATTTTTGCTTTTATTGCTATTGCCTTGGGAGACTGACCTAAGAAAACATTGGTGCAATTTATGCCAGAGTGTTTTGCCTATGTTCTGTTCTAGGAGTTTTATGGTATCGTGTCTTATAAGTCTTTAAGCCATTTTGAGTCTTATTTGCTCTAGTTCTGTGGAATATGTCATAGATAATTTGATAGGAATCACATTAAATTTGTAAACTGTTGTGGTTAGTCTGGCCATTTTAACAATATTAATTCTTCCAATCCAAGAGTATGCACCATCTTTCCATTTCTTTGAATCATCTTCAATCCTTTACCATTGTTTTATAGTTCTCAGCATAGGTCTTTTACCTCCTTGGTCTTGTTTATTCTTAAGTATTAACTTTTTAAATGTGATTTTTAAAGGATTTTTTAAAAACTTTCTGATATCTCATTGTTAGTGTAAAGAAATGCAACCAATTTCTGCATGTTAATCACATCCTGCTACCTTGCTGTCTGCTACCCTGCTGAATTCATTGATCAGTCCTATTAGATTTTGTGTGGAGTTTTTAGGGTTTTCTACATACAGCATCATGTCTTCTGCATACAATGACTATTTACCTCTTCCCTTTCAATCTGGAGACCTTTCTTTTTCTTATGTTTGCTGTGACGAGGACTTGAGTAATGGAAAATCTTAACTTTGATGTACTTGAATTTATCAATTTTTCCTTTATAATTAGTACTTTAAGAGTTGTTTAAAAATTCTTCCCTACTGTGAGTTTGCTTCTGAAAACTTTAGTTTTATTTTTCACGTTAATATTTTGCCTGGAATTGATCTTTGCATGGAGTAAATCAGGGTCCAATGTCCTTCCTCCCTCCATTTCGCTCTTCCTTATTTCTTTCCCTCCCTCCCTTTTGCTCCTTCCTCTCTTCTTTGCTGTATTAGATACACTGTCCCAGCGCCAATTATCTAAGAGACTCTTCTCTATAATCCAGGAGTGATACTTCTATGAATTTCAAATATCCATATACAGATGAATCTGTTTCTGGGATATCTATCTTCTTCCATTGGCCTACTGATTTTTTTCTGCACTATAACCTCATATTTTAATCACTATAACTTTATAAGTCTTGACATCTGGAACAACTAGCCTCTCTTTTTGTTTCTAAAAGTCTCTTCACTATATCTGGCTTTTTCTATTTTTATATAAATTCAACAGTGACCTTATCAAATTCAGATTAAGATTGTGATTGCACTAAATCGATAGATATATCAGTTCAGTAGGAACTGACATTTTTATCCTGTTGAGTCTTCTAATTCATGAATGTGGTACACTATTACTTTCATTTTTCTGACTCTTGATAATATTTTACAATTTCCCCCTTGAGGATTACATATCTTTTGTTGCTTAATATTTTTAATGCTATCATAAATAGAACTTTTTATTTTCTGTATTTTTCTTGATGATACACAGAAATATAATTTACTATTTTTTTTTAATCTAGGAGCCTAAAATCATTTATTCTAAAAATTTCAGTTTTGGGGGTTTCCTATGCACATAAGGGTTTTATCTATGAAAAATGATTTTCCTTCTTTTCAAAACTTCCAATTTTCTTATATTATTGCACCAAGACCCCCCACCCAGTAAAATTCTGAAGAGAAACAAGAATAGTTGGCATACAGTTTCTCTCTCATTTATGTCTTTTAAAATTTCTCTGTGATATTTTGTACTTCTCAGGGTATAAAGCTATTTACATACTTTGTCAGATGTATCTCTAAAGTATTTAAAATAATTTATGCAATTTAAATGGGCGATTTAAAAATTCAATTTCTGACTGTTGCTAGCATATTGGAAACCAGTCAATTTTGGTTTATTGACCTCAGATCCTGCATTCTTTCTAAATTCATGTATTAGTTCTAGCAACTACTTTGTAGATCTAATCATGTTTTCTACATGGAGAATCTTACTACTTGTTAAAAAAAAAAGTTATATTCCTTCCTTGCAATCTGGATTATTTCTATTTTCTCTAGTGTCTTATTGTACTAACTGAAACTTGCAGTACAATGTCAAATGGAAACAAACATTACCATTTCCATCACATATCATGTTAGCTGTGGCCTTTTTCATAGATTTCCTTTATCGAGTTAAGAAAATTTCCTTGTATTTCTAGATGTTTAGATTTCTTATTAAGAATAGGTGGTGCATTTTCTCGAATACTTTTTCTGAGACTATTCAGATAACCATTCAATGTACTTTTAAAATTTTGTGTCTTTATATGTTCCATGGTGTATTTTCTTCATAGTTTTTGTGCATGAGGTTTGTTGAGTTTTTTGAATCTCTCTCTACAGTTTTAATCAAACGTGGAAAATTTTCAGCTCTTTCTTCAAATGTTTTTTAGTATCTCCTCCTTTTTCTCTTCTCCAGAGATTCCAATTAGACATAATTAGGCCACTTGGATTTGTTCCAAAGCTCCCTGCTGCTCTTATCATCACTACTATTATTTTCTCGGTTTTATTACTAGAAATCTAGTTTCCACTGCCATGGTTTCCTTCCTTTGCAATGTCTAACCTGCCATTTATTCTCTTCAGGGTATTTTTCATGTGACATGTGGTAGGTTTCATCAAGGTTTTCATTGGGTCTTTTATTTCTTCTAGATCTATTTTTTGAACATATGTAATATAGTCATAATAATTATTTTCTTTTTTAAATTTTTTATTTACTTTTGGCTGTGGTGATCCTTGTTGCTGTACACAGCCTATCCCAAGTTGCAGCATGTGGGGCCTACTCTCTAGTTGTGGTATGCGGGTTCCAATCGCAGTGGCTCCTCTCGCGAGCATGAGGAGCTTCAGCAGTTGCAGCTTGCGGGCTCTAGAGTGTGGGCTCAGGAGCTGTGGCGCACAGTCCCAGGTGCCCGTCTTCCAAGACCAGGGATTGAACCTATGTCTTCCACACTGGCAGGTGGACATCCGACCACTGGACCACCAGGGAAGCCTAATAACTGTGTTCTAATTGAAATCTCTGAAGTAACTATAATTTACATGCAGTTTAAAGAAATAGAGATCCTAGATACATTTTATTCAGTTACACCAAATGTTAGCATTTTGCAAAACTATGGTACAATCGATATCACAACCAGGAATACTGGCATTGACATAATCCATCTCTTTTTCAAACTTCCCCAAGTTCTCATCTACCAACTGTGTATATCTCCAATTTCATCACATATACGTTCATGTATTCATCACCAGAGTCAAAATAAAGAACAGTCACATTACCACGTGCGTCCACCAACTCGCCTTTTTGTAAACACACTCATTCCTACTCCCTGACGAACACTGATGATCTTCTCTAAGTTTTTGTTACTTTGGAAATATTATGCAAATGGAATCATATAGTAACTAACATTTTGAAATTGGCTTTTTAAAAAAAATTGACATAATTCTCTGAAGAGTCATCCAAGTTGTTCTGTGTATCAGTAGTGTTCCTATCATTGCTGAGTAGTATTCCATGAGGTAGATGTACCAGTTTTATTTAACCATTCACCTGCTGAAGAAACTCTGGGTTGTTTACAGATTTTGGCTATAGCAAATAAATCTGCTATAAGCAGTTTGTACATGTTTTTTAGAAAACGTATGTTTTAATGGCTCCTTAGATAAATGCCTGATATATCTGGGTCAGTTGCATAGTAGGCAGATGTACCTTCATAAGAAACTGCCAAACTTACCTTCCCTTCAACAGGATATCCACAATCTGGTTTCTGTGCACCCTCATCAGCATTTGCTGGTGTCTCTATTTTTTATTTCATTGCTTCTGATAGGTGTGTGGTGACATCTCATTGTCAATTTGCATTTCCAACAGCTAAGGATTTTAAGCCCCTTTTCATGTACACATTTGATATTTGTATATTCTCTCTGGTGAAATATCTATCGTGTCTTCTACCTATTTTTAATTAGACTGATTTTACTGTTGAGTTTTGAGAGTTCTTTATATATTCTGGATATTAGTCCTCTGTTGGACTGTAGTTTTCTTGCAGTGTCTTTGTCTGGTTTTAGTATCAGGATAATGGTAGCTTTGTAAATTAATCTGGGAGCATTCTGTCCTCTTCAACTTTTTAGAATAATTCAAGAAGATAGGTATTAGATTTCCTTTAGATGTTTGCTACAATTCTCTGTGAAGCTGCATGGTTCTCAACTTGTTTGCTGGCAGTTTTTAAAGTTATGAATTAAATTTTACTGCTAGTGATCTCTCTCTTCTGTTGTCTCTTTTTTCTTGATTTGTTGTTGACTGGTTGTTTTTTTCTAGAAATTAGTCCACTTCTTCTAGGTTGTCCTACTTTGTGGCATATAACTGCTTACAAGCAGTCTCTCATGATTTTTTTGTGTCTCTGTAGTATCAGTTACTTCTTTGTCTCTTTCACTTCTTTTTTGGGTCCTCTCTTATCCTTGGTGAGTCTGGCCAAAGGTTTGTTAATTTTATTCTTTCAAAAAAAAAAAAAACAACCCCAGCTCTTGGTTTTATTCAATTCTTCTATTATTTGTTTTGTATTATTTATTTACTCTCTGATCTTTATTATTTCCTTTCTTCTGGTGATTTTAGGTTTTGTTATTCTAATTGTTTTGGGTGGTAGGTTAGGTTGTTTACTTGGGATTTTTCTTACTTTTTGATGAAGGCCTCTATTGCTATGAACTTCCCTCTTAAGACTGCTTTTGTTTCATCCCAAAGATATTTATATGGCTATCACTGTCTCAAGGTGTTATTAAGTTTCCCAATTTCATTACTCAACCATTGGGTTTTTATTAACATGTTGGTTATTCTTCATGTAATCACTTTTTCTTGTTTCTCTTTCTGTGGTTTCTGTTTTTGTGCTGTTGCGTTCAGAAAAGCTTATTGAAATGACTTCTATCCCCTTTCATTTGTTCAGGCTTCTTTTATGCACTAGTATGTTGTCTATACTTGAAAAAACATGGGTTCTGTTGCTTGGGGATGTAATCTCCTTTAAAGTCTAACTGCGCTATTGTTTCATTTAGAATCTCTGTTGTTTTATTTTCTGCCTGGAATTCTGTCTGTTGAATGTCAGTGGAGTGTTAACATCACCTACTGTTATTGAAGTCTTATCAATTTTTCCCTTTAAGTCCATTGATACTGGTTTCATGTACTTTGGCTCTCCTATGGGGGGAGCATGTATGTTAAATAATGTAATATCTTCTTCTTGTATTGATTAGTTTAGGATTATGTAGTGTCCTTTATCTTTATGACTTTAAATTCTGCTTTGTCTGACATGATTATTGCTACCCTCACTTTCACGTCATTTCCAATTGCAAGAAATATTGTTTTCATCCCATGATTTATATCTGACTCAGCTTGCTGTACACCAGAAACACAATATTGTAAATCAACAATATTTCAATTTTAAAAAATAAATGTTTACTTTCCAAATATTTGGGCATTTTACTGCTTCTCTGTGTGACTCTCTTCATTCTGAAACTCTGTATTGCAAATTCTGGCTGCGTCCTCTCTCTAAATTCTAACTTCTACACTTTCAATTTAGGGAGATTCCGGATTTATTTTTACGAGTCCCCTTTAAAGAGTTATTTGTATGACCTCCATCCTATTTTTATACGGTAACCTTGGGCAATCACAGGGTTTAATCATTTGTTTCCTTTTGTTGTCTGTTACCCACTGTCTGAGAAACACAGCTTCCCGTCTTTTGTCCAGTGTTTTGAGTTATTAAAGGTGGCAAGGTAAATCTCCTGTATTTTACTTACGGCTAGGAGTGGAGTCAAAATTAATTTTTATCCATTTATCAGACATCCTTATTATTTACGTAATTTGGAATGACAATTATTTTCTTTTAGCCCACTGAAGGTACCATTTCACTGTTTCACTGCTACTGTTGAAAAGCCAAGAGTCCGTCTTTAACATTCCTTTGAAGCGTAGTACGTCTTTTTATTTTCAACTTCGTTTATGATTTTTCCTGTCTTCTATTTTACACGTTTACTTTGAAGATACCCGGCATGCATCTTACTCTATCCTCCTTGAAATTCACTGTTCATCTGCAGTCTGTGGATCAGAGTTTTCCAATAGTTCAGAAAAATGCTCAGCCTTTCTATGAATAACTTTACCCCTTTGTTTTTTCTAGGACTCTAATCAAACATACATTAAACATTCTCACTGAATTTCTTTCCTTCTCTTGTATACATTCCGTCTTTTTCTAGGTGTGCTTTATTATGGATAATTGCTTCTAGTTTGTTAATTCTCTTTCCTGCCATGTATACTGTGCTAAGCATGTTCACTCACTTTCAAAACTTTGATGATTGTATTTTTCATTTAAATGAATTCTATTTGGTCCTTCAAATCTACTTCACTTTTTAAACACAGTAACTATAGTTGTTTTACAACACATCTCTGATAATTCCACATCTAAAGTCTGTGCATATCCTGTTCCTGTAATTTCCCACTTACATTGCCTTAATTTCTTCTGTACCATTCTATCCTTAACTCTGTATTCATTGCTCTTACATTTTTGTTTTACAAGACACAAAATAAATATGCCTTCCTTCAGAGAGCCGCTGGAATGGCTTCTGCTAGGTTCATGGACCACTAACAGTTGGGAACCACCACCAGTTGGGAACCACCTCAAACTATGTTTGAATCTAAATTCCCCAATCCACCCAAATTTTGGTGCTCAAGATACAAAAGCAATCAAGGGCTAGTCTGTGGCTACAACTTTGAGGGGATCTCTGGTCCTTTTCTCTTCTCTTCTGGCAGTCCCTGAGTTTGGGGGTCTCCTTGAGCTTTCTGGAGCCTCACCTTGACATGGAATTTCCTACAGGATCCTCCAACATGATGGATACTTGGCCTTACTTTTGCCCCTTTAATCTATGAGTCTGATCTACCCAAGAGTTAGGCACTGGACATATACTCCAGTCAGAAGTGCCCACTTTTTCTTAAATATTGTACTCATCTCTGGGTTGAGGCTTTCTTCAAAGTGCCAGCCTTTCAATTCATCATCTTACCTCACCTGTTTTCAGGTGTATATGAAACACACATACATAAGCAGTCTTGAAAGATCCATCAATAAAGTTATAAAGGGTAGAGTACATGCTAATTTATGGATAAAAAGCCAACTTTATTTAGTTTTTTTGAATCAGTTCAGTTCAGTCGCTCAGCTGTGTCTGACTCTTTGGGACCCCATGGACTGCAGCATGCCAGGCTTCCCTGTCCATCACCAACTCCAGGAGTTTGCTCAAACTCTTGTTCATTGAGTAGATGATGCCATCCAACCATCTCATCCTGTCATCCCCGTCTCCTCCTGCCTTCAATCCTTCCCAGCATCAAGGTCTTTTCCAATAAGTCAGTTCTTCCCATCAGGTAGGTAAAGTACTGCAGCTTCAGCTTCGCCATCAGTCCTTCCAATGAATATTCAGGACCGATTTCCTTAAGGACGGACTGGTTGGATCTCCTTGCAGTCCAAGAGTCTTCTCCAACACACAGTTCAAAAGCATCAATTCTTCAGCACTCAGTTTTTTTCATGGTACAACTCTCACACCTATACAGGACTACTGGAAAAACCATGGTTTTGACTATACAGACCTTTGCTGTCTAGGGTGGTCATAGCTTTTCTTCCAAGGAGCAAGCATCTTTTCATTTCATGGCTGCAGTCACCATCTGCAGTGATCATGAAGCCCAAGAAAATAAAGTTTATCACTGTTTCCATTGTTTTCCCATCTATTTGCCATGAAGTGATGGGATCGGATGCTATGATCTTCGTTTTCTGAATGTTGAATTTTAAGCCAAGTTTTTCACTTTCCTCTTTCACTTTCCTTAAGAGGCTCTTTACTTTCTCTTCACTTTATGCCATAAGGGTGGTGTCATCTGCATATCTGAGGTTACTGATTATTTTTCCCAGCATTCTTAATTCCAGCTTCTGCTTCATCCACCCTGGCATTTCGCATGAGGTATTCTGCATATAAGTTAAATATACAACCTTGGCATACTCCTTTCCCAATTTGGAACCAGTCTGTTGTTCCATGTCCAGTTCTAACTGTTGCTTCTTGACCTGCATACAGGTTTTGCAGGAGGCAGGTAAGGTGGTCTGGTATTCCCATCTCTTTAAAAACTTTCCAGTTTGTTGTGATCCACAAGTCAAAGGCTTTAGCATAGTCAATGAAGCAGAAGTGGATGTTTTTCTGGCATTCTCTTGCTTTTTCTATGAGCCAACGGATGTTGGCAATTTTATCCCTAGTTCCTTTGCCTTCACTAAATCCAGTGTGTACATCTGGGAGTTCTTGGCTCACATATTGTTGAAGCCTGGCTTGGAGAATTTTGAGCATTACTTTGCTAGTGTGTGAGATGGGGAAACAGTGGAAACAGTGTCAGACTCTATTTTTGGGGGCTCCAAAATCACTGCAGATGGTGACTGCAGCCATGAAATTAAAAGACACTTACTCCTTGGAAGGAAAGTTATGACCAACCTAGATAGCATATTCAAAAGCAGAGACATTACTTTGCCAACAAACGTCCGTCTAATCAAAGTTATGGTTTTTCCAGTGGTCATGTATGGATGTGAGAGTTGGGCTGTGAAGAAAGCTGAGCACCGAAGAATTGATGCTTTTGAACTGTGGTGTTGGAGAAGACTCTTGAGAGTCCCTCGGACTGCAAGGAGATCCAACCAGTCCATTCTAAAGGAGATCAGTCCTGGGTGTTCTTTGGAAGGACTGATGCTAAAGCTGAAACTCCAGTACTTTGGCCACCTCATGCGAAGAGTTGACTCATTGGAAAAGACTCTGATGCTGGGAGGGATTGGGGGCAGGAGGAGAAGGGGACGACAGAGGATGAGATGGCTGGATGGCATCACCAACTCAATGGACATGAGTTTGGGTGAACTCTGGGAGCTGGTGATGGACAGGGAGGCCTGGCCTGCTGAAATTCATGGGGTCGCAAAGAGTTGGGACACAACTTAGCGACTGAACTGAACTGAACTGAGATGCATGCATGTGATTCTTTTAAACAGAGAGGTAAATTAGAATAGTGTGCTATTCCCAGAAACAGGACATTTCCATAGAGTTCTTTTATGTATTAATGCTAAGTATACTGCTTCCTACTGAATCTATTTCTTTTCACTCTTTAGAGGAGATAAATTTTAAAAGAATGTGTAACTAACAGCACAGGGTAAAGACAAGAAATGATCTGACTGTAGCCATCTATATAAGTGAATTTATTCATGTGACAATGCAGTGCCCTTGGATGTGAAATGCAGGTAACAGTAAATTATTCTGATGGCTATTGCTTGCTCTATCATTCTATGAATCTACAGATGCTTCAAGACTTCTATACCACCTACAGCAGACCATACTTAACAATAAAAACCCTCTTTCCCACTGGTACAGACATTTCTGTAATAACAGCCTATATCCACTCACTACTAACTGACTGAAGATGCCACATACCCTATTCTTTATTCCTATAGATGACATCTTTTGAAACATGCCGAAACAACTCTTTCTACTGTGTTATACTGCCACTTGCTTTTCGAGGTTAGGTTAAGAATGTAAAACTACTCATGCACAAATCATTCTCATCATTCATGACTGTAGAGAATTAAAGTACAGAATTCAGATATTCTTCTATTGAAAAAAAAAAGGAAATTTTTGGTAAAATGATTGAGAATTGTAAGTTCTTTGTAAAAGCACCCTATTGAATATAGTGTTAATAAATAAAAGACACCAACAGTGTACTTCAGGTTGATAATAAAAATTTAATAGTAACATCATAAAATAAACAAACATATAAAAATCAAATATTTAGTTCTGGATGTTAGAAATAATATACATAATAAATTCAGCAGAGTACTGATAGTGCTGCAAGATAAGATTTTATGGTTCAAATTACATATTATGTCAATCAGACTGTTTTGTTCTCAGGGTTTCCAATATGCTGCTTTTATTACAAAAAGCATCTGAACTTCGGACATCTCTAATGATGTATTACCTGGCATACTGCCACTGAAGCTGTGTGACCACTGTCTTAATGATCTAACTAAATCTCCTCATAATGTAATTAAAAGAGGTGAACATTTCCCCACTTTGGAATACTAGTTACCAAAACTGTCACAGTGTTAAAGTAAAAATGATTCCTTTCTCCTTTTGCATTTCAATTAAAAAGCACATGCATGAGAGAAAGTTGAAAACAAAAAGGGCAACTTTATGCTATATGCTAGGTCAGTGCTCAAGTCCACAGACTAAGTTTAAAGGTAAACTTCCTGGTTCTGGTCCTTAAGTAAAAATGGAACTAATGAGCCAACTTCGTAATTATCAGGAAATACATGTTAGCTATTCTTTCATAATCAAATCTTTCAATGATTTCTAAGACTCTTTTGGTATCCTGTTTTGGTTGAGCTAGTTCAGGAGACACACTGGTTGAAAAAGGATTGAGAAAACATGTTTTAAGGTTGGAAGGTCCATCTTTGAAAAATAAAGATTTAAATATAGCCCTTGAAAAGGTTATTTAACCCAGAATTGCTGGACATGACAAGTAGACAGAAAAAAAGAGTTATGTTTAAATGCATAAATAAAAAACTGTTGGTAGGTTTTTCAAAACAGAAGTAATTCTCCCAACTCAAAGACATCTGCTGAAAGTCGAAGTTACTCTGCTACATGATTCATCTTCTTCAAAGCCATTGAGTCAAGTCAGAATCACTGTGTCTTAAAACTTTGGTTGGATGACTTACATATTCTGTAAGAAGTAACTGTAACTCAACAAACAAAATAGATATAAAACTAGAATCTTAATTGAAAAATGGCATGTTTCTCCATCATTTTCATATAGTCAGCATGCCCATCTGAAATCTATTATTTCATTTGTAAACACTGCTACATTTCCCACTGAAGCTTGTTATTCTGATGAACCAAAATTTAAATGCTTTCATTCAGTTGATAGTTAATGAAAGTTCTGAGGATTATTCATCATTATCTGTAGAAAAAGGAAAAAAATTTAACTCACTCGCTGAAAATCAAGCTCTATGTATTTACTTGGTAAAAAAGTCATTATTTGGTCATGCTAAAGAAAAACAGCCTTAATGTATGGAATTTTTATTATAATATCACACACTCCTTATAAAACATGCAAACAATATAATAAAGAATTAAGTGGGAAGCAAAAATCATCTATAAGCCAAAGACAACCAAGGCTAATAATTTTATATAAAACTTTCCAGACTGCTTTACTATGCATACGCAAATACGCTTAAAAAAATTAAACAATGCAGTTGTGAGACACAACTTTTTGCCTTTAAAACATGTAATGGATGGAAAGATGGATAAATAAGGGATAAAGGAAGATTATAAAATGCTAATGGCAGAATCTAGGTGGTGGACATATGTGAGGTAATTGTAAAACTGTTTCAACGTTTTCGTATCATAAAAATTTTACAATAAAGCATTGAAAAAGAATAAATTATGGGTAAGTTCCATGACAGTTTCAATGGGTGTGTAGTATTTTTTGGATATAGTGTATTTAAATTAACCATTTATGTTTAAAGACATTGTGGTTATCTCCAGTTTTTCATTAGCCTAAAAAACACTAAGGAATAAATTAAACAGACTGCTTAATTTAACCTGAAGGATGAAGAGTCTGAATATGAACAGAACTAGTTTGATACTCTCCACAGATTCACTCAAATGCAATCATTCTTCTGGCCTCATGCCATTAACTTCCATATGCCATATGGAAAGGGCCCCACGAGATCCAAATATTGTAAAAGTTACTGAGCATGCTTTCAGTCTATTATAGGACTGTTTCATAAAACGGAGTTCATGATCTCAAATAAGTCAAGAATATACAAGTGTCAGATAATGTTTATATTTTCATTTTGATAAAAAATAATTATTTATATATAGAAAAAAACCACATGTTCCATAACAGTAATTCACAATGGAGAGACATTTTCAAAGACTAAGGCGAGTTTTTCACTGAGGTCTATGGACTTAAGATTCTTGGAGTCTGAAAAAGTATTTTCCTTTTTAGAGGACTTCACATGTTACTTCAGTTGGAGGAACACTATCATAGTTTGCTCTTTTCAAGAATCACTGGACATTTTTCCTTGTTTCAATTCCAGGAAACACTGTCCTCTGAGTAACTGACACATTTTGTCTCAAGTAATTAATTAGGCTAATTAATTAGGTTTCCTGCTTTGCTACCAAGATCAGCACCAAACTGGTGCTGATTATTATTTTCCCAAATTGCAGAGATTCTTTGACTATGAGTTCGTGTTCCTACTTCAACTTGGCTTAATATTATATTGCTTGCACTCATTTGCCTAATATGTTGACTTTTCCAAACACTTGTTTTTAACTTAATTTCATCTTCTCTATGTATGTATGTGTATATATGTATATATATGTATGTATACACAGTGTACTATATATAATGTAGTCAAACCTTTTTTGGCTGAACAAGATAGAATATAAATAAATCTTATGAAAATTTCTATGGCCAAATTAAGCATCAACATTTTAAATCCTCAACTTCTGTCTACAAATCATACCTTTAAAGTAAAAATATTAATTTTGACAAATATTTTTAGAAATGAATTCTTGTCCAAAATGGGCTTCCCTTGTGGCTCAGCTGGTAAAGAATCCGCCCGCAATGCAGGAAACCTGGGTTTGATCCCTGGGTTAGGAAGATTCCCTGGAGAAGGGAAAGGCTTCCCACTGTATAGTACATGGGGTCGTAAAGAGTTGGACATGACTGAGCTACTTTCACTTTCACTTTCTTGTTCAAAATATTCAGAATCAGTTTTTAAACTCACTATAAAAGTTAGGTTCATTATTGCATGGTAAGATACTTAAAACAAAAAGATCACATATTATTTATCTTGATTACCTACTTTATTTACTAAACTTGATTCCAAGTAACTTTAAGCTTTTCTCAAAAAAACTGAAAGCTCTCAGAATGGATGTGTATCAAGAAAGACAATCAAAAGAATATGGTATATAAGATGTCAGGGAATTTATGAAAGAGAAGTTTCAAGATATTTTGTGTAATGAAGTATCTTCATTAGAATAAGTCTGTATCTCTGCTTCGAAGACAGTAAATATTTATTTGGATAAGTACGTTCTTGTATTTTTTCCCCAAAGTGGTATTATTGTCCACTGACTTCTTTTTTTTTAATAAAGAAGAGATCCCTTAAATTTCCATTGACAGGTTCCATAGCAATCACTGTGAGTATAAAACATGATTCTGTTTGTGCCTGTCTATCTGTGATAATTCTTAACTACTACATAATCAGGCACACAAGTAGCATGAACTATTATAAAGGAAGTTGGTTTACATTCAATTGGTTCCTTGCCACTAATGGCCTGAACGTCTCCCTGGCAGTTACTCTGTGGGCTTATGAAGAAAAGTAATGAAAATGCAGTGGGTTTTAAAGCTGTAAGACTACTTACTGTACCTGAAAGATTTTCTAGTTTTGATTTAACAATAACCATTGGAATTTTAACAAGACTTTTACCTCCATTAAAGTAATTCAAGAAAGATTTTTTGCTGAGCTTATAGTAATGTAAATAAGTCTACATAATTATAAAGTTTCTCCCAAAATAAAATACTCTTGAATTCCGATTTCAGCAAACTTAATTTTTCATGAGTCCAAATACCACATATTTCAATAAAATCCTACCCCTGAAATATGTCATCTGAGCACTCCTCTGAACATGCAGTCCAGGTTCTCACCTCCTCATGCCCAAATACCTCTACCATTTCCATCAAGTGCTCCTTCCCATCTCGCTGCAGCTGGCAACACATGGCACCATGGCCAGACTTCTCACCACAAAGTGCTTCTTCCAATACATTGTCCTTTCACTTCTAAATCCTTCACTGGTTTCATCCATGTGTCTTAAACATGTCACACTGTCTCATCACAAAGACTAATTTTCCACAGGAAGCTCCTAGTATGGTCAGTCTATCCTAACACAGTAATCGCTGTTTTGTTCTTTTCCCCACAAGTCACATTCTCTATGTCTCTTTTCATTTCTCCCAATCCAACCTCCCTTCTCTAGCCCCTACTGCACTGAAAACATTTCAGGATGAGCATTTTATGTATGGCTTTACACCTTCTTTCCTATGTCTTTTTCCTAAGGAAATGGTACACAACATGTAAGTAGACCATGCCCTTCACTGGCCACAAAAATGAAGTGCCAGGCACCCAGGAGCCTCCATAAACACTCTGAAACATCATCACAGTGGAAGAGATGGGAAGTCACGCTCCATCTGATAGCAAATGAAACTAATTTGAGACAAAATAAATCACTTCCTGTTACATGACCAGCTTGTCATAGAATCGGGACTATAACTCTGGTCTCTAGATTCAATGCTTAGTGCTCTGCCATGACCAAGTGAATGAGAAAAAATATTCTTTAATAACTTTTAATAAAGTCAACACATTCTGAGTGATTCTACAAGTAAATATTTTTGAAATATAAAAACGGTTTACACTCAAATCATGATAGATGAACTGCACTTACTGTCAACAGAAGACATTACATTTGGTACTATTTAGGAGAAATTTTACATATGTGTCTAAAAATTTAATTCCACCTCCTTGATAAGAAAGTATTCTAATTTCCAGAGCTGTCCAAAAAGGAGGCTTTTTAAAAATCTCAATTCAAACGTTACTTGCAAATTATTGACTTAAAAAACAAGCCAATAAAAGTTTATCCCAGAATCCAAGTAACTGTATCCTTATACAGTTAATTGCTTAAAAGTACTAGATATTAATATAATTCCAATACATATTTCACAAAATACATGTGATATAATCTAATCAGTTTACATTTGTCATTTCATTTTTTTCACATTTAAAATATAAAGATGTGAGGAAATCTTACCTTCTTGATAGGCTCCATCTGCCATGACTAAATGAAGAATCTTGGCATAAAGATGCTGATGTTCATTTCCCAAAATATTCTGAACTATTGTTGAACAAATCTCAATATTTTCATCTTCATCTTCATGAACAGCCTATACCAAATTTCCAAATATAAATATTTGAATGTTAACCTTCTCTAATTGGAGGCTTTATTATTTCCAGTAAGTCTACTGATCAATAAAAATCACTGCCATTTCACTACTAATTCAAACACAGAAGATTTCAAAATTAAACTAAATGTTTTAGCTGACATTTTACTTGCCTTTATTTTTTCATAAACCTCAAAGAACTTTTCGAAGCCTATTTCCTGTTCCAGGTGAAGCCTCAGTTCCTCTAAATGATTAAAGACACTATCGTATTCACATTCACTAGTTATCTCCCCATCACTGTTATCTAAAAAACATAAATAAAAAGAAGACATTTCATGATTTAAAAGACTGAATAAAATAATTCTTGCCATGACTGATTCTACTCCCGTGATTGGGATAGACTACTTGTACTTTCCATATAAAGTTTCTGTCACTATAATACTTGTCGTGTATATAGTTAACCAACATATGTATACATAAATGTCTTAATAACAATGATACTTTAGAAATGTTTTCTTTCACAGACATTAGCAGTAAATCAGATTAAGAATAAAAACATTCTAAGAGATGTCAGCTACTTGAGTTTTTAAAAAAAGGAAAAAGCATACCCATATATTCTATACTGAGGCAACTAATCCTAACTACTATTTTTAAAAACTTGATATTAAATATGGGGCAAAACATGAAAGAGCATGCAGATGACCTAAGATACATATCATAAAACTTGGAAGACATCTAAAAAGGATTATAAGTGCTTTATAAGTTTTATCTCATGTACATGCTCAACCAAAGTAATCTGAAAAATTATAATAAAAGAAAACTTAATACAATATTATTCCTTTTCACATTATCTCTTCTTCTCAAATAAATCACTGTTTAAATACACAATTTTTCAGTGCATCTTAGGGTCAATGATATGAATAAGGAATGTTTTCAAATCAAAAACAAAGTATCAAGGCTTTAAAAACTGCGTTTTAGTTTAATCCTGCTGGTTGAGCACTATATGTGGAAGCCCTTTGTAAAACACAAACAGCTGAGAAAATTAAGTTACCATTTTTATTACCGGGAAAATAAATCAAGAAGTGAAGGATAACAGGATAAAAATGCTTCAAAAAAGCATTTCCATACTTTGTTGTTGTTATTGTTTAGTCACTAACTCATGTCCAGTTCTTTGCAACCCCATGGACTATAATAGCCCACCAGGCTCCTCTGTCCATGGGGTTTCCCAGGCAAGAATACTGGAGTGGGTTACCATTTCCTTCTCCAGGGGATCTTCCTGACCCAGGGCTGGAACCCACGTCTCCTCCACTGGCAGGTGGGTTCCTTACTACTGAGCCATATTTTAGTGGAAAAGAAATGGAGCAACGATGCATGCACACTGTGAGAAAGAGAGTGAACAAAAGTCAGGGATGCAGAGCAGAGTCAGCCTTATTCAAGGCTGGAAGTGGCTCATGTCAGAGGTCAGAGAGAGACACTCTGTTCGACGTCAGGGCCACCACGCACCCGAGTGCCACTCCTCATTGAGGGCGCTCTCGCTGCTGGGGTTGTCGTCCTCCTCGCCGGCGTCCGTGCCGTTGGCGGCCTGCTCGGCGTCATCACTGGTCTTCAAGCCCGACTCCTCCTCTTCGCTGTAGTCCTCCCCTGGCTGCTCCTGCAGCAGCTGCTCCATGGAGGCTTGGAGCTCCTGTAAGTCTGTGTCAGCCTCTTCAAACACACTGTAATTTAAAAACTACATTATCACCAAAACTTTTCTTTATTCTGAAATTCTACTTCAATTCAATATGCACACCCTCCTTTCCACTTAAAATACTCGTGATCTGGAAAACACCTATTAGTAGTATTTAACAAAGGAAGTAAGTATTCACACAACTGATAAATAAAGTATACAACACATGTTCTGGAATACATAAGCCAAAAGATGGCTTATATAAAGCTGTCCTGATTCATCAAAGAGAATCATGTAACTATCAACATTATTAATTCCTTAAGTTTTAAAAAATGTTTCAACATTTAAGGGCCAGACTAAATATTCTATTTTCATATAGTTTTAAAGGTTAGCAAAATCTTGGTGTGGATGTATGACAGCTATGCACCAACCTCACTGGGGTGGAGGTGAGAGGGTCGTGCCCTCTTTTACTTTCATTCAATTACAAATGTGGAAATGAACTGATTTACACAAGTAATACCGTACATTCATATAATGCCTTAATTTCTAAAGCAGTTTATCCTATTATTTAAATTTTATCCACACAAAACTCACTTTAGAAACATGAGAACTATTAATCAAGGTGCTCAAGTGACTTGTCAAAGCCAGACTGTCAATAAATGACAAATACGAGACTTAGTGCTAGGCCTTCTGCTCACTTCTTCAAGATCCCAGAAGCACTCAGCAGCTCCATTCCTGAGGAGCTGCTCTCTCCCCTTGAGGCGAGCAAATGGAAAAACCTGTAGACTAAGAGTTAATTCGAGTACTAGATGCACGAATTCCTCTGAAAGAAGAGGGACCCATATTGAGGATTTCAACTTGCAGAAAAGCAATATTAAACAGAACACAAGACTGATGAAAGCCTTTCTTAAAGTTTAGACTCTAATGAAATAAACAAGTATTTACTGAAGAACTAAAATAATATTATTATGAGACCTTATACAAAACTTTCATTAATAGAAAAATAATTTTTAATGCAGAAATATCTTTATTTTGTACTTATGTGTACAAACACCTATACTTTGACACTGCAGCAGCTACAGAAAAGCAAATGTCATGATCTCATCAGAATGAGGAAGAGAGAGAGTGTCTAATCTTTTGGATCACCCTTCTCAGAGCATTTAGCTTAGCATTTCATTATCATACTAACATATCACGCAAATCTGCTAGGTACCACTGCAGTCCAAGGGACTCTCAAGAGTCAATTCTTCGGTACTCAGCTTTCTTTATGGTCCAACTCTCACACCCATACATGACTACTGGAAAAACCATAGCTTTGACTAGACAGACCTTTGTTTGCAAAGTAATGTCTCTGCTTTTTAATAGGCTGACTAGGTGGGCCTTAGAAAGCATCACTATGAACAAAGCTAGTGGAGGTGATGGAATTCCAGTTGAGCTATTTCAAATCCTGAAAGATGATGCTGTGAAAGTGCTGCACTCAATATGCCAGCAAATTTGGAAAACTCAGCAGTGGCCACAGGACTGCAAAAGGTCAGTTTTCATTCCAATCCCAAAGAAAGGCAATGCCAAAGAATGCTCAAACTACCACACAATTGCACTCATCTCACACGCTAGTAAAGTAATGCTCAAAATTCTCCAAGCCAGGCTTCAGCAATACATGAACCGTGAACTTCCAGATGTTCAAGCTGGTTTTAGAAAAGGCAGAGGAACCAGAGATCAAATTGCCAACATTCTCTGGATCATCAAAAAAGCAAGACAGTTCCAGAAAAACATCTGTTCTGCTTTAAAAAGCTTTCTGCTTTTTAAAAGCCTTTGACTGTGTGGATCACAATAAACTGTGGAAAATTCTTCAAGAGATGGGAATACCAGACCACCTGACCTGCCTCTTAAGAAACCTATACGCAGGTCAGGAAGCAACAGTTAGAACTGGACATGGAACAACAGACTGGTTCCAAATAGGAAAAGGAGTACGTCAAGGCTGTATATTGTCACCCTGCTTATTTAACTTATATGCAGAGTACATCATGAGAAACACTGGGCTGGAGGAAGCACAAGCTGGAATCAAGATTGCCGGGAGAAATATCAATAACCTCAGATATGCAGATGACACCACCCTTATGGCACAAAGTGAAAAGGAGCTGAAGAGCCTCTTGATGAAGGTGAAAGAGGAGAGTGAAAAAGTTGGCTTAAAGCTAAACATTCGGAAAACTAAGATCATGGCATCTGGTCCCATCACTTCATAGGAAATAGATGGGGAAACAGTAGAAACAGTGTCAGACTTTGTTTTTTTGGGCTCCAAAATCACTGAAGATGGTGACTGCAGCCATGCAATTAAAAGATGCTTACTCCTTGGAAGGAAAGCTATGACCAACTTAGATAGCATATTCAAAAGCAGAGACACTGCTTTGCCAACAAAGGTCCGTCTAGTCAAGGCTATGGTTTTTCCAGTGGTCATGTATGGATGTGAGAGTTGGACTGTGAAGAAGGCTGAGTGCCGAAGAATTGATGCTTTTGAACTGGGGTGTTAGAGAAGACTCTTGAGAGTCCCTTGGACTGCTAGGAGATCCAACCAGTCCATTCTAAAGGAGATCAGCCC
>NW_011494888.1:2529939-2551191 GCF_000754665.1 Bison bison bison | reverse complement strand
CTTCCAAAGAACACCCAGGGCTGATCTCCTTTAGAATGATGCTAAAGCTGCAACTCCAGTACTTTGGCCACCTCATGCAAAGAGTTGACTCATTGGAAAAGACTCTGATGCTGGGAGGGATTGGGGGCAGGAGGAGAAGGGGATGACAGAGGATGAGATGGCTGGATGGCATCACTGACTCGATGGACGTGAGTCTGAGTGAACTCCCGGACTTGGTGATGGACAGGGAGGCCTGGTGTGCTGCGATTCATGGGGTCGCAAAAAGTCGGACACAACTGAGCAACTGAACTGAACTAGGTTAGTCACAGCTTTTCTTCCAAGGAGCAAGTATTTTTTCATTTCATGGCTGCAGTCATCATCTGCAGTGATTTTGGAGCCCAGGAAAATAAAGTTTGTCACTGTTTCCACTGTTTCCCCATCTATTTCCCATGAAGTGATGGGACCGGATGCCATGATCTTTGTTTTTTGAATGTTGAATTTTAAGCCAACTTTTCCCTTTTAATAAGAAGATTAAGATCTTTTATGATATGAGCACTGAAAAAACTGTCTTGGGGACTTTAAAATCTGGTCCTGAATTTTTGTTTTAGTAGATTTTTTGGATAAATGACCATATAAAGTTTGGATCAAGAAATATGTTTCCCAAAGAAAAATGTCAAGTGAAATTTCCCTATATATATGGAGTAACTTTCCTGGAAAAAACTTAGTTTTCAAATTTTCAAAATAATATTAAAAGCTTCGAACTTTGAAAATAAAATTACCAACCAGTAATTAAAAGAATATCTGCAAATAAGCTATAGCTACTCAGATAGAAATTGATTACTTACAAAAATTTTTTGGAAAAATACTGTTACCCAGGATTTTGTCAACCACAGAGGTGCTGAAATGTTGCCCTGTTCTCCAACTGGCTTAAAAATACAACATAAAGTGCTTAATGAGCAACCATAGCCAAGCAGAAGCAAAGATAAAAAGGTGACTTTTCTTCCAAATTTTGAGGGTACCAGCTAAAATCTACAGAACTCTATATGAAAAAAAGTCAACTTTTATTTTTTGCTTGCTATGTTGCATGGCTTGTGGGATCTTAGTTTCCAACCAGGGATTAAACCTGGGCCCCTGGCAGTAAAAACATGGAGTACTAACCACTGGACCACCAAGGAATTCAAAAGTCAACCTTGAAAGATAAAGTCTGGTTAGAAATTTAAAAACTAACAGGGAAGCCTTAAGAAAAACTAAAACAGAAAACAAAATGCATCAGATACAGTGGTCTTGGCTCAAGAATTATAGGGAGAAAAATTGTGAGACTGATACCAAGCTTTCAATCAGATCAAAACATACATTCTTTCTATGGAAAGGCAGAGGTAAAAAGGAGAAACTGAAATTCCATGGGATCACAAAGAGTCGGACACGACTGACTGGACTGAACTGAACTGGCCTGAAATTTCAAAAGATCAAAAAATAAATAATAAAAACAGTAACATTTGGCAACCTACTTTCCTGATGACTTGAATACACTTCTCAATTTCTCTGGTTTTATTTCCCCAAAAGGTCAGCAGCATGTGTCAGATGCTGAGCAGGCTGACCGGCATCAGGGGAGGTGAAGGGTGTTACTGTCTAAGCACTGCCAGTTCCTGCTGCTTTTAGAAGTGTTGGTTAAATTTTCCTCCAGGCTTAAGTAAGATTCATCAGGAATCAATAAGGAGGGAATTTTGTGAAAGCAATTAAGTTACATGTAGAACTCACATGGGAGTATGTGTGTGTGTATGCATGCATACATACATACACACACACACACACACACACACCCCTATTCCACCTGCTAACTCCCCACTGCTGTGGATTGGAGTCACACCCAGCAGAGATGTGTGGACCGAGCTTTCTGGCATCTCCCTGGGGAAGAGCAGTGAGCGCTTTCCAGTTTCCCACTGCAGTCCCTGCACCATGTGGCCTCACACTACAAACAGTCATCACCTTATTGACATTCACTCAGTGAAGCACCAGCCATGTCAAGCATTGTGATGGGTGCTCAGGGGCCAATAACACAGAGAACTTCCTGGTAGTCCAGTGGCTAAGAATCCACTACCAGTGCAGGTGACATGGGTTCAATCCCTGGTCCAGGAAGATCCCATATGCTGTGAAGCAACTAAGCCCATGAGTCACAACTAATGAAACCATGTCCCTAGAGGCCATTTCCATAATAAGAGAAGCCACTAAAATGAGAAGTACTCACACCTCAATGAAGAGTAGCCCCTGCTTGCTACAACTAGAGAAAGCCCACGTGCAGCAACAAAGACCCAGCAAAGGCAAAAATTAATTAATAAAATTAAAATTAATGAATAATTAAAATTAATAAATAAAAAATAAAACTAAAAAGAATAAAAATGGCGGAGAATACAATGGTGACCATGTCCTTACATTCCTCAAGTGAAGTTAAGCTACAGTATTTAGAGGCAGACACACATAACAAAGTTTACATCACTGTACTTTAAATACGTTGTAAAAAGTTAAAGGAGTAGTGAAAGGTCAGCTACAGATCATGCTTGAAAAGTGTGGCGGAGTCACCCTGTCTAGAACATGTGTACACTCAGAAATCCTGTTAGAGTTGGTATCTAAAGGCAATTGTGCTCACATGTCCTCAGAGTCCGACGGCCCTTCCTTAACATGCTCATCTTCCATTTCAAGATTGTCCTGACGTCCATCTCCCACAGTGGGGACATCCATCAGTGTTCTGAACAGTTTGGAGAGGTCTGGAAGTGAACATGTCCGCAACATCTGAAAAAAAGCAACAGATTTCTTATTAGGAGTGAGACAGTGAGAAAATTAAAATGAGAGGAAAAAATTAGAAAATTGGAGCTAGTAATAATTTTGTTATATATATATGTATCAACCACCTGTTTAGAGCTAAAAGCTTCTCAATCTAAGCTGAGAATCTACTTCTCTTAAACTTTAGATCAGTATTTTATCAAAGATGAAACTAAGCCTGTGAGTGAGCTCTGCTTGGGTTTCTCTGAGAAGTGGCCTTTACAAGTCACAGAGGGTCTTTATCTGGGGAGCACACATGGAGTGGAGCTGGAGCTGGGTCAGGACTTTCTCACTCACAGCTCTCCATCCCTCTGCCATGGCATGTCTGCTGATTCTTCCTTTCACTTTCTGAAAAGTACACTGTCCAAGATGCTCTGTGTGCTTTTGTCCAAACTGGCTAAGCACCATCCCACACAAACTGGTTACCCTTTCTATTACTTTATCTTACTGGTCAACACTGATTAAATCAGAGGCCTTCAATTAGAGCAAAGAAATTCCCACTATTGCCTCCCTGAGCAATGGACTGAGAGTGGTAGGTACCCTTCCCACCAGAAAAGACGGCTGGAAAGACAGGCACTTGATGTTCACGCTGAGAAGCACCAGGAGCAACGGGGTGAAGAGGAACTGAGCACACTGAGATGAGAAAGAACAGCACAGTGGAGGTACTTAAAATGTGAATTAGTGCTGCACACAGCCAGAATAATAGGAATAGCCCCTGTCCAGCACTCTCAACAATCAGAGTGAAGGACAGACAGGGCTATGATACACACATCTACAGAAGTCAGTCTCAGGGCTGGGTCAACCCTACAGGAATCTGTAAGACCTGAAACATGACTGTTAAGGCCCAGATAAGATTCAAACACCAGATGGGAGACTGTGCAGAACACACAATGTTAACTGAGTAAGAAAAGGTATGTACTTGGCCAAATCTACTGGTACAAACTGCTTTTGATAATAAAAAAGAATAGATTTCTATTATTTGAAGATAATTTACATATTACAGCACACAAGAGGAAAAAAATGGTTATATGGTACAAGATGGTACAGATACATACTGCCTGGTTAAAGTATTTAACAATGGTACTGTCAGCAGAATTTACACTTGACTTCTTTGTTCTTCTAATGGTTTGAGCCACGTATATTAGAAACCCAGAGGCTGAAAAACATGCAGCCAGTAACAGTTTACCCAGATACATGCTGATCAATAAAAACAAACAGCATATATGCATTATATATTTAAACACAAGGGGACCACACAAAGGGATACAGTATTTTTTTAGCTGAAATAAATTTTAGCCCTGGTAAAATCACCTCAATTCTAGTTTCCTTCATTAAAGTAAACTTCATTAAATAAACTTCATAGCCCAACACAAAATAACAGAATTAAAAGAAATTTCAAGAGGTATGTACCTCTCGGAACAGGTTTACACACTCATCAATCCAACAATTCCTATAGGTCCTGTATTTAAAATCCTAATATTCACAGTCTTTTCTGACAGACTATCAATGTTTCAGGTAGGATATTCATCTTCATTCATCTTCATACAGAAGAATTTTATATAAGAACACTTTCAGTTCTGTAATTCTGAGTCTACTAGATCTTTTTCATATTGTTTCAATAATATTCTATAGTTCTGACATTCACAGAAAGAAATCCTCCTGAAAATAGCTACTAATCCAGAACATGCTGCCTGAAATCTTACTTCATTTCTAGTTAGACTAATTTTTTCCACAATTTTTTGTAGCATAATTTATGCAGCAAACATTTGGTACCATTATAAATCCTCTCAGATTGTGAGAAGATCTCATCTTTATGGAAAGCAAAGTTTTAGAAAACCTCAAAACATTTTTTAAAATGCAGTTCTTTTAGATTTCTCATCCTTTGTTCTATTTTTTCTTGACAATGAAGACAACCATGTAAAAACTGAATGAATTAAGTGCTAGCTGCACTAATTAGAACTTCACATGAAATGCTACTTAATTCTATCAACTCAGTTTTTCATCTATAGTATTTTTCATATAAAATTATGTATTATTCTCCAACTATACTACAAAATTGTTCATGATGAGCACATTTGTTTAATGTCTACCTATTGCAATTCAACTATAACACTAAACCCTCAAAATAGCTTCTACAAATATTTGCTCACTTCAACCCATAAACAAGGCTAAAAACGGAATTAAAACATCAAAACATCATGAACACTTAACAAAAGCAAAAATTATGGACATTATCTAAGAACTGATAGTTTAGCAAATCAAAAGAAGACATTTAAGGCACTTGTGCTCTTTGTGAACTGTACGTTAATACTTCCCCTGATTCTGTATTTGCTGTACCAAGGCAAGAAATTCTCAAGTTTTTATAGAAATCAGTCTTCCACTCTACTCCCCATTTGAGAAAGTATCAGTGGAACACATCTGGTCTCTCTCAAGCCCTTATTCACTATCCCATTAGATAAGGAAGGTCTAGTGGGAAGGACCGGAGAAGGCGACGGCACCCCACTCCAGTACTCTTGCCTGGAAAATCCCATGAGCCTGGTAGGCTGCAGTCCATGGGGTCGCTAAGATTCGGACATGACTGAGCGACTTCACTTTCCTTTTTCACTTTCATGCATTGGAGAAGGAAATGGCAACCCACTCCAGTGTTCTTTCCTGGAGAATCCCAGGGACGGGGTGCCTGGTGGGCTGCCATCTATGGGGTCGCACAGAGTTGGACACGACTGAAGCAACTTAGCAGTGGGAAGGACAAGCAGGTTTTCCACTGGGCAACCTAGTGTCTATCCTTATGTACCTCCGATTGTGAGAAGATCTCATCTTTCAACTACTCTTTCCTGACTCATTACAAATTTACCTTCAATAATCATTTATGTGTTACACTTTCAATTCTACTGATACTCTGTTACAACTGTCTTATGAAAGCCGCCACTTTATATATGGTGTTTCCTATCAGAAACAATGCAGCCAAGAAGACAGTCTAAGTCTAGATCTAGTGGAAATGCTCCTTCAAAGTAAAAGTAAAATTAAAATGTTTTAAAATAAAAGTTGAAAAAAAATAAAATAAATAAAACAAAAGTTGAAAAAAATTCATTACCAACAGGGCTTCCTAAGAGGCGTTAATGAATTTTTTAAAGTGATAGAAAAATTTAAAAAAGTGTGTATGTGCTCAGTCGCTCAGCTGTGTCTGATGCTTTGAAACCCCATGGACTGTAGCCCGCCAGACTCCTTTGTTCATGGGATTTCCCAGGCAAGAATACTGGAGTGGGTTGCCATTTCCTCCTCCACGGGATTCTCCTGACCCATGTATTGAACCCAAATATCTTCAAATTCTACAGTAAGTGATGAAGAATGGTTAACATGTAAATATAAAAGACTTCCTGTCATAATTTTTACTTTCTCTAAAAGATAATGAATACTTAAAGCAAAAATATAGAGATGTATTATGGAATTTATCATACATGAAGAAATAAAATACATCACAATTCCACAAAGGACAGGCAAGAGAGTGGAAATGGAAATGTACTGTTGTAAGGTTCTGATGCTATAAATGAAGTGGCATAATATTATTTGAATAGAGACCGTGATAATCTAAAGATGTATACTGAAAACTGAGAAGTTTACCAAAAGCAAACAGTAGAGATAAAACACTAAAAAAACTCAATCAAAAAGGGAGAATAAAAGCAAAAAAGGAACCAAAAAGAAATGAGACAAATAGAAAACAAATAGCAAAATGATAACTTTAATTCAATCATATTGATAATGTCAAAAATTACATTAAATATAAATGACCCAACCACTTTGATTAAATGACTGTCATATGGTTAATAAGCAAGACTCAACTACATGACAAGTACAAAAAATCTATATGAAATAAGTCTGATTAAAAGGAAAGGATGTAGGGACTTCCATCATGGTCCGGTGATTAGGAATTCACCTGCCAATGCAAGGAACACAGGTTCGATTCCGGTCTGGGTGGATTCCACATGATGCAGAACAACTAAGCCTGTGTGTCACAATTACTGAAGCCTGCCTGCCAGGAGCCCGTGCTGTGCAACAAGAGAGGCCACTGTAATAAGAAGTCTACGAACTGCAAGGAAGAGTGTCCCCACTCACCACATCTAGGGAAAGCCTGTGTGTACCAACAAAGCCCAGATCACCCAATAAGTAAATAAATAACCTTACACAAAAATAAAATTAAAAAATAAAGGATGTAAAAATCTGTTCCTTGTAAACACTAAGCATAAGGAAGCTAGAATGACTATATATTAAAACCAGGAGGCAAAGTGTATTTCAGAACAAAGGGGTAGGTCTAGGGATAGAGTGAGTCATTTCATAATCATAAAGGGGTCAATTTATTAAGAAGATATTATTAATTTATATTCAATTGACTGGAAATTTCAACAGTGCTTTCCCAGTAATTGATAAACAAGCAGAAAGAGAAGAAAGGATATAGAAGACTTGAATCACACTATCCCACAGAGAGACTTCCTAACAATAAATATATCAATTCATCCAGAAAACAGAACAAAACTAAATTCTTACTCACTCAATAACAGAGCTTCAAAATACATAGAGCAAAAGCTGACAGAACTGAAAGAAGAAACACATGATTATACTAGTTAAAAATTTCAATATTCTATTCTCAGCAACTAAGAGTTAATGTGAAAGTATTAAAGACCAAAAAAAAAAAAAAATCAGTAAAGACAAAGAAAGCATGAACACCAACACTGGACTTAATTCTTGACATTGACAGAACAATTCACCCAACGACAGAAGAATCTACACCCTCTTAAGGAGATCTGTTAGTAACAGTCAAGGAAAGGAAACTGGAGAGTGACACAAGATATGCCAGAAGGCAACAGATAAAATAATTATAAAAGAAGAGTATATTTCAACTGTTGAAAGAAAAGAGCATAGGAGATCTGCTGGTAAGGGATGATCTTGGCAGCAGCAGCTTCAAAGGAGGAGTGGCTCACGGCCACACTATGAAGTACTGGGAAACGAGGGAGGGGAAAAAGCAAAGACACAACAAAAAGCTGTGGGGTGTGAGCTGAGGGGGATGTGAGCTCATGGAAGTTTACCGTTCACGATGGGAACCATCAGAGTGTGGGTGTGGATGGAATGGCCCATCTCAGAGAAAGAAGTCCACAACACAGGCCAGAGAAGAAAAAAGAGACAGCTTCCTCGAGAGGCTGAGGGAGGTTAGGCTCCAAAGATTAAGAAGAATTTCCTTTAATAGAAAAAAGGACAAGCACAGAATGACTTAACATTGAAAAAAAAAGAACTTTGGGGAATTTCCTGGCGGTCCAGAGGTTAAGGTTCCCTGATGCCCCTGAAGTGGGGCCCAGATTCTACCCCTGATCAGGGAACTAAGATTTCACATGCGACATGTCAGGGTCAAAAAGTAAAAAAATAAATAGATAAAAAGAAAAACACCGTCAATATTATAGTTTATCAAAGAAAAATAATAAATGTGAAATGCTATCAAATGGATAGTTTTCCATTTGAGGAGCATACTTGCCTTTGGGTTGTTTGCATCAAATAGACCCGTTGAAAGTCCAATCAGCAAGGAATTCTGTTTTTTATTCCTTGGTGGTGAATCAGAGTGAGATCGAAGTGGAAAGGATTCTTCTGGTGAACAGAGAACTGACTGAACCTGAGAAACTGCTTTCAGATGCTCAGAATAAACCACTTTATGGAAAAATGGTTCTGGTTGCATAGATTTATCTATATCGCGCTTAGAGGGTGGAGAATCATCCACTCCAGGTTCTGTGGAATAAAGGAAAGATTACATGAACAGTCTATACAATACTCAGCTTTCTAAGTGATAATGAAAAAGTTCAGTATTTAACATGAATTATAGGCAAGAAACTCCATGTCTATCAGAAAACCAAAATCAAAATATATATGTGATTTCACTACTTTACAAATAATCTTCAACCCCAGGGTACGTTAATTTGTTAAATACTTCCATTATATCAGAAGTTAGAAAATGTAGACACAAATCCAAAGACACGTGAGAAAATACTGTTTAAACACTCATACTTAATAGTTCCAGTTCAACTTCATTTCTATAGGTAAGATATTAAAAAACTGTACTTCTTATATTTTAATTAATACTATTAGAAATAAGAAAACCACTTATTTAATGTCCTCAGATAATGGCTTAGCTTTGACAAGCAATTCTTTTTGTTTTGAACATTAAGTAAGATAAATGATCAAAAGGTTTTATTGCCCACATTGACAAACAATACAGGCTTACAAATGCAGAGTACAGCAACCATAAAAAAGATTGAAATTCTGCCATGTGCAGCTAAATAGATGGATTAAGACAATATAATGCTTAGTGAAATAAGTCAGACAAAGATTAATACTGTATATCATTATATGTGGAATCCAAAAAATAATACCAATGAATCTATATACAAAATAGAAACAGACTCACAGACATGGAAAACAAACATGTATAAACCAAAAGGGAGACGGATGTGGAGGGACAAATTAGGAGTATGGGATTAATTATTATTAATTATAATAATTATATAACTATTGTAATAACTATATAGTTATTAATATAGTGATATATTTTATCAATCATCAATAATAATTATTTATTTTGTATTCTGCACAAAATAAATAACCAAAAAGAACCTACTGTCTAGCACAGGAACAATTCCCAGTATCTTGTAATAACCTATAATGGAATCTAACCTGCAAATTAAAAAAATGAATCACTAGGCTATGCACCTGAAGCTAATACAGTATTATAAATCAACTATACCCCAAAAATGTAATAAAAAATAAATACAGAGTCCAGTGCACTATGCCTATAACGTTTTTTAAGTGATTAAGGTGAATGGTAAGCAATGCTCTCTATTAACATACAGTCCAAACAGAACAGGTATGCTAACAACCTTTGAGAAAGTAATCAGGCCAATGCTGTGATGCTCACCTACATGAACCTCACTAAGGTGATCCACACTGCTCGGGGCTTTATCTTCAGAAAGTTCATTTTGCTGAATGGTGATCCTATCTTCCAATCTGCCATAGATAGATAGACCAGTTACAAAAGCAAAATTTACCTGAAATAAAGATACTCTCAAACACAGACAAGTAGAGCACAGGTCACTAGTGTCCTGTGATCCCACTTTCAAATATTCTTCTCACAGTTACAGTGGCCCTCACAAGCACATCCTACCCTGCAGTCGTTCAAACCTCCACCAGTCAGGCTCATTCACGACACCAGCCTCAACATTCTCACCACAATGGTTCCCAGAGTGAAGCCTCTAGATGCCAGTAACACATGAGAACTTGTCTGAAATGCAAATTCTCAGGCCTTGCCCTAGCCCTGTGTGTCAGGAGCTTTGAGGGATACAGCTGAGCAAGCTGTATCCCTTTACACCAAAAAGTATCCCATTATAGCAAAATGTTGTAATGATTAAGAACTACCACTTTAACTAATCAAAATGCCTCATAATAGCAGAAAACAGAACACAATTATAACATACTGCTGCTGCTGCTGCTAAGTCACTTCAGTCATGTCCGACTCTGTGTGACCCCATAAACGGCAGCCCACCAGGCTCCCCCATCCCTGGGATTCTCCAGGCAAGAACGCTGGAGTGGGCTGCAATTTCCTTCTCCAATGCGTAAAAGTACCATGCAATATCTTGCAACTATTTAAAGGACGAAGTACAGATCTGTATAACCAGATATGCATCAAGGGTCAAGGTATATTATTAAGTAAGTAAAGTAATTTTCAGACCAAATGATATAAAATGGTATTAGATTTGAAACAATGCTGCTCAGCACAGTAAAATAAAAAGAGTTTGTACACAAATGTTTTAATTCTTAAAGGGAGTGAACTGATTTATGTAAAGAATTCACAATTTTTCTCTCAATAAATGTTGGGAACTAAATTCATGTACTATTTGTTAACAAAATTATAAAGACGAGAAGAGTATATTCCAAAAGGTACCAGTAATTTATTTCTGGGCTTTTGGTTATAGTTCAGTTTAGTTGCTAAGGCATGTTCGACTCTTTGTAACCCCATGGACTGCAGCACATTAGGCTTGCCTGTCCTTCAGCATCTTCCAGACTTTGCTCAAACTCATGTCCACTGAGTTGGTGATGCCATCCAAACATCTCATCCTCTGTCACCCCCTTCTATTCCTGCCCTCAAACTTTCCCAGCATCAGGGTCTTTTCCAATGAGTTAGTTCTTTGCATCAGGTGGCCAAAATATTGGAGTTCCAGCTTCAGCATCAGTCCTTCCAATGAATATTCAGGACTGATTTCTTTTAGGATTGACTAGGTTGGTCTCTTTGCAGTCCAAGGGACTCTCAAGAGTCTTCTCCATCACCACAGTTCAAAAGCATCAATTCTTCAGCACTCAGCTTTCTTTATGGTCCAACTCTCACATACATATATGACTACTGGAAAAACAAGAGTTTTGACTAAGCAGAACTTTGTTGGCAAAGCAATGTCTCTGCTTTTTAATATGCTGTCTAGGTTGGTCATAGCTTTGCTTCAAAGGAGCAAGTGTCTTTTAATTTCATGGCTGCAGTCACTATCTGCAGTGATTTTAGAGCCAAGTCCCTCACTGTTTCCACTGTTTCCCCATCTATTTGCCATGAAGTGGTGGGACCAGATGCCAAGATCTTAGTTTTCTGAATGCTGAGTTTTAAGCCAGCCTTTTCACTCTCCTCTTTCCCTTTAATCAAGAGGCTCTTTAGTTCCTCTTCACTTTCTGCCATAAGGGTGGTGTCATCTGCGTATCTGAGGTTATTGATATTTCTCCTGGAAAACTTGATTCCACCTTGTGCTTCATCCAGCCCAGCATTTTGCATGATGTACTATCAGATCAGATCAGATTAGATCAGTCGCTCAGTCGTGTCCGACTCTTTGCGACCCCATGAATCGCAGCACGCCAGGCCTCCCTGTCCATCACCAACTCCCGGAGTTCACTCAGACTCACGTCCATCGAGTCAGTGATGCCATCCAGCCATCTCATCCTCTGTCGTCCCCTTCTCCTCCTGCCCCCAATCCCTCCCAGCATCAGAGTCTTTTCCAATGAGTCAACTCTTTGCATGAGGTGGCCAAAGTACTGGAATTTCAGCTTAAGCATCATTCCTTCCAAAGAAATCCCAGGGCTGATTTCCTTCAGAATGGACTGGTTGGATCTCCTTGCAGTCCAAGGGACTCTCAAGAGTCTTCTCCAACACCCCAGTTCAAAAGCATCAATTCTTCGGTGCTCAGCCTTCTTCACAGTCCAACTCTCACATCCATACATGACCACAGGAAAAACCATAGCCTTGACTAGACGAACCTTTGTTGGCAAAGTAATGTCTCTGCTTTTGAATATGCTATCTAGGTTGGTCATAACTTTCCTTCCAAGGAGTAAGCGTCTTTTAATTTTATGGCTGCAGTCACCATCTGTAGTGATTTTGAAGCCCAGGAATATAAAGTCTGCCACTGTTTCCACTGTTTCCCCATCTATTTCCCAAGAAGTGGTGGGACCAGATGCCATGATCTTAGTTTTCTGAATGTTGAGCTTTAAGCCAACTTTTTCACTCTCCACTTTCACTTTCATCAAGAGGCTTTTCAGTTCCTCCTCACTTTCTGCCATAAGGGTGGTGTCATCTGCATATCTGAGGTTATTGAGATTTCTCCCGGCAATCTTGATTCCAGCTTGTGTTTCTTCCAGTCCAGCGTTTCTCATGATGTACTCTGCATATAAGTTAAATAAACAGGGTGACAATATACAGCCTTGGCGTACTCCTTTTCCTATTTGGAACCAGTCTGTTGTTCCATGTCCAGTTCTAACTGTTGCTTCCTGACCTGCATATAGGTTTCTCAAGAGGCAGGTCAGGTGGTCTGGTATTCCCATC
This sequence comes from Bison bison bison, assembly GCF_000754665.1. Taxonomy (NCBI): domain Eukaryota; kingdom Metazoa; phylum Chordata; class Mammalia; order Artiodactyla; family Bovidae; genus Bison; species Bison bison. Next base: position 2,538,512 of record NW_011494888.1, on the reverse strand, counting down.
TCTTGAAGAATTTTCCACAGTTTATTGTGATCCACACAGTCAAAGGCTTTGGCATACTCAATAAAGCAGAAACAGATGTTTTTCTGGAACTCTCTTGCCTTTTCTATGATCCAGCGGATGTTGGCAATCTGATCTCTGGTTCCTCTGCCTTTTCTAAAACCAGCTTGAACATCAGGAAGTTCACGGTTCACATATTGCTGAAGCCTGGCTTGGAGAATTTTGAACATTACTTTACTAGCGTGTGAGATGAGTGCAATTGTGTGGTAGTTTGAGTATTCTTTGGCATTGCCTTTCTTTGGGATTGGAAAACTGACCTTTTGCAGTCCTGTGGCCACTGCTGAGTTTTCCAAATTTGCTGGCATATTGAGTGCAGCACTTTCACAGCATCATCTTTCAGGATTTGAAATAGCTCAACTGGAATTCCATCACCTCCACTAGCTTTGTTCGTACTGATGCTTTCTAAAGCCCACTTAACTTCACATTCCAGGATGTCTGGCTCTAGGTCAGTGATCATACCATCGTGATTATCTGGGTCGTGAAGATCTTTTTTGTACAGTTTTTCTGTGTGTTCTTGCCATCTCTTCTTAATATCTTCTGCTTCTGTTAGGTCCAAATCATTTCTGTCCTTTATTGAGCCCATCTTTGCATGAAATGTTCCTTTGGTATCTCTGATTTTCTTGAAGAGATCCCTAGTCTTTCCCATTCTGTTGTTTTCCTCTATTTCTTTGCATTGATCACTGAAGAAGGCTTTCTTATCTCTTCTTGCTATTCTTTGGAACTCTGCGTTCAGACGCTTATATCTTTCCTTTTCTCCTTTGCTTTTTGCTTCTCTTCTTTTCACAGCTATTTGTAAGGCTTCCCCAGACAGCCATTTTGCTTTTTTGCATTTCTTTTCTATGGGAATCGTCTTGATCCCTGTCTCCTGTACAATGTCACGAACCTCATATAAGTTAAATAAGCAGGGTGACAATATACAGCCTTTCCTTTCCCAATTTTGAACCAGTCCGTTGTTCTATGTCCAGTTCTAACTGTTGCTTCTTTACCTGCATATAGATTTCTCAGGAGGCAGGTCAGGTGGTCTGGTATTCCCATCTCTTTAAGAATTTTCCATAGTTTGTTGTGATCCACAGAGTCAAAGGCTCTGGCGTACAGCAGAAGTAGATGTTTTTCTGGAATTCTCTTGCTTTTGCTATGATCCAACAGATGTTGACAATTTGATCTCTGGTTCCTCTGCCTTTTCTAAATCCAGTTGAAGTTCTCAGTTCATGTACTGTTGAAGCCTTGCTTGGAGAATCTTCAGCTTTACTTTGCTAGCATGTAAAATGAGTGCAATTCCGTGGTAGTTTGAACATTCTTTGGCATTGCCTTTCTTTGGGATTGGAATGAAAACTGACCTTCTCCAGTCCTGTGGCCACTGCTGAGCCTTCCAGATGTGCTGGCATATTGACTGCGGCACTTTAACAGCACCATCTTTTAGGTTTTGAAATAGCTCAGCTGGTATTCCGTCACCTTCACTAGCTTTGTTCGTAGTGATGCTTTCTAAGGCCCACTTGACTTCGCATTCCGGGATGTTTGGCTCTAGGTGAGTGATAACACCATGTGGTTATCTGGGTCATTAAGACCTTTTTTGTACAGTTCTGTGTATTCTTGCCACCTCTTCTTAATATCTTCTGCTTCTGTTAGGTCCATACCACTTCTGTCCTTTACTCTGTCCATCTTTGCATGAAATGTTCCCTTGGTATCTCAAATTTTCTTTAAGAGATTCCTAGCCTTTTCCATTTTATTGTTTTCCTCTATTTTTTTGCATTCATCACTTAGAAAGGCTTTCTTCTCTCTCCTTACTTCTCTTTGTAACTCTGCATTTAGATGGGTATATCTGTCCTTTTCTCCTTTTCCTTTTGCTTTTCTTCTTTTCTCAGCTACTTGTAAAGTCTCCTCAGACAGCCATTTTGCCTTTTGCATTTCTTTTTCTTGGGATGGCTTTTCTTTTTTTGATTATAAGGCAATTTTAATTTTGCTAGTACTTTTTCTGCTGCTGAGTCACTTCAGTTCAGTTGCTCAGTCGTGTCCGACTCTTTGCGACCCCATGAATCACAGCATGCCAGGCCTCTCTGTCCTTCACTAACTCCCGGAGTTCACTCAAACTCATGTCCATCAAGTTGGTGATGCCATCCAGCCATCTCATCCTCTATTGTCCCCTTCTCCTCCCAACTCTTTGGAACCCCATGGACTGTAGCCTGCAAGACTCCTCTATTCATGGGATTCTCCAGGCAAGAATACTGGAATAGGTTGCTATTTCCTCCTCCAGGAGATCTTCCCGATCCAGAGATCAAATCCACATCTTTTATGTCTCTTGCATTGGCAGGCTGGTTCTTTACTACTAGCACCACCTGGGAAGCCCCATAAATGTGAACTCATTTAGTTCATTTCAAATTTAAATAATTTTTTACTTTTCCAGTTTTAAATTCTGAGTAACTCTTATTTTTATTTTAAAAAGTTATTTATTTTTAATCATACAAGTAATATATTTTTTCATTCAAAATGTAATGCTTGATTCCTCAGAAAGGGAAACATAAAATATCATTTGCTACAGCAATTCCACTCTGGATATATACTCAAAAGAACTCAATAAAGATGTGCAAAGACTTGTACACAATGTTTACAGAAGCACCATTCAAAACAGGCAAAAGGCAGAAACTACCCTGGAAATGACCATCATCATCTGCTGAATGCTATCAACTGCACAATGTATAAAAACATAGGCTATAGTCATATAAGGAATATTATTCATGAAAAGGAATGAAGAACTGATACATCCTATAACACAGACAAGCCCTGAAAGCAGTATGCTAACTGAAAGAAGGCAGATACAAAAAGCCACATACTGTGATTCTATAGGAAATGTCCAGAATAGGCCAATCCATGAAGACAGATCAGTGGTGGCAGGAGCTGGGGAGGTGAACATGAAGAGTGGGTGCTTATAGGTACAAGGGTTCCACTGGGGTCGAGGAAAATGTACTGGAACCATAGAGTATAAAATTGTACACTTCAAAATTATTAAAATGATAAAATGTATATAAATAAATATATTCATATATTTATCTCAATGAAAAAGTTTTTTCCTTTTAGGATTTCCCCAAACAATGAAAATCCCAGTTGCTTTTACTATTATCAGTTTTATATACATCTTATTAAACTTTTCCCCTAAATTTATATACATTTATATATGCTGAGAAGGCAATGGCACCCCACTCCAGTACTCTTGCCTGGAAAATCCCATGGACGGTGGGCTACAGTCCATGGGGTCACTACAAGTCGGACAGGACTGGGCAACTTCACTTTCACTTTTCACTTTCATGCACTGGAGAAGGAAATGGCAACCCACTCCAGTGTTCTTGCCTGGAGAATCCCAGGGATGGCAGAGCCTGGTGGACTGCCGTCTATGGGACGGCATAGAGTCGAAGAGTCGGACATGACTGAAGTGACCTAGCAGCATATATACACTTAAGAACATTTTATAGGATTATCACAGTATTGTTCTAATATATGGAAATGCTTTTTATTCAATATCATCAAATACTCTGGACATATTTCTGTATTTATACAAGGAGTTCCATTCAATTTCAGTGCTGCATACTACCCATTACACAGTATACTTTGTTGTTGTGACTTTGTTAAGTCGTGTTCAACTCTTTGTGACCCCACGTACTGCAGCACACCAGGCTTGCGTGTCCTTCAGCATCTCCCAGAGTTTGCTCAAACTCATGTCCACTGAATTAGTGATGCCATCCAAACATCTCATCCTCTGTCGCCCCCTTCTCCTCCTGCCCTCAATCTTTCTCAGCATCAGGGTCTTTTCCAATGAGTCGGCTCTTTGCATCAGGTGGCCAAAGTATTGGAGTTTCAGCATCAGTCCTTCCAATGAATATTCAGGATTGAATTCCTTTAGGATTGACTGATTTGATCTCCTTGCAGTCCAAGAGACTCTCAAAAGTTTTCTCCAGCACCACAGTTCAAAAACATCAATTCTTCAGCACTCATCCTTCTTTATGGTCAAACTCTCACAACTGCACATGACTACTGGAAAACCCACAGCTTTGTCTAGATAGACCTTTGTCAGCAAAGTGATGTTTCTGCTTTTTAATATTTTATCTAGGTTTGCCATAGCTTTTCTTCCATGGCGCAAGTGTCTTTTAATTTCATGGCTGCAGTCACCATCTACAGTAATTCTGAAGCCCAAGAAAATAAAATCTGTCACTGTTTCCATTTTTTCCCCATCTTTACCATGATGGATACCATGATCTTAGCTTTCTGAATGCTGAGTTTTAAGCCAGCTTTTTCCCCTCTCCTCTTTTACTTTCATCAAGAAGCTCTTCAGTTCCTCTTCACTTTCTTCCATTAGAGTGACATTATATGCATATCTGAGTTTTCTGTTTCTCCCAGAAATCTTGATTCCAGCTTGTGATTCATCCAACCTGGCATCTGGCATGATGTACTCTGCATATAAGTTAAATAAGCAGGGGGACAATATACAGGTTTGATGTACTCCTTCCAATTTTGAACCAGTCCATTGTTCCATGTCTGGCTCTGACTGTTGCTTTTTGTTCTGCAAACAGTTTTCTCAAGAGACAGGTAAGGTGATTTGGTATTCCCATCTCTTTAAGAATTTTCCACCATTTGCTGTGATAAACTGTCAAAGGCTTTAGCATTGTCAATGAAGCAGAAGTAGATTTTTTAATTCCCTTGCTTTTTCTATGATCCAACAGATGTTAGCAATTTGATCTCTGATTGCTCTGCCTTTTCTAAATCCAATTTGTACATCTGGAAGTTTTTGGTTCATGTACTGTTAAAGCCTAGCTTGAAGGATTTTGAGCATTACCTTGCTAGCTTGTGAAATGAGTTAATTGTACAGTAGTTTGAACATTCTTTGGCATTGCCTTTCTTTGAGATTGGAATGAAAACTGACCTTTTCCAGTCTTGCAGCCACTGCTGAGTTTTCCAAATTTGCTGGCATACTGAGTACAGCACTTTAACAGCATCATCTTTTAAGACCTGAAATAGCTCAGCAGGACACTTAGAACAGTGTTTTGAGCCACTTCCTTATTCCTGATCAGACTATTTCAAATGATTTCCTGTGACTCTCCTGAAATAAACATTCTTGCACATGCTTCTCTGTATCCATGTCCAAGTCCAGCCCACCTCCTGTTTTCACAGATAAAGTTGCACTGGAACAGCCACACTCACCTGTTTATGTGTTACCTATGATTGCTTTTGCAGATCAAAGGCAGCACCGGATAGCCACATCACAGAGCATATGGTCAACAGGGCCAAAAAAGTTCACTATCTGGCCCTTTACAGAAAACATCTGACAACCCTTGTTATGAGCAGAACAAAGGAATGAACTTCCAATTATTATTTTAAGAAGGAAGGTAACAAGAACACCAAAATATGACAGTGATTTCCCCGGACAAAAGGGAACTATAAGAGGATTCTCCCAAGTACTAATACAAAAATCCTGAAATTGTCATACTGAGTGAAGTAAGTCAGACTGAGAAAGACAAATATATGATATTGCTTCTATGTGGAATTCAAAAAAAAAAAAAAGGTACAAATGAATTTATTTATAAAACAGAAATAAAGACTCAATTGTAGAAAACAAACTTATGGTTACCAGGGGATACAGGAGGGGGATAAATTGGAAGACTGGGATTGACATATACACACTACTATATACAAAATAGATAAATAAGAACTTGCTGTATAGCACAGGGAACTCTACTTAATACTCTGTAATGGCCTATATGCGCACAGAATCTGAAAAAGAGTGGATATATGTATATTTGATTCACTCTGCTGTACAGCTGAAACTAATACATTGTAAATCAACTATACTCCAATAAAAATTAATTTTAAAAATTAATGGCAAAAAAAAAAAAAATCACAAAATGAAGTATTAGCAAACAGAAGTACATTAAAATTAGCAAACAGAAGACCAAGCAGAGTTTACTAAGGTATGCAGGATAATTCAATATTAGGTAACCTATTAATTTATTATGCTGATAGATAAGGGAAAACAATTACATGAATGGTTCCACTGATGCCAAAAAGTCATTTGATATAATACATTTCAGACTTTTTAGCCAGTAAAATGAGCATACACTGCTTAAGCTAGAAATTATAGTCATGCCTAATGATGGTTAACATTACAAACATTTCACTGAAGTTAAGAACAAGAGAGAGAACCCTATTTCCAATATTTAACTGTATAAAATGTACTAAGTGATGCAACTGGACAGAAAGAAATGAGTGTGAAAAAAACTGGAAAGACAGAAAGCCATCATTATTTTCATATGATTGTGCATATGAAACATACAAAAGATTCAACTGAAAGTCTACATGAACAATAGTAGGATACCAATAAGAGAGTGGTAACAAAACAACACAAAGAAGGTGTAAGTTTTCATATATACCACCTTATAGTTATCATTAATAAAATAATCACAAGATGATATAGCCAGGAATAAGCTTACCAATAACAGTGCAGAGCTTACATGAAAGCTTGAATTGCGTGGGAAGGGGAGGCGACTATATTTATATACATGCAAAGTAACCTCACTAAAGGTCATCCACTGTAGCATCATCTGTCATAGCAACTAGTATAGGAGACTAATTAGACCTATGGTATATCCATATATTGGAACACGACGTAGCCTTAAAGTAGCAAAAAAGAGGAAGCCCTCTGTGTATTAATATGAAAAAATTCCCCAATTACTGACATAAAATGGTGGAAAAAACTCTGTGCCTTATAATAACAACTATATTTAAAAGTGAAGGTGAAAGGTGCTCAGTCGTGACTGACTCTGTGACCCTATGGACTGTAACCCTCCAGGCTCCTCTGTCCGGGGAATTCTCAGGCAAGAATACTGGAGTGGGTAGCCCTTCTCTTCTCCTGGGGATCTTCTCAACCCAAGGGATCAAACCCAGGTCTCTCGCATTGCAGGTGGATCTTTACCATCTAAGCCACAAGGGAAGTCCATTTAAAAGTGAGGGAGACTATATCTTCGCTTTTGCTTCTGTATATATTAATCATGTTTGGAAAGAGGACAGAGTGGGAATTTGCTGGGTGGGGACAAAAGTGGGAAACAGACCTTTTACTGTATATTTTTATACACTTGCTGATTTCTGAACCTCATGAATGTGATACTTATTCCCAAATTAACTATTTTTGTAATTGACTTAATATAATATTATGTTACTCCAGTATTTCCATGAAAGGCATGACATGAAGGGAGCAGGTGTGAAATGCAAGGGAAGAGGTGACGTACTCAACCTCCTCTGCTCCTTCTCTCTCAGTGACCCACATGTCGAGAACAGGTTGGGGCAAACCACCATCTCTGTCTGCTCCACTTGGCTCCTGCAGCACTTCTGCCTCCAAGTCATCAGGCTCTGCAAGGCAAAAACAGGGCAAGAAACAGGTCTCAAAGCAAAATCCACTTAGAGAAAACAAAGTAAATCTCTTATAAATGATCACACCTCGTTTCAGGCTAGTGTAGTAATTGCAACAAAAAATCAGTAGTTTATCTATAGATCCTTAATCTTACTGTCTTTATACTCTAGTTGTTTCTGAAATAACAGACTTCTCCTTTTGCATTTTCACTGCAATAAAAATACCCAGAAGAAATATAGTGTACTCTGTATTTTTCATTATTATCAAGAAGTTTTTCTTCATTAACATTTCAGTAATATACAAATTGCTTTCTAGACGACATAAAAACTTATAGAATTAACACTATCTATGGCCAGAAATATGGAAAGAAAGTAGAATATAATATGATTGATTAGTAACTGATGGGAAAGTTCAATCATCAAAAAAAAAAAAAAAAACCCTCTTACCTGGACTTTCACAGTGAAAAGGCGAATATAACTAGGATGCTAAACCTATTTTCCTAAACCCTCAAATAATTAATAACCAGGGAACTATCTCTGTTCTCTGGCAGTGGCTCATTTTTCACCTGAGTGATATTTCCCGAAAGTTAACAGCAATGAGAAGAGAGTTTCTCTCTTCGTTTGTTAATTTCTCTTTTTCCTGTCCAATTATCTAAATTATTAATACTTTCTTGTTTCAGCCACCATGGCCATTCCTTTTTTTCCTTCTCTATTTTAAAAGTTTCTAATTAGTTGTCCTGTTTTAGAGAGATGATTCGTATTATACCAATTCTTAAAATTTTTATCTTTTATTCAAATGATTTTTTGGTCACCCTTACAAGTAAGCACTTGGAGGAGGGATGTCCTGCTCAAAATTTTTTAAATGAGTAACTGTTCTCTGGCACCTTAAGCCACATCAATGTGACTCATTCCACAAACTAGATTTGTGACTGTACTGCCCACAAAGGCAACGATATTTACTACATGGCTCTTGCAGAAAAAGTGTCCCAGCTCTAATAGGCTATACAGTCACTATTATTAAATATACACCTAACAGGTTCTTTTTTTTTTTTTTTTTTTTAAGAAAAGACATAAGATACCCATTAACTAAGATTCTAATGAACAAGAATATTTCACAAGACTACAAG
>NW_011494888.1:2498301-2529839 GCF_000754665.1 Bison bison bison | reverse complement strand
ACAGTCACTATTATTAAACCTTCCCCTAACAGGTTTTTTTTTTTTTTTTTTTTTTTAAGAAAAGACATAAGATACCCATTAACTAAGATTCTAATGAACAAGAATATTTCACAAGACTACAAGGTCACACATGTGGCAGCTGTCCAGCCTTCCTCTCATCCAGAGGGGGCTCTGTTGTCCCAAGTCCCTCAGTCTGGATCAGCAGTGTGATTGCCTGGACCTGTGGGGTACAACTGGAGTCCTGTAGGCCTGGCCACATCCAGCCTTTTAAGAGAATCAGCAGTTTCCACTTTGGAATCTGGAAGTTTAAACCACCAAGAAAGCAGTTTAAGGACCCTGGAGAGACAACATGGCAAGGCCCTGAGACTTAAAGCACAGGAGTGGGACCCAGCAGCGCAGGCCCAGCTGAGCTGAGATGCCAGGTGTGGAGTGACAGCATCTCCCACCCAAGTAAGCGCAGCTGATGGCTCAAAACCACTGAGCGATACCAGTTGATGCCATGAGGAGGAGAAGGAATGTCCCAGTTCCTAATCCACAGCTCAGTTCAGTTCAGTCGCTCAGTCGTGTCCAACTCTTTGCGACCCCATGAATCGAAGCACGCCAGGCCTCCCTGTCCATCACCATCTCCCGGAGTTCACTCAAACTCACGTCCATCGAGTCAGTGACGCCATCCAGCCATCTCATCCTCCGTCGTCCCCTTCTCCCAATCCCTCCCAGCATCAGTCTTTTCCAGTGAGTCAACTCTTCTCATGAGGTGGCCAAGTACTGGAGTTTCAGCTTTAGCATCATTCCTTCTGAAGAAATCCCAGGGCTGATTGCCTTCAGAATGGACTAGTTGGATCTCCTTGCAGTCCAAGGGACTCTCAGGAGTCTTCTCCAACACCACAGTTCAGAAGTATCAATTCTTTGGCGCTCAGCTTTCTTCACAGTCCAACTCTCACATCCATACATGACCACAGGAAAAACCATAGCCTTGACTGGACAAACCTTTGTTGGCAAAGTAATGTCTCTGCTTTTGAATATGCTATCTAGGTTGGTCATAACTTTCCTTCCAAGGAGTAAGCGTCTTTTAATTTCATGGCTGCAGTCACCATCTGCAGTGATTTTGGATCCACAGAGTGTGAGATAAATCAAGACAGTTAAGTCACTAAGTCTGGGAAGCAAACTGCTTTGCAGTGAGAGATAACTGAAACAGAATTTCCTATCTGTAGATAGGGTGTTGACACAACGAAGGTTAGATATGTGCACTAGTTTGGGGACAGGCCAGCATCTGACACTGAAAGGTTTCAAGGAGGCTGTGGTGAGAGCCTGGCCCATGAAAGGCGGTTCCTGGAGGCTGGAGGAAAGGGCATTCTTGTGACCTGGTGGCAGAAAGTGGCCCTGTGACATGAAAAAAGATGAAAGAAAATGCACCTAAGAGATTCAGTGACCGAGCTAAGGAGCTATCTGAGTAGACCATTTACAGTGCCAGTGAGATTCCTAAGGCAGCCACTTATAAACTACAAGGAGAAAAAGGTGAGTTGAAAAAAGATCAGTGTAGCTCATGAAGAGAACTCAGAAGAGGCAGTTTCTCAAGGGAAAAGATGCCTCCAAATAGACACTAACCTCAGGCAAAGTATGCCTGAGGTCTCAGGGCATGGTCTCAGGGCAAAGACAGAGGTCAAAAACAGAAGGCCGTAAGACCTTCTGCTGGGGCACAGAGGATTTAAAGGTCTGTCTTTCTGACTCTTGCTGTTGGACAAGAAGATTGCTGAGCATCTCAATTGCCTTCCTCACAGAAACTGCAGGTAGAGGGCACAGTCTCAAAAAAAACAAACCCAAACCAAATACCCCAGTGGTTTTTCACTAAATGTCAGTAACATTCATACAAAATTTACAAAATCATTAATACTTGCAGAAGCACTCCCCAGCGTGATTGAAAGGAAAGATATAGCCCAAAAGAAGAGCCTTTGAGGGTACCAATGTTTGGTGGGAGGGAAGCAAGCCAGCCAAGCTACTCCTGGTGGGATCCCATTTCTATGTACCCACAATCTTGTCCCTTCCCTATTTTTGACAAGGAGTCTCACATCCTCTTCATCACTGTTAGATTTATGAGTGAAAAAGCAAGTGAAAAGAACTCTCTAGGTCTTCAGATTGAAAGTAAATGTATTCAAAGAACTGCACCCAAAGAACCTCATTTAAACACAGACTTGACCTTGAGGACAACATCTGAGCCAATGTCATAATAAGATGTGGCTATGAAGAGTCAGTGTATTCTGCATGTGAGGGGATGTAAATAAGTTTGGTAAAAGGGCAGACATTAACATTAAAGATGGCTACAAAAACAAAGACTCTTGACAGTCCATTGGACTGAAAGGAGATCAAACCAGTCAACCCTAAAGGAAATCAACCCTGAATAATCTATTGGAAGGACTGATGCTGAAGCTCCAATACTTTCGCCAGCTGGTATGAAGAGCCGACTCACTGGAAAAGACTGTGATGCTGGGAAAGACTGAAGGCAGGAGAAGGGGACAACAGAAGATGAGATAGTATCACTGACTCAACTGACAGAAGTTTGAGCAAGCTCTGGGAGATGGTGAAGGACAGTGAAGCCTGGCATGCTGCAGTCCGTGGAGTCGCAAAGAGTTGGATATGACTAAATGACTCAACAACAACAAAACATTTAACCCTTTTACCCTTGAGAGGTGTCTGTTTCCCCTCCCTCTTAATCCAGGCTTGTTTGTAACCTCTTTGACCAATGAAGTACAGCAGAAGCAACCCTGTGCCAGTTTGGAGACTAGCTTCTACGAGTATAAGCAGCTTCTGCCTGTGTACCTGTGAGCCATGGAAGACGTCAGACCACCCTGTTGGACAGAGTACAGAGAAAGGCCTGGAGGCTGTATGAAGAGGAAGGGGCAGGCCTCACCATCTTTCAGCTGTACCAGTCAGGACACCAGTTAAGCCCTCTTGGACCCACGAGACCAGGTCATCACAGAGATGACAGCACATGCACTAGAAAAGTACGGCGGTGAGCCAGGGCTTGACTCAATTCCCAACACACAAAATGAGGAGACAGAGTAAAATTGGCTATTGTTCTAAAACTGGGAGACAGAGTAAAATGGATGTTGTTCTAACACTACGTTTTGGGGTGATTTGCAATGTGGTGATAAAAAAAGACCTGGTACTGGAAAAATAGTGAACCTAATTTGAGATGAATCACCCAAACATAAACAAATATTTTGAAGGTTTGTTTATAAGGAAGACAATGAAGTATTATTAAACCAAATAAATCTTTTGCCCCATGAAAACATACCCTCCAAATCTCCTTCTGCTTTCAATGCTGTCTGTGGAGATGCTTCACTAATGTTTGGACTGTTTGTCTCAACAGAAGAATCAAGAGTAGCTGGTGGGTTCATTTCAAGTGGAATACATTTTACTTTTTCTTCTTCAGTAATTAAGGATTTGAAATTCTCGCTTTCAGGAGAAATCTCTGAAACAACAAAAATGAAAAATCATGCTATGTTCTCACACTGATTTGACTTTTATCTGCAATAGCATTTAGAACAAAGTTCACTCTCACAGCAGGTAACTACTAGTTAAGTTCTGTTATGTACTAGAAATTAATAAATGATTAAGGCACATGATAGTCAAATTAAATTTAAATTCGAAGGCATTTTTGTTATAAAGATACTGTTTTTCAGGTTTTTCAGATCAGTTAGAAAAATGTTTGACTTTACTTAAAAATCACAGCTCTCATTCAGTTTTTGAACTTAAGACGTTTCAGCATCAAAGCTATGTATGACACAACAGTGTACGAACCTTTGTGAAGGACTGACACTTAGTTTAATGACTAATTTACTGTGTCTGGGTGTTTATGGTGTTCTCCACTTGAGAAACCAGTGATACTCTTTCCTGAGTACCTAGTTCTCTGTACATTCTCCTCTAAGCTCTGTACCTCATCTGTAATTACTGATGACAAGCAGAGCTATGAAGATGTATCAAACTGTACAACTGAATAGGATATTCTTCTAAAATTATGGTGTCATACACAGATGATATGACTGACCATCAAAACTCTTCTATTCACTGGGACTGGGTCTACATTATGCCTGTGGATAGACATTTTAATGATTATGAACTATACAAATTTCTTAAAATAAAATTTATTTCTTAAAATCTGCAAATATACAGAATGAAGTCATATCATTCATATGTATGTAGTTTTGTAATAATACTGTCAAATTAATAAAAATATTTCACCTTTGTTGTATGAATGTAATTTTATTTTTCAAAACCACTCATATATGGTTTTGTTGAGTGATTACATATGTATGCATAGGAATGCTTTGTTCAAATGTATTTCAGATTTTCAATGATCATAAACAAACCTTAACTTTTTGTATAAAAACCCTTTATATAATATAAAATGTATAATATTATATATAATACTCAGAATACAATTATTTTGGTAAGTTAGTTTGCATTTTTAATGTCTCAGTTGCAGCATTTAGTTATTTGAAACATACTGAAGCTTGACAATAGTTACAAAATAATACAGTTACTTGATAATAAAGCCACAAATACCAAGTGGTGAAAAAATTTAAAAATAAAAATAAATTTCTAAGGTGGTTAACATGGTTTATTTGCCTCTTCCTTTGGGTGAAACTTTTACATCTATACAGAAATGTCAGAATTACATACACACATACATATGTGTATATATATATCAAGGTGCTATCTTTAAAATTATGAACTCAAGTTTTTGTGTGTTTTTGTGGCAAATGCTCAGAAACTTTCCATCCTTTTCACTGCTGTCTGGAGAGCATGGATTTGCCCGAACAGCTCACTGCAATGACTGGAAGACACCCAAGTCAGCCACATCCACTCCTTGGAGATGCTGCTCTCCAGTTCACTGCTGGGAGCTCCCACCCGGGTTCTGTCTTAGCTAACCTGCTAGATTTATGTCTACACCTTGAACAAGCCTCCTGGATCTGGGCTGGTCAATTCATCCCCATGATGCTTTCTTCCCCTCACCTCAGTCACTCCATGTTCACATCTTAGAGATCCTGTCACTAAACACAGCTCCTCAGAATGTTCAAAGTTAACTGTCCCACCTCCTAACCCCTAACATCCTGTATTCCCACTCATCACCCTCTGCTACCCCACCCAAACCCGACCAGGACTCACAACCCACTGAACCTACCACAGATACTCTCCTTACCTTCCCCATTAAAATTTAAGCAAGAGTCCATCATTAAAAACATTCTCCTCCAAAGGTCCTCAACCCACTGTATTTCCAGCAAACAATTCCATCTTCTGTCTGCCATGTTTGAGCACACATGACTGAAGTAGGTGGGGAAAAGCAGAGAGCCTTGCTCACTGTCTCTGCTTAGTTCATCATCACTAAAGTCAGGCGGGCCCTCTTTGCTGCCCACAGTCCATCTGTAACCCTGGACCAGCAGGAGCTGCCTGGTTCAGTTAACCCCCTTAGGGAACAAAGTTGTGAACAGGTATCTGTGAGCTGTTTTACCTTACTTCTTCCTAGTCAACAAGAACAAAACTACAGTGTTGCTCATGCTTTGGAACATTTTCCCTTCACCAAGCCTCATCAACAGTCTGACAGTGGCAGAGGTCACACCTGTGATCTGTTCAGTCTGACTCTTCTGCTATAAAAAAGTATCTATTAAAACCAGGAACAAGCACCATGAGGACTGAAGACTGGTCTACAGGCTTTCAAATGCAATGAGAAGAAAAAGAAATCATCAAATAAATACTGGACAAAAAAACTATTTCCAACTATTGATGATATAATCTACACATGTAACCAACCAAAGGAAAACCAACGTAATGGAAAAATAAGCAACACACTTGACTAGGCACTTCAAAAAAAGATTGTATACATCTTACTAAGAAATTTTTGGATAACACACGAAAGCATGAGCAACAGAAGGAAAAAAAAAAGAAAAACAAAAAGCGAGACTATATCAGAGTAAAAAGCTTCTGCACAGCAAAGGAAAAACCAATAAAATAAAAAGGGAATCTACAGAATAATAAAAACTATTTGTATACTATATATGTGATAAGAGTTTAACATAAAATATTTAAGGAACTCATACAACTCAACAGCAAAAAAAATCTGGCATATTAAATTTTTTACCATTATTAATTAATGATAGCAATTTTTAAGTGGGCAAAGAATAATTAACAAGGACCTACTGTATAGCACAGGGAGCTCTATCAATATTCTGTAAAGATCTATATGGGAAAGGAATCTAGAAAAGAGTGGTTTTCTGTATATATATATAACTGAAGCACTTTGCTGTACACCTGAAACTTCCACAACACTGTAAATCTATACTTCAATAAAAATTAAATTTGTTTTAAAAAGTAAAGGAACTGAATAGACATTTCTCCAAAGACATACAAATGGCCAACAGATATATAAAGAGAAGCTCAATATCACTAATAATCAGGGAAATGCACATCAAAATCACAATGAGAGATCATTTCATTCTTGTTACCATAGCTATTATAAAAAAAAAGGAGAAAAGGAGAGACGACAAATACTGGTGGGGATGTGAAGAAATGGGAATCCTTGTGCACTGTTAGCAGGAATGTGAACTGGTGTAGCCCCTCTGGAGAACAGTACTGAGGTTCTTCAAACATGAAAACACAACTATACAGCAATTCCATTTCCGAGTATTTCTTGAAAGAAAATTAAATCTGAATCTTGAAGGGATATCTGCACTCCTACATTCACTGGAGAACTATTCACAGTAGCCAAGACATGGAAAGAAACTGAGTGTACACGAACAAATAGATAAAGAAAATGGGGTATGTGTGTGTATATATATATACACACACACACACACAATGGAATAGTATTCACCCTTAAGAATGAAGGAAATCCATGGAAGATATTATTCTAAATGTTACAAATAAGTCAGACACAAAAAGATAAACACTGTATGATATATATAAATGGAATCTAAAAAGCCGAACTCACAGAAACTGGAACAGTGGTTGCCAGGGCCTCAGAGGTGGGAGAAACAGGGAGATGTCTCTAAGGGGTACAAGCCTTCAGCTGTTTACATTTATGTTTATGCATAAATTTCTAGAGCTCTAACACACAGCGTGGTTAATTACAGTTACCACTAAATGTACAGCTGCTAAGAGAGTAAATCTTAAGTGTTCAGGCATCACATACACAAAATGGTAACTAAGTATGTTTTTAACATTATTTCTAATATAAAAAAAATAGCTTCTCTGCTCACCATTTCTAATAGATGTGTTTTCCAGTAGTTCTGTCTGAAGTTGTAGTTCAGCTTCTCCAAGTATCCTCAGAACAGAATCTGTAGGACTTTTCCCCCAGACTTTTCTTGGAGATCCACTAGGATCTAATTTAATAACCTCTCCCACTATATGTTCTAAAATAAAAAGATATAAAAAATTTCAGTGATAGAATCTAATAACAACATTGCATTAAAGGCAGATTCTAGTTTTAGGAAATATAAAAATGGAAAAAATGTAAGTTATGTTTCTATAACATTTTTACTTGAGAAAAAAAATTTTAAACTAAGAATAATTTGGGATAGTACAAAAATAGATAAAATATGTTAATATTTTGTTTCTATAAATTGCAGAGAATAGAAAAAAAAATCCTAAGACAAACGTGATATGGATTAAAAGTAGAGAAAACTACTCTAAGAAAATTTGTTTTATCTTCTTTAACCTAAGTAAGCAACTGACACTTCCTATTTGACAATAATAATTTGGGGTTAACCTTTTGAATAAAATTTTGCAAAGCAAAACAGAGAAAATCACCTACTGAAGTTTGAGTCTTCAGAACATTTGGTAATAATTAATACATGAAGCATATAGATACCCAGCAGTAATAGACAGGATATACTCTCAAATATTATGGGGTATGTAAGTGATACCAACTTTCAACGGTGACCAAATACATGATACATATTTTTGTGTACCCGTCCATGAAAGTAAATACCTGCAAGTTATCAGACAATATTCGGTTTTGTTTAGGCAAAATGATTACCAGTAAGAAACGATTTTTAAAAGGATGGTTAAAAAGATCAAAGAACACTGAAGAGACCCATA
This sequence comes from Bison bison bison, assembly GCF_000754665.1. Taxonomy (NCBI): domain Eukaryota; kingdom Metazoa; phylum Chordata; class Mammalia; order Artiodactyla; family Bovidae; genus Bison; species Bison bison. The sequence continues at coordinate 2,521,745 of NW_011494888.1, read as the reverse complement.
ACTTACAGCCACATGGTATCTGATAGAGGTGACAAAGCAATCTGAATGGGGCTGAGGGGCTGGAAGTCAGGTGAAGGGGGTGAGGGATGGAAGGTGGGGACCAGGGTTGTACACAGACAACACTGTGAAGAGCTCATGGAGGAATTCAGAAATGGGGGAAGGCTGAACAACAGGGTGAGGAAAGAAACAAGGAGGCCACCATGCAAATGACTTAAGAAAAGAGGGAAGGAGGGCCGTGAAGTAAAGTGGCTAGACTCCAGTGACACAAAGTGAGCGGTGAGGAGGCAAACAGGACAAAGCAAGTGGCATGAAAACCACAGGGAGCCTGGCTCAGGCATGGGAAAGGACACTGGATTTTCATGCTCCCTGAAACCAAGGTCAATCAGGTACTGAGAAGCATGGCAGGCTGTACTTTGACTCTCAGGCTCTTTTCTGTAAGGTTCCACCAGGGGGCACTGCATCCCTCCCTTGCCCTCACAGCTCAGCTTCCAGAAGGTGCTCCTCCCTCACCTTTTACTCACTCCTTAATCCCCAGATTCTACTTCTGCCCCCTGACCTCTAGTGACACTGCTTTCACCAAGGTCACAAGGCCTCCTCTGACAAACACGGTGCAGATTTTCTAGCCCTCATCTTGCCCTCCTCCTCTCTTCCCTTTAAATTCATATCACACTCTCAATTTTCCTTCCCTGATGCATCCTCATTTGCTTTTCAAAGTTATTCCTCTGACATACTCGTAGACTTCCCATGAAGCCCTTACAAGCCTGTGTGTGTGTCTGTGTGAGACAGTAGGACTCAATACATAACTGCCTGCTGTGGAGTCTGTGAACTTTGCTTCAGGGTATTAAAAAGAAAGAATTCTACCAAAATGGCCCATCAAAAAAACCACATAAAATAGCACTCAGGCGGTGATCAGATCAGCCACCTAAAAAGCGAACCCCCACCAGCATGTGTCTCATCAGTTCCCTGCTGCACTCCAGGGCCGGGACAACGTGAGACAAGGGCAGGGGCTCAGGAATCCTCGCTGAGCAAAGAAAGGGATGGCCTATGAGACTCTCCACAGGCCTGCTCAATACCGCCCCGACCTTCCCAGATTCTGCCCAAGTGCACTCTTCTGATTCTCACCAAGAATTACTCCTGGTAACAGGTGACTCTAAGGTGGGAGGAAGGGCTGGAGTAACACAGGTTACATGCGTGCCATTCGTTCTTGCTTTCACATCACAGATCGTTGGGAAAAATCCTCTCGTGGGATTTCCCTGCTGGCACAGTGGATAAGAATCCACCTGCCAATGTAGGAGACATGGGTCTCCTGGAAGATTCCCCATGTCTCGGAACAATTAAACCTGTGTGCGACAACTACTGAGCCTGCACTCTAGAGCTCATGTACTGCAACTGCCTGTAAGCCTGTGCACCCAGAGTCTGTGCTCCACAAGAGAAGCCACTGCACTGAGAAGCCTGCACACCACACCAAGAGAGCAGCCTCTGCTTGCTGCAACTAGAGAAGCAAAGCAACAAAGATCCAGTGCAATCAAAAATAAATAAAATGTTTAAAAAGAGAAAGCTTAAAAGGGTGTTTAAAAAAAAAAAAAGGTGAAAGCCCTCCCACGTTGAAGCGAATGGTTTTCTCCATGTCTCACTTATTACAGAACCCCCTCCAGGCTCTCAGCCCCTTTACGTGGGGCATCCTCAGTGTCTGGCCACACGGGAGCCTGGGTGGACCAGACGGCACCTGGGCACACTCATACGCACTTTCTGTCACAGAGAAGGAAGCGTCCAGGGCCAGTTCGTCCACAGGAAGCACAAGCTGGCCTCCCGTCTCCCATTTTTTTCGATCCGATGAAACTGACTTTTCTTTTTCCAGCTCTTTGGCATCTTCATGAACAGTTACTGTACCCGTTTCATGACGACTCTGCCTTCCCTTTTCATCTTCTTGAACTTTAAGATTTTGATTTAATCTACGTAGTATTTCTCGTTTACTCTGAAACAGTTAAAATGTTGTATTTTAATAGTGTATGATTAAGTGGAAAGATTGACAGGAAATTTGAAAACTGTACCTACTGAAACAGCACTGCTACTCTTCTGCGTTTCTTCTGAGGTTTCTTGGGCATCAGTTAGACTTTGGTCCTTTAAACACAGAGTAAGAAATAATGTTATTTTAAAGCATACCTTAAAATTTTTGGTATTTTTACTTTTTGTTTTTCATTAGCATTCCATGCTCCTTGTTTTTTTATTCCTGTAAAATGTTAACATAGCTTCCTTCATTATCAGCAATGAGAAATAATTACTTATTATCATCTAATAGCTGTGATATATGCTAGAATGGCCAATTCTCAATTATTGTCACATTTCTGGGTTACTAGATCAGATATTTAACTATATCCCCTTCTTCTTATTTAACTATATCGTGTTCCACTTTGGCACCTGATTTTTGATAAATATAAATATATGGCAGAAATTTTTTAAAAATTAATTTTTATACTCAATTAGAATTAGGGATGTTTTGACAGATGAATAATCAAGAGAGTGTGTGTTGTTTGTAAGCTGTCTTTATGTCTCAGGTACATATATTGTTATTAAGCCATTCAGTTCAGTTCAGTTCACTCGCTCAGTTGTGTCCGACTCTTTGCGACCCCATGAATCGCAGCACGCCAGGCCTCCCTGTCCATCACCAACTCCCGGAGTTACTAAACATAATTGAGAACTGGCTTTTCTCCCTAAGCAAAGAGTAACAGTAAAGAGTCCTATGTACTTTGTGCTAATGCTAAAATAAATTTTGTTTTCTGATTAGTATAATCAAAGTAATTAGACCAACTAATATATGAAATACATAAAAAAAGAAATTAGTAGTTACAGAAACCATGAAATCAAAGGTACCTGGAAGACTCAGGGTAAGGAAAAGCAGTTCTCAAAGTTTTAAGGAAGTGATATTTACCAAGAAAACCCATAAAGGAAAAGCATTTGGTTACATGGATTACCTCAAATTTTATTAAATAGTGGTCAGTTTCAGAGTTATACCTGTAAATCAGACAAAGAGCATTTTACCCAGTGAAGTGGCAGGAATTAGCAGTCGCTACAACCAGAGAGGTGAGCAGCTACATGGGGTGAGACTGGGACCGGGCAGGGCCCACACCTGGCATCTGAGGGGTGGAGTGAAGAGTGCAGCACACAGTCGTTACCAGAGAGGAGAGGAGATGAACCCTGCTGAGCAACAGTGCTTTCCTACAGGAAGTTCTTGAGAGTTAACCAAGACTGGTACTTCCTACATAATCTTATTTCCAAGATAAACACAGAAGTTTTAGAAAATTGGTGTGCCAATAATATCAGTGCTGTCTGCCAAAACTGAATGAAATTCAACAAAAAATAGGCACAGACTGCAACAACCAGGAAAGGAAAGAATCAGGTTAATGTGTAACATGACTCAGGAGACTGTTCCTTGGCCTGCTGAGTTCCAGGCTAGAATCCCACATCAGGAGTCCCTTTCCCTCAACCTCAGAATAGAGTGCTTCCCATTTCATCCTGATGGATACCGGATATGTACTTCCAAGTTTAAACTTTTTACCTGCCCACAGTTCTTTGTTTTATACTCCATATGGCATGATAGAGATTCAAAAGTAGAAGCTTAAAGAAATAACTGATTAATTAAGTGAAATTATGCTGAGTCCTCTAACATTTGCTATACCAAGAAATGAACTTCCGCTAATTTTGACTGCCAGGGAGTAAAAGTGTTTTTCTGCATTATTTTTCACACATTTCTATATGTTCAAGAGTCTTTTAGAGTATTAGGGAATCATTTTAATATATTTTTATCTATCAGGTGGTCTTATATGTGAAACCTAAGAGCAGTGAGGCTCCAATACTCAACAGTAAACCATACATGAAAATCTTAAGAATTTTTTTCCCTAGAAAAACCTAATCAGACATTAGGAATTTAGGTAATTTAATTAAATTTAGTCCCTTTAGTATTCTTTGACTTTGAGGAATTCTAAATTATAGAAAGCTTACCATACACACTTCCTTCAAAGCCGAAGTCACAGAAATAACAGGTCTCATTGGCTGCTTTGTTGGGGAACCCCCCATTTCCTGCTGCCCTGACGGCGGAGACACATCAGAGTTCTTTATTCCCTTGGCCACCAACTGTAATAAGAATGTAAGCACATTGGCCAATTTACATTTGCATGAAGAGACAAAGTGGTATATATATAAGATCACTGCCTATACACTCAAACCGCAAGAAGTTTTTTCATTCCTCAACTTTCGCTGTGCAAGGCAATGTACTAGGTGCTGGGGAAATATCAGTGAATAGACAGACACGTCTCTGGCTTCACATACACAGCCATGTGTCCCATGGTGCTAAATAACTCCTTTCCACCACATTAACAATGTTTTATAAATTGCCTTCTAAAAGATAAAACATTAGTGCTCTAATTTCAACCCTTACAAAATCTGGCAAAAACAAAAAAAAGCTTACTTACTAATCTTATATTTCAAAAAGGATGCTTCTGCAAATTCTAAAGTTTGGTACAATCTTAACGTGAACATCAGTTACCCATCATGAGAGCCCTGATTATAAAATGTCAACATAAATAAGAAAGGAAAATGTGCAAAGTACAGGTAGTAAGATTTACTTCACTGAAAATACCATTTGTTATTTTCTCATGCTTTTGCTTTTATCTTGCCATGGAGACTCTGTAAACAATGTGAAATCATGTTCTGAACTTTCAGTAAGTATAAGGAAATGGCATTTCTCAGTCTGCTCACAGGAGCACGGCAGCAAGTCACTCCCAACTTCTCTCTCTTCTTGAAACAAGTAAATAAGAATTTCTGATGAGAAAGTATCAATATCAATATTTCAAACTAGTATTTATTGAGCATGTTCTAAGCATAAGATAGTAATCCAATTCTAGCATTTAGTTCTCTGATCTTTCATTTTATACCAACAACTATTCTGTTCAAAAGGAGATGGAGATAGCCAACATAAAACTGAAGGAGAAGAACTAAGTTGGAGGAACGATACTACTTGACTTCAAGACTTACTGAAAGCTGAGGTTATCAAGGCAGTGTAATAATAATGAAAACAGATCAACGGAACAGACCAGAGAGCCCAGAAACAGACCTACACAAATACAGTCAACTGCATTTAACAAAGGAGCAAAGACAATTCACTGGAGAAAGCACAGACTGCTTATCAACAAATGATGCTAGAACTACTGGACACCCACAGGCAAACACACAAACAACCTGACACCCCGACAAGTACTCACTCACAACTGATTACAGGCCTAAATGTAAAATTCAAAACTTTATATAAAAACCCCTAGAAGATAACACAGGAGAAAATCCAGATGACCTTGGGTTTGGCAATAACTTTTAGATACAACACCAAAGGCACAATCTATATTAACTTCGACCTTAAGAGAAAACTTAAGTTATAGACAAAAATACTTATTGATAAATGTTATGAGTTAAACAGGGCATGAGAACAAAGACCACCAAATTCAGTCCAGCAGGATCAAGATACAGGAGGGAGAGCTGTGACATTCTTTTCACACTACTCATCTTGGAAAAAAAAATCTTTTCTTTTAATCAACAGAAGGTATTTTAATGAAGAAAATGTTTCACACATTATTATTAAAAATCTACTCCGTATTATACTAAAATCTATATGGCTGCCACATATATGGCTAATGACTAGTACAGACAGAGTCTCTGAAGATATCTGATCCATGGTCTAAGAAAGTCACGGGCATCTAATAAGAAGGATCCTGAGCAGCCTCCAGGAAATGCTTACACTTTATGATCAAACATCTACTTGTCTCTCCCCGGGTCAACTAAACAGACATAAAGAACCTGAGATAACAAACAAGTAAAGAAAGGCAAATGAAATCTAAACCAAATAACGAAAACAAACAAAACATCCTCCTAACTCTCATAATTACTTTAAAACAAAACTAATTCAGTTATTAAAAAATTAAGGGTAATTCAGAGTAACTACTGAGATGTGGCAACACCACTATAAGCCAAGCAATACATTTATTAATACAGGAGAACTTGAGCCTTCTGTGTAAATATCATGGATATATTATTTTTAGACAGAAATGTTAATGCTATTCAACATTAACCAGACTGTAAGATAGAAGACCATCGTGTATTTTTTAATTTGTGAAAGAAGAAAACATTAGATTGAGTCCGTTATTCAGAAAGATGATTGACATAAAAAAAAAACATAAAAATTAACTAAGTTAAGAAGAAAAGTTTCATAGAAGAAAAATGTAAAACTTCAAAACAAATATAACTCAATTTGTTACAAATTGATTACCTGGCTAATTTTAGAATATCTACTTCATTCTAACAAGCTTTGTAAAAATTCAATCAAAGTTATTTTTTTTTTTAATGTGCAAAAGGAATAAAACACTGATCTGAAAGTTTCATAAGTGAGGGTTAGGAAACAAGCTGCTTTGGAAGCTTTTTCCACTAGCTATTTTATCACCAGGTTAATACAGTCAAAAGACTTTTCTATATTGTTTATATCTTCACAAAAGGTTTTTAATTATCACTGTAAAACTGTTTCTGTTTTATCTGCAATTACACTAGTTGCTGAAAAATTAATTAACAATGACACCTAATGACAAAACTCAAAATTTCACCAAATACTGAGGCCAGATTTATAAACATATGAAATTATCAACTTAACTACTCTTGGAAGTATAGATAAATACAAATGCTATTTTATCTCACCTCACATCAAACACCAAAATAACTTCCACAGAGATCATCATCCTTAAATGATGAAAGAGACAGAGACGCAGGAAAATGAATGAGAATAAAAACACAGAATCACAAGGTTGTGGCTGGCACAGCTCCCTTGAGAGCTGGGAGGGTGGCAAAGGCAGGGTCCTCACAGGGGCCTTGGCTTACATGCTCCTCCCACACTTTCTTCTCTCTCTCATATGCCTCCTTCCGCTTGCGCTCAAGCTGCTCCTTCAGGACGGCTGCACGGGCACTTGCCTGGGCCTGGAAAGGAGGACAATCCACAAAATTAACGCCAGAAAGAAAGGCACGGGGTTTGCTTTTCTTTCCTGGTCTAAAAAGTATTTCCATACATGCTTACATACAAACACACATTAATCTTTTTTGGTTAGAGTTGTGCGTAAGTGTATATGTGTACAGGCTTCCTAGGTGGCTCAGTTGTAAAGAAATCATCGTATATGCAGGAGAGTTGGGTTTGATCCCTGGGCCAGGAAGATTCCCCTGGAGAAGGAAATGGCAACCCATTCCAGTATTCTTGCCTAGAGAATCCCATGGACAGAGGAGCCTGGGGGGGCTACAGTCCATGCGGTGACAAAGAGTCAGACACGACTGGGTGACTAAACAACAACAGTATATGTGAATGCATGTCTATGTGAGACAGTGTGGCTGAGAGTATGTGTGTGTGTGTTGGTGGGGGGGGTGCCCCTCCAGAATACAAACAGGCTGCAAACCCGGCACCTAAATCAGGTGTCAAAACACAGCAACTGCTCAATAAGTATCTCTGGAGTGAAAATAAATGAATGTACATTCAAAAGGAAATAAACATGGAAAAGTTTTAAAACATGACGATTATGCACAAACTTGTCTTCACAGAAATGGACACTATGTTTTTCATTTTCACAGTTACCATTTTCTCTTTTTAAGATTACTTGTGTGATAGTTCCATGTATTTATGCCATGCTTTCATCAAATTGTTCTCCATAAATAAGATATAAAGAGAGAGAGAAATGCTACTTTTCAGAAACAAAGCGAGGACAAAGAAAAGTTAAGGCAAAAGAATAAGGTGATTTAACGATGAAAGACTTAAGAACACAATTTTCTATTGGGTTCCCTTTTCTCTAAGAAAACCCCTATCACCTTCCAGTACATACCTTCAGGGCTTCCACTTTTTTACGCCTCACATCGGCCTCCTCACTTCCTTCTTGATCTTCAGAGCTGTCAGTTTCCTTCTACAAAATAAGTAGTGAACACAGCAGCACTTAGGATAGAACCGCAAATTCACTGCAGAGTTTATATGAATAAATAAACATCTAAAAATGAAAAATGGTAACTTATTCAGAGCTACAACTTGAACTCTCCAGAACCATCAACTCCTATGGACACTGGGAAAAACAGATAAAAAGAGAGTGATATAAAATGTCCCCTTTTATATGTCCATGGCTACTACTCACACTTTCCTCTCAGAATTCCCCTGGAACAACAGGTCTTATCAATTTTAAGTCATATAAATATGATTTTCTGTATTCCTATATAGTTTTTTTGGTCTTTGACTTTCACTGTCTTCATGAGATTTTATCTTGTGTTAGTGGCACAGCATTTTTAATCTCAATATATTATAATGTCATTCAAGTACTTTTTGAAAAATAGATTTTCAACCTGCCTTTTCACCACGAAGCTTGGCTCTAATCTGTTGGCGTTCATTGAAATTCTGCAATCTTATTTGTCTTAGTCTTGCCAAATAAACCTACAAAGAGAAAAAAAAAGGCAACATTTCAATTTAAAAAAAAACTACCAATATTTTTATTGCTAAAATGTTTTTAATTTAAAGAAAAGTGTTAATGGGAATATAAGAAATAAAATTTTGAGATCTGGTTAATGGAAATGTAATATTAGCTTTCAAGTGTTTAATTTAGATCAATTTATTTATGAAAAGAAATACATTACAGTGACAAAAATTTTTAATTTTATTGAAAGAAATTGAAATCAGAATACGGAAAAGCAGTTATGGAGCAAAATCATAACACAGTATGTCAGCCAAGATATATTATTAACAGGTCCCTACAGACCTACAAATCCTCCAATCACCGTGAAGAACGTAAACCATGCAGGAAAGGAAGGCAATCAACTCAAAGTGACGGTGCCAGGCAGCGAGCATGCGGGAGGCGTACCTCTTCCTCTTTGTTTCTCGGCTTCCCTCCTCGTGAAGAGCTGGGCCTGCCTCCATAGAGAGCTGCCAGGTTGTGCAGGATGCCCTGTGCGTCACGTAATGTACTAAGTTTAAAGAATGACTATAGCTACAGCAGCATCTTACCTAGGAACAGCCTGGGGCCACTATTTTTGCTGGCAAGTACTGATCACATCTAGGTGATTAGCTGATAAACAGAAAACAGACCCTGGCATTTTCCTTGATCAATTTAACCAATGCATTCATGGAACAGAAAAAAGCAATTAAATCCCAAACTTAGTCAATATTAACAGAGACCAGCTACACTTTTACTAGCCACTTAAGTGAACAGAGTTTTAAAAACTGCTTTGGAGGTCAGCTAAACTCCAAATCAAAATCTCTCTCTACAAAGGCCCATCATGTCTACATGTTTGCTTACATACTAAGCACACACACGACAGGGAACGTGCTAGCTGCAGTTCCCTGCTTGCAGGCACGCCGCATATCTAGACTGCAAGTGACCCGCCCAATCACATAGGGACTCGTGATCTTATGGTTTATCCCAAGGGTGCAATAAGCTCCTTGCCAAAATGACTTGTAAGGACCCCGCTCTCTTCCTGCAGCAGCAGTGGTGCTCCAAGAGCCTCCCAGCTTACTAATCAAAGCCCTCTTCCCTCTGCCCATCTTGCCTCTATCAGCTTGCTAAAAGTATACTTTTTGTATTTGTCACCTATATTTTTCTGCTTCCCATTTATGTTTTAATCTGCTGCACTTTGGGTTCTGATCCCACTATGGCTCTGAAAAATTTCCAAGGCTACCAATGGCCTCCAAGTTCACAGTGCAAATGTACCCTTTTGAGCAAATTACGCAATTACTATTTCTACTGGAAATTAGTTTTGATTGTATCTATTTATGTCAGTATCTTTTTCTCTCATAAAAATCATATAAGTTCACCACAGGAAACATATAAAATAAAGACAAGACATTCATAATTCTACCATCTGAAAAAGTTTAACAGTATTTTCCTCCAGATTTCCTTATGTGCCTATGTAGGAAATATTTTAGTTTGAAATATTATAGCTAACAACAGAAAGAAGAAAAGGAGTGTACAGGGACGTCCCATGTACCCTTCATCCAGTCTCTCCGAACTGTATCATCTTGTATTACTGTGGTGCACTATCGAAACTGGGAAGCTGGGCCTGCATGAACCACAGGATTTCACTGCTTACACATGCACATTTTTATATCTGCAACAGACCATCTTATTACACACACAGCTTTGTTAGACCACCATCAAATCAAGATACTTAATTGTACAATTACTGTATCACTTCACAGCCACATTTTCTACTCTATCCCTGCCTGTCAACTGCTGATCTATTCTCCATCTTTACAATTATATTTCAACAACTTCTATATATATACACACAGTATGTATCCTCCTCCAGTTGACGGTTTTCACTTGATTTTACTCCCCTGCAGTCCATTCAAGGCAATGGACACAAGACTCAATGGTTTGTTCTATCTGAGTGTTGAGTAGTAGACTAAGGTATGGAAATGCTATGCTTTATTTAATCATTCACCTGCTGAAGGACCCTTGGATTTCCCGTTTTTGACTATTAAGAGTAAAGTTGCTAGTAACACTCATGTTAAAAGTTTCTTGGGCTTTCCTGGTGGCACAGTGGTAAAGAATCTGCCTACCAATGCAGGAGAAGTAGGTTCAATTCCTGGGTTGGGAAGATCCCCCGGAGAAGGAAATGGCAACCCACTCAAGTATTCTTGCCTGGCAAATGCCATGGACAGAAAAGCCTGGTGGGCTATAGTCCAAAGGGTCCCAGAGAATCAGACATGACTTAGTGACTCAACAACAAAATGTTTCTTTGTGAAAATAAGTTTTCTCTGGGACAAGTAGAATTGCCTACTCTTGGTATTGCAGATCCATCTGCAGTTTTAAAATGGACTGCCAAACAGTTCTGCAAAGAGGCTGTATCAGTTAACATCCCTACCAGCAATGTTTGATGACTCCCTTTTTCCACATCTTCATCAGCATTTGGTTTTATCACAATTGGGTAGGCAGTGATGCATTATTGTGGTTTAATTAATTTGCATTTCCCAAATGGCTAATAATGCTGAACATCTTTGCATGTGTTTATCTTCCATCTGCATATTCTCTTCAAGGAAAGGTTTAGAGTGTCTTTTGCCCATAGGTAGGCAGATTCTTTACCACTGTGCCAAACATATACAAAGTTTTATATAACTTTGTACAGTTAAATGTTGAGTTTTTATATGTTCTAGATACAAATCTTTTGTTAAACATGAGGTTACAAATATTTTCCTTCAATATATAACCTGTATTTTCTTCCTCTTAACAGGGTCTTTCGAAGAGCAAAAGTTTTAAATTCTGATGAAGTCAAATTTATCAAGTTTTTCTTTTATGGATTGTGCTTTTAGTGTCAAGTCTAAGAACTCTTTGTCTAGTCTTAGGTCTTAAATTTTCTTCTTTTCCTGTAAGTTTTACAATTTTCTCTTTTACATTAGAGTGCATGAACTGTTCTGTTTTATACAGTGTGAGGCTGAAGTCAAAGTTCATACTTTTGTCTAACAATGATGAGACATTTCTTGACTGGATTGTGATGAGTGACAAAAAGTCGGTTTTACATGACAACCAGTGATGAGCAGCTCAGTGGTTGGATCAAGAAGAAGCTCCAAAGCACTTCTCAAAGCCAAACTCGCACCATAAAAAGGTCATGGTCACTGGTGGTCTGGTTCCCGTCTGATCCACTATGGCTTTCTGAATCCCAGTGAAACCATTACATCTGAGAAGTATGCTCAGCAAATTGATAAGATGCACCAAAAACTGCAATGCCTGCAGCCAACACTGGTCAACATAATGAGCCCATTCTTCCCCACAACAATGCACAACTGCACATCACACAATTAATGCTTCAAAAGTTGAATGAATTGGGCTACAAAGCTTTACCTCATCCACCATATTCACCTGACTCCTTGCTAACCAACTAAAACTTTTTCAAGTGTCTCAACAACTTTTTGCAGGGAAAATGCTTCCATAATCAGCAAGAGGCAGAAAATGCTTTCCAAGAGTTCGTTCAATCCCGAAGCACAGATTTTTACACTACAGGAATAAACAAACTTATTTCTTATTTGCAAAAATATGTTGACTGTAATTGTTCCTACTTTGATTAATAAAGATGTGTTTGAGCCTAGTCATAATGATTTAAAATTCACAGTCCATACCTGCAATTACTTTTTCAACCTAATTTATAAATTTCAAAACACGCTTGTCTAAATCTATTTTAAAATGTTTCTGAGATTTTAATAAGAATTGCAAATTTAAGAAGACTTGCCATTTTTTATTACACATTGAGACTTCCAATTAACGACCATGGCAAGTGTCTCTAAATATTTAACAATTTCGTCAAGATATTATCATTTTCATGGCACAAATCTTACATGTTTATTATTATACTTTTTCTCCCCACTTTGTTTGGGGCAACTGTAAATGGTATATTGCTGTTTTTTAAATATCAGTTTCCATTTCTTCATTGTCAACGTACAGAAATCAGTCGACTTTTGTGAAATATCATGTAACTATAATGAGTTCATTTTTTAGTTCTAGGAGTGCTTTGGTATACAGCCCTTGAGATATTCTATGCAGATAATCATGTCAACTGGAAACAGTAATAGTTTCATTCCTTCTTTTCAAATCTGTATGCCTTTACTCTCTTTTTTGTTCCTTACTGCACTAACCAAAACTGCCAGCTGCTGCTGCTGCTGCTAACTCACTTCAGTCGTGTCCGACTGTGTGTGACTCCATAGACGGCAGCCTACCAGGCTCACCCGTCCTTGGGATTCTCCAGGCAAGAACACTGGAGTGGGTTGCCATTTCCTTCTCCAATGCATGAAAGTGAAAAGGGAAAGTGAAGTCGCTCAGTCGTGTCCGACCCTCAGCGACCCCATGGACTACAGCCTTCCAGGCTCCTCCGTCCATGGGATTTTCCAGGCAAGAGTACTGGAGTTGGGTGCCATTGCCTTCTCCAAAACTGCCAGCAGTATGATAATTAAAAGTGGTGAGAGTTAACTTCCTTGTTTTTTTCCAGACTGTAGTGGGAGAGCATTCAGTCCTCTACCTGTAAGTATTAAGTTAGGTGTGAGTTTGTTTATAGATGTGCATTATGAGGTTGAGGACAATCCCACTGATTTTCAGTTACTGACAGTTTATATTATGTATGTTGATCTCTGTCAAAAGATTTTCTGCATCAATTGTTACGCTCACATGATTTTTCTTTAGCCTGTTGACAGGGTGGAACAAAACAGACTTGGGTTTCCAGACTAAATCCTACTTGGTTGTGGTTGGATTCAATTTACTAAAATTCAGGTTCTGGCCTACTTTTGTGGGCTTTACTTCAATACAAGTCTGGTATTCTGAACTCTTGTAACGTTACTCTGGTCTGCTTCACTATTCTGGTGCTGATGCAGCTCCTGCTCAGGCCCTTCTGTGAAGATGAAGCTGCTTTCCAGGTCACCTGCTGTTACTGAAGATATCCTGATGGGAGGCGGGGGTGGGGGGGTTGCCACTGAGCTTGGTCTCCTTGTCATTAGGCAGAGCATGGGGACACTTTGTGTAAACTGCTATGGATAGATGGATCACCTGCTCATGTACTAGCTGTTAAGTGGACTGGGATAGTCCAGGGCTTTGCTGCCACAGGTGGGTCAAACTGTCCTCCAAGTCACCTGCTCATGCTCTAGTTGTGGAATGGGGCTGGGACAGCCTGGGGCTTCATTGCTGCCCACAGTTTAACCCACCCACCAGGACCCCCAGGGCAGACAGTGGGATTCCTCTTTCCCAGTATGTTGGTGAGTGAGAGGATTTTCTTGTCTTTTGTTGTTGTTCAGTCATTCATCATGTCCAACTCTTTGTGACCCCATGGACTAAGCACACCAGGCTTTCCTGTCCTTCACCATCTCCTGGAGTTTGCTCAAACTCATGGCCATTGAGTTGGTGGTGCCATTCAACCATCTTGTTCTCTGGCGTCTCCTTCTCCTTCTGCCTTCAATACTTCCCAGCATCAGGGTCTTCTCCAATGAGTCAGCTCTTTGCATCAGGTGGCCAAAGGACTGGAGCTTCAGCATCAGCCTTTCCAATGAATATTCAGGGTTGATTTCCTTTAGGATGGACTGGTTGGATCTTCCTGCAGTCCAAGTGACTCTCAAGAGTCTTCTCCAACACCACAGTTTGAAAGCATCAATTCTTTGGCACTCAGCCTTCTTTTCTTGTTTAGTTTTGTTTTTTTATCTATGTCTATGGTAGATCTGGGAATTCCCTGGTGGCTCAGATGGTAAAGTGTCTGCCTACAATGAGGGAGACCCAGGTTCAATCCCTGGGTCAGGAAGATCTCTTGGAGAAGGAAATGGCAACCCACTCCAGTATTCTTGTGTGGAAAATTCCATGGACAGAGGAGCCTGGTAGGCTATAGTAAATGGGGTCGCAAAGAGTTGGACACGACTGAGTGACTTCACTTTCACTTTCATGGTGGATCTGGACTGCAGGCATGTCCAACACTCAGTTCATGAAATATAGGAGAGGTGATTTCCAGAGTGTTACTGTATTTAGAAAGAGCAGGAAAAAGTAGGTCCTGGAAGAGTGGAGAAGTTATTTTTTAGTAGTGAGGGTCTACAATATACTCCACGGTAAGACTAGTACTGCTACTGCTAAGTCGCTTCATTTGTCCAACTCTGTGCGACCCCATAGATGGCAGCCCACCAGGCTTCCCTGTCCCTGGTATTCTCCAGGCAAGAACACTGGAGTGGGCTGCCATTTCCTTCTCCAGTTTTATATCATACATGACTATATATATGTACTTTGATATATGAGTACATAAAATTTAAAAATCTCTAGAACCATGAATATATTTAAGTTATGCCTTTAAATTTGTATTTATCCATTGAATATATAAATGTTAAATATGTACATAAATTTTAAAAATATATTAAAAAAATAGACTAGCACAGGTGACCCTTAACCACTGTGGATGTGAACTGTGGGTGGGTCCACTGATACAAAGATGTTTTTCAATAGTAAACACACAACCTGTGGTTGTTGAGTTCATGCATGGATGCTGAACTGCAGACCTGATTTGGAGGAATCACGTATACATAGCATAGGTTTAAGTTACCTGCAGGTTTTCAACTGCAAGGAGAGTCAGTGCCCTCATCCCCACATTGTTCAAGGTTCAACTGTGTACCCAGGTTCCAGAATTACCATACGACTATGTTTTAGTCTTTACAGCAACCCCAGAGGCAAACTCTGGAACAGAGGTTGTCAAACTACGGCTTACAGGTCAAATCCAGCTCGCCACCTATGTTTTTATGTTTTATACTCTAAGAATGGTTTTGCACATTTTTAAATGGTCAAAAAAACAAAAGTATTTCATGACCATATGAAAATGATATGAAATCCAAATTTCAGTTCCTAAGTAAAATTATACTGGACCTCAGCCATGCTCATTCATTCACACAGTGTCTATGGTTACTACCATGTGACAATGCAGAGCTAGTTATGACAGAGATATTATGGTTTGAAAAGACTAAGATATTTACAGAAAAATACCTGCCAATCCCTAGATTATGGAACAGTACACAGACCAAACTTAGTGTTCTACCTCCTGGGTCTATTATTTTGCTTGATAATTTATATATATTAAATATATTCTTTTCTATGTACCAAAATTGTATTTGAGCAGGACAATGAAGGAATTTTTTAAGAGCTGAAAAAAATATCTTCTCAAAATAAACAAGCTAGTGATGAAGAACTAATTTGCTGCTAGGATACTCTACAACAAGAATGAGCAAACTACAATCCTCAGGTCACATCCAGTCAGCTGACTGAAGGTTTCACCAGCACAGCTCTGCCTATTCGCTCAAGTTTTCTCTGCCACGCAGAGCTGAGCCGTTACTTAGGACAGCAAATGGGCTGCAAAGCCTAGAACACTTACCATCTGCCCTTTTACAGGAAATATTTGCTATCCCTGCACTACAAAATCATCAAGTTCACAAGTTTTACCTAAAGTAAAGCAAACACTAACATGGGATTTAGGAACAAACAGCAAAGCAAATTACTTGGAAGAATGATCTTGAAAGTCAGACATACTGGGTTTGCCCGCTGCCTCCAGATATATCAAGTGATCTTGGGCAAAACTACACATGACTCTGAGTCAGTTTCAAAACCTGTGACCTGGGAATCAAAACCCCCACTCCAGAAAATTCCTGTCAGGATTAGATTCTAAGTAACTTTAATTTTTATGAATACTGTTCAGAGAAAGACAAACCACTTGGCTTGAGGTCCTACTTGTTAAGAGTTTCCTTAACCTGCATTTTTTCTATTAATATTATGTGAAAAGGGAAAATTTTGACTTTGCATACAAACACATGGAATTACTCTGAAATACCTGGTTCCTTTAAATCACAATTCAACCTAAAAATTATTTATGTTCCAAATGCTTGTTCACAGGACAGAAATTTTGATTTCATTTTGCCACAGGAACAATGTTGTAATTCATTAGGATTATTCCAATATAAAGCAGTTAACAAAAGGTACTGATCAAATAATTTAACTACAGCAGTTTTACAACTTCAGAGGGTTAATCTTTAAGACTTAAAACTTAACTGTTTAGGTTTGATTATTTATAAAGAGATTTTAGTATGAGAAAACACATTTTAGGTTTCAGATGTGTATCTGTCACAACCTCTTTACAACTGCTTCTTTTTCTCAGCAAAATAGGCATTTTACAACTGGCTATAAGAATAAACCATAGTGTAAAGGTGTATAGATTTTCAAACTGTACAAACAAGTCATAAACATTAATATTTCTTAATGGAAAGATATTTATGTGCTTCCTTAAATCAGTGGTATTAATATATTTTTCTTAAAGAGTAAATAACCATCACTGTACTGTTCTGTAGGTATAGCTGTTACGTAAAAGTCTCAGAAGTTAGAATGCTGAATGCTGTCAGAGCCCCAAAATAAGCAGTAATGACCACTATGAATGTAGTCCCCAAATAATATGTTTCTCCTCATTCACCACATCGAGGTCTCTGTTGATCAGTCTCTCTTGATTGTTCAACGTTGTAAACATCTGACAATATCAGCCAGTCAGTCAGTCGGTTCAGTCACTCAGTCACCATCAGTAGTGATTTTGGAGCTCAGGAAAATAAAGTCTGTCACTGTTTCCATTTTTTTGCCCGTCTATCTGCCATTAAGTGATGGGAATGGATGCCATGATCTTAGTTTTCTGAATGTTGAGCCAACTTTTTCACTCTCCTCTTTCACTTTCATCAAGAGGCTCTCTAGTTCTTCTTCACTTTCTGCCATAAAGGTGGTGTCATCTGCATTATCTGAGGTTATTGATATTTCTCCCGGCAATCTTGATTCCAGCTTGTGCTTCATCCAGCCCAGCATTTCTCATGATGTACTCTGCATATAAGTTAAATAAGCAGGGTGACAACATACAAGCCTTGACGTACTTCTTTCCTGATTTGGAACCAGTCTGTTGTTCCATGTCTAGTTCTAACTGTTGCTTCCTGACCTGAAAAGAGATTTCTCAAGAGGCAGGTCAGGTGGTCTGGTATTCCCATCTCTTTCAGAATTTTCCAGTTTATTGTAATCCACACGGCCAAAGGCTTTGGCATAGTCAATAAGCAGAAGTAGATGTTTTTCTAGAACTCTCTTGCTTTTTCGATGATCCAACAGTTCAGTTCACTTGTCGCTCAGTCCTGTCCAACTCTTTGGGACTCCATGAACCACAGCACACCAGGCCTCCCTGTGCATCACCAACTCCCGGAGTCTACCCAAACCCATGTCCATCGAGTCGATGATGCCATCCAACCATCTTATCCTCTGTCGTCCCCTTCTCCTCCTGCCCTCAATCCTTCCCAGCATCAGGGTCTTTTCAAATGAGTCAGTTCTTTGCATCAGGTAGACAAAGTATTGGAGTTTCAGCCTCAGTTCCTTCCAAAGAATACCTAGGAATGATCTCCTTTAGGATGGACTGGTTGGATTTTCTTGCAGTCCAAGGGACTCTCAAGAGTCTTCTCCAACACCACAGTTCAAAAGCATCAACTCTTTGGAATTCAGCTTTCTTTATAGTCCAACTCTCACATCCATAAATGACCACTGGAAAAACCATAGCCTTGACTAGATGGACCTTTGTTGGCAAAGCAATGTCTCTGTTTTTGAATATGCTGTCTAGGTTGGTCATAATTTTCCTTCCAAGGAGTAAGCGTCTTTTAATTCCATGGCTGTAATCGCCATCTGCAGTGATTTTGGAGCCCAGAAAAATAAAGTCAGCCACTGTTCCCACTGTTTCCCCATCTATCTGCCATGAAGTGATGGGACTGGATGCCATGATCTTAATTTTCTGAATGTTGAGCTTTAAACCAACTTTTTCACTCTCCTCTTTCACCTTCATCAGGAGGCTCTTTAGTTCTTCATTTTCTGCCATAAGGGTGGTGTCATCTGCATATCTGAGGTTATTGATATTTCTCCCGGCAATCTTGATTCCAGCTTGTGCTTCCTCTAGCCCAGGGTTTCTCATGATGTACTCTGCATAAAAGTTAAATAAGCAGAGTGACAATATACAGCCTTGACGAACTCCTTTTCCTATTTGGAACCAGTCTGTTGTTCCATGTCCAGTTCTAACTGTTGCTTCCTGACCTGTATACAGGTTTCTCAAGAGGCAGGTCAAGTGGTCTGGTATGCCCATCTCTTTCAGAATTTTCCACAGTTTATTGTGATCCACACAGTCAAAGGCTTTGGCATAGTCAATAAAGCAGAAACAGATGTTTTTCTGGAATTCTCTTGCTTTTTTGATGATCCAGCGGATGTTGGCAATTTGATCTCTGGTTCCTCTGCCTTTTCTAAAACCAGCTTGAACATCTGGAAGTTCATGGTTCACGTATTGCTGAAGCCTGGCTCGGACAATTTTAAGCATTACTTTACTAGCGTGTGAGATGAGTGCAATTGTGCGGTAGTTTGAGCATTCTTTGGCATTGCCTTTCTTTGGGATTGGAATGAACACTGACCTTTTCCAGTCCTGTGGCCACTGCTGAGTTTTCCATCTTTGCTGGCATACTGAGTGCAGCACTTTCACAGCATCATCTTTTAGGATTTGAAACAGCTCAACTGGAATTCCATCACCTCCACTAGCTTGGCTCGTAGTGATGCTTCTTAAGGCCCATTTAACTTTGCATTCCAGGATGTCTGGCTCTAGGTGAGTGATCACACCATCATGATTATCTGGGTCGTGAAGATATTTTTCATAAACCTCTTCTGTGTATTCTTGCCACCTCTTCTTAATATCTTCTGCTTATGTTAGGTTCATACCATTTCTGTCCTTTATTGTGGCCATCTTTTCATGAAATGTTCCCTTGGTATCACTAATTTTCTTGAAGAGATCTCTAGTCTTTCCCATTCATATCTGACAATATAATGCATGTCTAATACAAACTGACAAAGGAAATTATAAAACTTGCCAAAGATGAAAGGATTTCATGAAAATAATGATAGTGATGCTGGAAAATAATTCAAATTACATGAAAAACCATTTACAAATACTCAGTGGTTGAATAAGTTATGTGAATTTTTAAAAACGGCAAGGAATTATGATGTTGTTCCTTCAAAATAGTACTGGAATTAAAAAATTCAGAAATGATCTTTGGAGAACTGCTAAAATCTCAACCATTTCTTTTAAAAAAAAATCGCCTTCTTTCATAACACAGTTATAAAAGTAAACCATACAGAAATTTTGAAGTGAAGGGTACACCATCTTTCATCAATCCTAACATGAAAATTTTTCACATTTTAACATCTCTGAAATGGTGTGCATCTTATAATCAATGGCATCTTCATGATCTGTTATAATCTTATAAACTGTAGGCCCGGTAGCAGTTATAACATAGGTGTAAACATATGAACTTTATTAGTTTTCTTCTTTCTTAGTGTCATAACTGGGCAACCTTAGTTCCTCAGTTTCAAGTAAAAAATTCACTTAGTGGCTTGTTCAAGAGGAAAACAGGAGCCTAGTAGTTACTGAAGACCTTCCACTGATTTCCTCTGATGACAACAAGAAAGCACCAGCACCAAAGCTTGCTGACTCTTGAAAGAAAATACCAGAAACAAAATTTGGGTCCTCTTAAGAAATGCTGAAATCTCAGTGCACGTGGTGGTACCGAGTTTAATATCTGGGAAAACATGAATAGCAATGACCCTTATTTTAAAAGGAATGACTGGAAAAACAAATTATGAATGTAAAATAGATTTAGGAATGAACACCTTTACCAATTTATTTTATTCATTTTCCTTTTTACGAATGCTCAAGTATAATATAATAAAAAAAAATCAGAGAATTATTTCAACAAGTATAAAACAAAAAGTTTAAGTGATAAAAAGCACTGTATCAAGTTAAATCAGCAACTTTTTCTCTTTTAATCATGTATAACACTATGCCTTATAGTTGTAACTTGGATTTTATAAAAAAAAATATTACTCATTATAAAATTCTATCTGAAAAATTATAATCCTTCTCAAGTTACTTTCAGAATATAGACTTGCAAATATATACAAAATTCTGATAAATATAAGACAAAATAATTTTTTAAAGTGCATTTTTCAAGGTAAAATCCCAAACAAGCTTTTTTTTTCTCTCTTTACTACAAAATGTGGGGATTTACATTAAGCAGGTCTTTCCGGCATCAAAACTGCTGGGCTAAGGAGGGTTTCTTGCATGAGATGCAGGGCTGACTGACTGTGCCTCGTGTGAGAGTCAGGTCCCAGGTTCCTGACTGTTTTCAGAGCAGTCTCCCTGAGATGTCTGCCACATGCCTCTCCTCAAGACTCCCCAGCTCATTCATCAGAGCTGATGAACTTGGGGAGAGACCATGTTTCCCTGTTTCAGCCCATGCAACATAAATATGCAGTACATACCTACAGCACAGGATCAATAGTTTTCTCACAGCAATAATGGAGTGTCTACTCTATGAAGATACACAAAGGTCACAGAATCAGAAAACTTTACGTAAACTAAGATGCTGCACAAATTAACAGTAACTGTTGCTACAGTTAACCACCATCCCTTCCTAAGCAGGAAACCAACACAGTGGCGGTAGAAGCATGTTTACTCTTGCCCTGGAATCTCTACCACATCCTCAGCCATAGCCCACAAATCAACAAGGCAACAGAAAGGAACCATGAGCTCTCCATGAAGATAAGCAAGATGGAATCTCAGGCAAAAACTAGAAACAGTGCCACCAGGGAACTGCAAAGTCTGGTAATGCTGAAGTGTAAGGGATGAAGAAGGGAACAGGAGAATCAAGAGCAATAAGAAAGACAAAGGATAGAAGCCTCGTGGGACGCTACCCAGGTGTAATTTACCCTATAAACACTAGACAACCACTGAGTAACTCTAAGCAGATGAGCACTGTGTTCAATTTTGCTTTGTTAAAAGCCACTATATTATACTAATTTGTTACACAGAAAAACAAAAACAAAAGCCTAATACAAGGAACAAAAAGATTATATTTTGATTAAAGAAAAAGTCAATGCACCAAAAAAACCCAGTAATTTTAAATGTGCTCATGCTTTTTAAAAATAAAAAAATAGAAAGGAAAACCTCACAGAACTGAAAGGAAAAACAGATACATCTACAATTATATTTGAAGACTTCAACTCTCCTACCTTAATATCAAACATGTTGGCATACTGTCAGCACAGATCAAGAAGGACTGAAAAGCACCATTAACTCACTGTGTCTAACTGAAATACACAGCACTCCACCCAACGACAGCAGAGTACATATTTTTTTCAAGTGCATGTGGAACATTCATGAATATAGATCATATCCTAGGTCAAAGTACGAATCCTAACAAATGTAAAATGACTGAAGTTAGAGAAAGTATGTCCTCTGATCATAAAATACAACGGGGAAACAGTTACAGGCAAAAGTAGGAAAACATCCAAACACATGGAAATTAAACAACTCATTTCTAAGTAATTCACAGGCCAAAGAGAAATTTCAAGGGAAATCAGAATGAATTCTGACCTGAATGAAAATGAAAACAGAACACAGCACAATTTGTGGGTGAAATTAATGCAGTGCTACCAATATTAGAAAAGAATAAAAGTCTCATCCTCAGCTATTTAAGCTATAACCTTAAAAACTAGAAAAGAGCAAAATAAACAGAAATCAAGCAGAAAGAAGATAACACTGTGAATGTACCTCATGCTACCGAATTGTGTATTTTTAAATGATTAAGATAGAAAATTGTATGTTTTGGGTATTTTACCATAATAAAAACATTTTCTTTTTTTTAGATGCAAACATCCATCCTTCATGGATCATAGAGCTAAAGGTTAAAAGTAGAACTATAAAAAAATTTTTTTAAAGTAGGAGCAAATCTTTACGACTGTTGGATAGGCGGAAAGTTTTTAGACACAATAGCAAAAGCATGATCCATAAACCAGAAATCTGAAAACACTTTATCAAAGTTAATACTTTTTGTTCTGTGAAAAATATTGTTAAGATAAGGCAAACTACCACTTAGAAAATACTGGCAAGTTACTTACCAAATAAAAGACTTATCCAGAATATAAAGAACACGCAAAGCTAAACAAATAACAATCAATCAACATCAACAAATTATTCAGACAGTTCTCTAAAGAGGATATAAGGATCACAAATAAGAACATTAAAAGGAATTCAACATTATTAACATTTTGAGAAATGCACATTAAATCACAATGAGATACCCCTATACATAATTAGATGGCCAAAATAAAAAAATAGTGACAATGCCCAATGCTGATGAGGATGCAAAGCAACTGGAACTCTTGTTTACTCCTGGTAGGAAGGTAAAATGGTACAAGAACTCCAGCAAATGGTTTGACTTTTTTGAAAACCCAAGTTAAATATACATGTACCATATGATTCAGTAAACCTACTCCTGGGTATTTACCCAATAAAAACTTAACACTTGTCCAAAAACTTGTAAATCAATGATACAACCAGCAGTACTTATAATCATCAAAAACTAGAAACAACCCAAATGTCCCTCAATGAGTGAATGAATAAACAAACCATAGCACATCCATACAATGGAAATCACTCAAAAATAAAAGAAAAAGTTACTGATAAATGCAATAGCTTGGATGAAAATGATTAAGGTGAGTGAAAGAAGTAAACCAATAAGGTTCATATATCATTATATATACCATACATATCTTTTTGCCTTTTCATACTTTCCAAACAAGGGAAACAGTGACAGACTATTTTCCTGGGCTCCAAAAACACTGCAGATGGTGACTGCAGCTACGAAATTAAAAGACGCTTGCTCCCTGGCAGAAAAGTTATGACCAACCTAGACAGCATATTAAAAAGCAGAGACATTACTTTGCCAACAAAAGTCCATCTAGTCAAAGCTATGGTTTTTCCAGTGGTCACGTATGGATGTGAGATTTGGACTATAA
>NW_011494888.1:2479613-2498201 GCF_000754665.1 Bison bison bison | reverse complement strand
GGTTTTTCCAGTGGTCACGTATGGATGTGAGATTTGGACTATAAAGAAAGCTGAGCAGCAAAGAATTGATGCTTTTGAACTGTGGTGTTGGAGAAGACTCTTCAGAGTCCCTTGGACTGCAAGGAGATCCAACCAGTCCATTCTGAAGGAGATCAGTCCTGAATATTCATTGGAAGGACTGATGCTGAAGCTGAAAACTCCAATACTTTGGCCACCTGATGCGAAGAACTAACTCAATGGAAAAGACCCTGCTACTGGGAAAGATTGAAGGCAGGAGGAGAAGGGGACGACAGAGGATGAGATGGTTGGATGGCATCACTGATTTGATGGCCATGGGTTTGAGCAAGCTGTGGCAGTTGGTGATGGACAGGGAAGCCTGGCTGCAGTCCGTGGGGTTGCAAAGTCGGACACAACTGAGTGACTGAACTGAGCTGAACTGATACCACACATATATACCACGTAAGATATTCTTGAAAAGACAACACTGTAGTCATGGAGAACAGACAATAGCTGCCAGGCTGTTGATGGTGTAGGGAGAGCATGACTATGCTGAGAGACACCAAAAGAATTTTGGAATTATGGAACTCTTCTATATCCTGACTATGGTGGTGGGTATGTGAATTTATACTTGTGCTAAAATTAGTAGAACTGGAGAAGAAAAATAAAGTTGAAGTTATTGTGAAAGTTAAAGTTGCTCAGTTGTATCCGACTGTTTGCGACCCCATGGACTATACAGTCCATGGAATTCTCCAGGCCAGAATACTGGAGTGGGTAGCCTTTCCCTTCTCCAGGGGATCTTCCCAACCCAGGGATCAAACCCAGGTCTCCCACATTGCAGACAGATTCTTTACCAGCTAAGTCACAAGGCAAACCCATTATTGTATTATAATTTAAATAATAAAAGGAAAGTTATTGTATTATAAAAAAGTCATAAGAAAGTGGTATAAGAAAGTTATTGTATTATACATTAAATAATAAAAGGAAATTTAAAAATTAAGGTGCCAATGAAACACCCAGAAAATGATGTCCAGAAGGCAGCTAGACAGCATAGAAGTTAAAGAGTAGTCTGAGGAACTGAGACAGACTGTGAGGTCATTGGTCCCTTGTAGAATGAGATCACTGCAGGGCATTATTTATAGTGAGAAAATAACCAAGGACAGAACACCCCAGAAAATATCAGTCTTTAAAAAGTGAGCGGAAAAGAATCCTGTAGGAAAAGATATTAAGAAATAAAAAAAAAACAGAGAAAGAAAAACAAGGAGAATTTGGTACCATAGAAGGTAGTGAAGAAATTTAGAAGCAGTAACTCATGAGACCAAATGTCACAGAAAGGTCAAGTAAGATAAAGACTGAAAATACTATATTATATCTGAGAAGATGGACAGTGATAACTTCTATATCAACAGGATTCTGAACACTGGGTGAGCAACAATGAAGAGTAGTGCTTCATTCCTTTGAGGGGCCAGCTGTGAAGAGGTCCTCCTAGGAGCAGAAATGTGAGAAACACGAATGTATTTATAGGCTATGCGAGGGCACCAGGGAAGAAGGAAATGATCAGGAGAGAGGAAACAAGTGATGGAGTAAGGAGGACCCTCAAGTAAACAGACAGTATGGCACAGAAAATAAAGCCATGAAAGCATGGGTTCTACAGTCAGAACATGGCATTTAAACACGCAATCTACCATTCAGTCTCTGTAAAACCCAAACTGTCATGTTAGCTTCTCTACTTCTGCCTCAGTGAGATGTAAGACTGGAACACTACAGAAGCCACCTCAGAGTGCTGCTGTGAGAAGTGAGTTAATACAGGTAGAGAACTCAAAACTATTCCTGACATATAGTAGTTCAGTTCAGTTCAGCTCAGTCACTCAGTTGTGTCCGACTCTTTGCGACCCCATGGACTGCAGCACGCCAGGCTTCCCTGTCCATCACCAACTCCCGGAGTTTACGCAAACTCATGTCCATTGAGATGGTGATGTCATCCAACCATCTCATCCTCTATTGTCCCCTTCTCCTCCCGCCTTCAGTCTTTCCCAGCATCAGGGTCTTTTCAAATGAGTCAGTTCTTTACACCAGGTGGCCAAAGTATTGGAGTTTTCAGCTTCAGCATCAGTCCTTCCAATGAATATTCAGGACTGATTTCCTTTAGGATGGACTGGTTGGATCTCCTTGCAGTCCAAGGGACTCTGAAGAGTCTTCTCCAACACCACAGTTCAAAAGCATCAATTCTTTGCCGCTCAGCTTTCTGTATAGTCCAACTCTCACATCCATACATGACCACTGGAAAAACCATAGCTTTGACTAGATGGATTGGCAAAGTAATGTCTCTGCTTTTTAATATGCTGTCTAGCTTGGTTATAACTTTTCTTCCAAGAAGCAAAGGTCTTTTAATTTCATGGCTGCAGTCACCATCTGTGGTGATTTTGGAGCCCCAAAAAAATAAAGTCCCTCACCATTTCCACTGTTTCCTCATCTATTTGCCATGAAGTGATGGGACTAAGATGCCATGATCTTAGTTTTCTGAATGTTGAGTTTTAAGCCAACTTTTTCATTCTCCTCTTTCACTTTCATCAAAAGGCTCTCTAGTTCTTCACTTTCTGCCATAAGGGTGGTGTCATCTGCATTATCTGAGGTTATTGATATTTCTCCCGGCAATCTTGATTCCAGCTTGTGCTTCATCCAGTCCAGCATTTCTCATGATGTACTCTGCATGTAAGTTAAATAAGTAGGGTGACAATATACAGCCTTGACGTACTCCTTTCCCGGTTTGGAACCAGTCTGTTGTTCCATGTCCAGTTCTAATTGTTGCTTCCTGACCTGCATGACTTCTTAAGAGGCAGGTCAAGTGGTCTGGTATTCCCATCTCTTTCAGAATTTTCCACAGTTTGTGATGATCCACAAAATCAAAGGCTTTGGCATAGTCAACAAAGCAGAAGTAGATGTTTCTCTGGCACTGTCTTGCTTTTTCAGTAATCCAACAGATGTTGGCAATTTGATCTCTGGTTCCTCTGTCTTTTCTAAAACCAGCTTGAATATCTGGAAGTTCACAGTTCACGTACTGCTGAAACATGGCTTGGAAATTTTTCAGCATTACTTTACTAGCATGTAAGATGAGTGCAATTGTGTGGTAGTTTGAGCATTCTTTGGCACAGTACGCACCCAGTAAATTGACCAATGTCAACAGTTAGTAGCCTTATAATCATCAAATAGGATGGAATGGGAAGATAACTTCTGAACAGAAGAAATTATATCCTCCTCTGAGACTGGAGAAAACAAGCAAATACTGGGTATAATTATAGATAAATTTATAAGTATGGAGGGATCGCTCTGACAGCTCAGTTGGTAAAGAATCCACCTGCAATGCCCTGGTTTGATTCCTGGGTTGGGAAGATCTGCTAGAGAAGCAATAGGCTACCCACTGCAGTATTCCTGAACTTCCCTTGTGGCTCAATTGGTAAAGAATCCACCTGCAATGTGGGAGACCTGGGTTCGATCCCTGGGTTGGGAAGATACCCTGGAGAAGGGAAAAGCTACCCACTCCAGTATTCTGGCCTAGATAATTCCATGGGTTGTATAGTCCATGGGGTCGCAAAGAGTTGGATACGACTGAGCAACTTTCATTTCACTTTTAAATATGGGGGCAGAAAAATCTGATGAAATGTGGGGTTCATAAGCCAACTTTCTCTGTAATGATTATCTTCACAGAGAAGGAAGAAGGATGAAATCATTGAGCAAATGGACAAGGGGATAGGCTGCTGACCATGGAGATTTAATGGAGTGCTGAAAAGGACCACACTTCTGAAACTAGAGGCCATAAATCCATCTAACACTAGCCATCACAGCTGTCACTTTCTCCAGCAGTGTTCAGAAACCTGAGTTGAAAAATATTACTAACTGAGTTACACATAATAGAGAGGGATATGCCAACTCAGAAAGAAGGGCTCCCAGGAGCATGGGCTAGTCAGTTCAGTGACTCCCAAGAGTTTTCAAATCATCTCTTTTAGAAACCACACAAACGTCCATCAACTGAGGATTGAATAAACAATTTAAGGTATACTCACATGATGGAATAAGACTTAGGAATAAAAAAGAACTAAGGATACACACCACCCCAAAACCATATATACTGTAAGATATTTCTATATGAAATTCTAGAAGAAACAAGAGCACAGCCTATGGCTGGCAGCAGACTGACTGCAAAGAGGCAGGAGGAAACTTCCTCCTCCTGTTTAGTTGAGATATGTGTGTAGTTGCTAAGTCGTGTCCAACTCTTTGCGATCCCATGGACTGTAGTCTGCCAGGTTACTCTGTCCATGGGATTCTCCAGGCCAAAATACTGGAGCGGGATGACATTTCCTTTTCCGGGGGAACTTTCACCCAGGGAATGAACTCAGGTCTCCCACATTGTAAGTGGATTCTTTACCATCTGAGCCACCAGGGAAGCCTGGTTTTATTGAGATACAATTGCCATATAACATCATTAGTTTAAGGTGCACAAAATAATTTAATATATGCATACACTGAGAAAGGATCACTATGGTAAGTTTAGTTGTCATCCATCATATCACATTCAATTTTTTTTTTTCTGATGGTAAGAGGAGGAAGCTTTTAAGAAATGATGGAACAGCGCTATCCCGTGACTGTGGCAGGGATTATATGACTACATACTCTTGTTAGCACTCATCCAGACACACACCTAACACTGGTGAATATCACTGTATTTAAACTTCATGTTAATCAACCAATTTTTTACAGAGCTCTGTCTGGACTCCTGGGTAGTGCTCTCCCTCAAGTATGTTGCTAAAGTCAGCTCCTCCACTTCACCTCATCTACTGTCCCTGACACACTCTCTAAAGTCAAAGGCAAAGGGACCATGGAGGGCAGGACTTGGAGAAGGCTCCTAAGGTTTCCTGACATTCACCTACTCCCCAGAATTGCAAGCCCTGCACAGATGATCCCCAGGGCTGGGAATACAATAGGGTGTACCCCCAGGACTGAGTCACATTAAATGGGATGCTGCTGCTGCTGCTGCTAAGTCGCTTCAGTCGTGCGACCCCACAGATGGCAGCCCACCAGGCTTCCCTGTTACTGGGATTCTCCAGGCAAGAACACTGGAGTGGGTGGCCATTTCCTTCTTCAATGCATGAAACAACTAATCTCAAAAATATACAAGCAACTCCTACAGCTCAATTCCAGAAAAATAAACGACCCAATCAAAAAATGGGCCAAAGAACTAAATAGACATTTCTCCAAAGAAGACATACAGATGGCTAACAAACACGTGAAAAGATGCTCAACATCACTCATTATCAGAGAAATGCAAATCAAAACCACTATGAGGTACCATTTCACACTGCCATCCAAAAGTCTACAAATAATAAATGCTGGAGAGGGTGTGGAGAAAAGGGAACCCTCTTACACTGTTGGTGGGAATGCAAACTAGTACAGCCACTATGGAGAACAGTGTGGAGATTCCTTAAAAAACTGGAAATAGAACTGCCTTATGATCCAGCAATCCCACTGCTGGGCATACACACTGAGGAAACCAGAGTTGAAAGAGACACGTGTACCCCAATGTTCATTGAAGCACTATTTATAATAGCCAGGACATGGAAGCAACCTAGATGTCCATCAGCAGATGAATGGATAAGAAAGCTGTGGTACATATACACAATGGAGTATTACTCAGCCATTAAAAAGAATACATTTGAATCAGTTTTAATGAGGTGGATGAAACTGGAGCCTGTTATACAGAGTGAAGTAAGCCAGAAGGAAAAACATAAATACAGTATACTAACGCATATATATGGAATTTAGAAAGATGGTAACAATAACCCGGTGTACGAGACAGCAAAAGAGACACTGATGTATAGAACAGTCTTATGGACTCTGTGGGAGAGGGATAGGGTGGGAAGATTTGGGAGAACGACATTGAAACATGTAAAATATCATGTAAGAAACGAGTTGCCAGTCCAGGTTTGATGCACGATACTGGATGCTTGGGGCTAGTGCACTGGGACGACCCAGAGGGATGGTGTGGGGAGGGAGGAGGGAGGAGGGTTCAGGATGGGGAACACATGTATACCTGTGGCGGATTCATTTTGATATTTGGCAAAACTAATACAATTATGTAAAGTTTAAAAATAAAATAAAATTTAAAAAAAAAAAAAAGAAAGAAAAAAAAGAAAAGTGAAAGTGAAGTCGCTCAGTCGTGTCCGACTCTTCGTGACCCCATGGACTGCAGCCTACCAGGCTCCTCTGATGAGTGGCATTAAAACAGTGGGTTGACCATTAAGTGCCGAGTTTCCCTGGCTGGTTGAAGAAGCAGGAGGCAGGGAGTTGATCCACATGGAGTTCTTTGCTGCTGAGATTATGTGGCAAACAACTGAGCATGGTCTCAGTCAATCTCTCCAATAGCGAAGGCCTGATTCCCACAGCAGAGGGAGGGACAGCCTGCTGACACCACGAAGGCACAGCTGCTGACACCGCTACCTGGGCTTCAGGAGACGAGGGGCAGAGGACAATCACAATGTGCCAGAGTCCTGGCCTGGAGAAACAGTGGGTCATAAATCTCTGTTGCTCTTAGGCTCCTTGGTTTACGGTAATTTGTCACAAAGCATGGAAAAGGAGAGATCAATTTTAAACAGGCCCTCTATCTCATCATAAAAATGTTTCAATTTAGAACTTAAAATCTGCGAGACCTTTTCTCCCCACTCAGCCCTTGCTTCTGGTTCTCTGGCTCGGTCTCCAGTGTACATATTCTTGTCTAACTCGAGACTCTAAACTACTCCAGAGACAAACTATGCCTGGTTAAGCTTTAATTAAGTAGTCTTCAATCAGTTAATTAACCTACTGTCCCCAAAATGTTTAACACACTGCCTTTGTTATTTAATTAGTGAATAAAACAACACATACCCAAATACACCAAAAAGTAAAAATTCTTCACTTTTCTAAAGTTTTATGTATGTATACATATTGTTACCTAGGGAACGAAGAAATCCTAAATAGCTTAAAAAAATGAATCTTGAAAAGTCATATAAAAATCACTTATCTCTAAAGCAAAATTTTTTAAAAGACTTAGTTGGGTGCATTTATTTATTAATTGGCCATGTAGCATGTGGGGTCTTAGCTCCCGGACCAGGGATTGAGCCTGCGTCCCCTGCAGTGATAGCATTAAATCTTAACCACTGGACCGCCAGGGAGGTCCCTAAAGCACGTTTTTTTAAAAATAACACAACAAAGTGAAAATAACAATTTCTGACTGTAAGATGGAAGAACACCATGGCCTCTCTTCCTGCAAAATTCTAGACTAGAGAAGTTGCTGTGTTAAGTGAATGCATATCAGCACTCAAAAACAAGCAAAACTCTGGGCAGTCCCAAGAATGGAAGGAACCCAGAGGTGAGGCAAGTACACAAATGGGTTTATGATGACAAGTGACACAAGCACAGCACGTGGGGCGAGGCCTCAGCGAGGGGGTATGAAGGGGCCAGTAGCCACATGCTTCCAGAAGAGCTCGCCTGGCCCCAGCAGCTCCCTGAAGACACTAATGACAAGAGAGTTGGAGGGAAAGGCCAGGCCAGTGCTCCAGGTGACTGGTGATACCAGGAAGGAAGGGGCTCTCCAAAGCCCAGAAAATAAGCTGCCAGGGATTTGCTTGGCAGAACAGCAATGTGTCCCACCTGGCGTCTACTCTGACGGAAAACTGGGCAGAGGACTGAGCAGATCAGCATGTACCATCTCGCCAGGGGCCCACCCGAACAGAGGCAATGAAGAGTGAAACAGAGAGCTCCATACGTGACTACACCAGCAAGAACACCAACCGTGCAAGGAACACCAGTACCATGAAACAGGACACAGACTTAAAACACTGAAGACACCAACACTGCCAAGAGAGCACCAAGAACAAGACCCTACAATACCTAGAGTACTACAAGAGAAATGAGCACATGATCAAGGAGTCTTCAAGGAAAACTAAGTAGCTTCATGGACATGAAAATACAAGTTTCTAAAGTTAAGAGAATCTCATTGGATAGGCTGAAGAGCACAGCAGACAAAATGAAAGAATGTATTATGAGCTGAAATTTGGGCTAGGAATCCTTCCAAAACAGTAAGAAGGGAGGAGGGGATTAAAAAAAGAAACAGAAGAACAGAACAAAAGACATTTGAGGCAGAGGTTCCAATCTATTCATTTAATAGGAGCTTTGTCAAGGAGAAAAAGGAGAAGCAGCAATACCTGAAGAAATGGTAACTGAGAATGTCCCAGAACTAAAGGTGGGTGTTCAGACTGAGAGCATCTGATTAGCATCAAGTCAGGTCAATCAAAAAAAAACAAACTGATAAATACTCAAGTGATTATTTCAGAATATGAAAGGTAGAAACAAATAGTCCAACATGCTTTCAGAGATGAAAATCCGTTATAGAGGAGCACAAAGAACAGCGTCACCATGCTCACGAGTCACAATGAGATGATGATAAGGCAGCAGCTTTAATGTGGTCTGGGGGGAGCCTGTAACCTGGATTCTTCATCCAGCAAACCACCACCCAAGACTTCACCTGCAGTCAGTAACACAGACCAGATGTGCCCTCCCACCTTCAACAAGGAAAGACTGGACAAAGTATATGAAACGATGATTTTCAACCACGGGCAAATAGGCAGCACAAGACAGTGATCCTTGGGAGGAACAAGTGAGGTAAGCTCAGTCACTGCCCATTTCCAGGCTGCAGCACAGGGAGAGGGGGTCCCTGAGCCAAGGAAAGGGCAGTCAGAGTGTGGGAGGTGGAGGAGCACTAACATCTGCAGGAAGAGAGTGCTGGAAGCTGCAGAGGTTTCCTCTGAGTGACAATTAGCCTGACCTCACCAAATCCTGGGTCAGGAAGAGACCCTGGAGAAGAAATAGGCTACCCACTGCAGTGTTCCTGGGCTTCCCTGGTGGCTCAGATGGTAAAGAATTGG
This sequence comes from Bison bison bison, assembly GCF_000754665.1. Classification (NCBI taxonomy): domain Eukaryota; kingdom Metazoa; phylum Chordata; class Mammalia; order Artiodactyla; family Bovidae; genus Bison; species Bison bison. Next base: position 2,489,250 of record NW_011494888.1, on the reverse strand, counting down.
CCTGCAATGCAGGAGACCTGGGTTCGACCCCTGGGTTGGGAAGATCCCTGGAGGATGGCATGGCAACCCACTCCAGTATTCTTGTCTGGAGAATCCCCATGGACAGGGGAGCCTGGCGGGCTACAGTCCATGGGGTCGCAAAGAGTTGGACACAAATGAGCGACTGAGCAAAACACCAATTCCTCAGGCTCACTGAGGGCTGGGAACACGCCATGCTTCTAACAGCCAGATTGGAAAGGTCTTCAAGTCAACAGAGTATTGGAGGACACCAACATAGTATCACAGCACTAGGGCACTGCCTCAGTGGTGCAGCCAAGTGAGTCCTAGATCAATGGCTGTGCTCCACCTGCCCAGCAAAGCTTAGAGGCAAGCCCTGAAAGACTCAAATTACCTTTAACTAACAACACTGCACCCCAGGGTAAAGTCTCCACACAGTTAAATACAAAAAATCCAAGATAAAATACACAGTGCCTGGCATCCAACCACAAACTACCAGGTGGGTAAAGAAGCAGGAAAAGATGACCAAAATGAGAAGAAAAATAGCCAACAGACTCAGAAATGACAAAGAGGGAAGAATTGGTAGACAAGGTGATTAAGAAGGCTATAATAACTACATTCCACATGTTCAAGAAAGGAGAGAAAAGCGTTAAGTATTATATAGACAGACATGGAAAGTATAAAAATGACCCAAATAAACTTTAAGAGAAAAAAAAAAGTATCTTAAAAATACATGTCTGGATGGGGTTAAAAGGAGAGCAGATTGCAAAAAGCAAACAAAAAGACTAGTGAACATGAAGATTTAGCAACAGAAGCTACCCAAAATGAAACATTGGAAAAGGACCAAAAAGAGATGAACAGAGCATCAGTGAGCTGACGTATAGGTGCTGAACACCCAGAGGAAAAAGAAGAGGAGAACAAAAAAAATTTTTGAAGAAATAATGGCTGAATTTTTCCAAGCTACATCATAATCAAGTCACTTTCAGTGATAAAGAGGAAATGTTAAAAGCCATTAAAGGAAAAGACAAATCAAACACTGAGGAAAACGTAAGAACGCCAGCAGACTTCTGGTCAGAACAGGACTGCCAGGATGTAAGTGGAGAAACATTTTAAAGAATGGACAGAGAAAGAACTCTCAATGCAGAATACTATTTTCAGAAAAAATATTTTTCAAAAAAGAAGGCAAAATGTTTTTTCAGACATATAAATGCTAAGCAAATTCAACAGTAGACCACTACTACAAATTAACATTTAAGTATGAAGACAAAATAAGTACATTTCCAACAAATCTTGGACAATTTCTCTCTGAAAGGTTCCAAGAGTCATCTCCATCATGAAGACAATAAACTCAGGGGAGGACAGTAGATGTAAGAAACAGCTCTGAGGTGAGAAATGTGTACATCTTGCTAAGTCTAATAATTGTTTGAAAATATTTCTAATTAATATCTGTAACTAAAATTCCAGATGCTGTTAACATGGGAAAAACAGGGCAAGGGAAAATAAAGCAGGTTCTCTTCTGTCCACAGAAAGGATACATATACATATTAATTCCAGATACTAGAAAAACAAGCTGATGGGTGTTAAAAATATAAAGGGGGTAATCATTAAAAAATTTACTATTTTTCAATAATATTATTTCAAAGAAAAAATATCCTAAATTGGAATAATTATATTAACTCGTAATGATGTTACTTATCAACTTATAGTAGATGTAACCATAAAAAAACATTTAACTATACAATTGACCTATTTCCTACATAAGTGTGCTGCTTCACGGGGTGCTGAGCTGACAGAAAAAATCACCATTTGTTCTGTGGAGAAAAGGTGAAAAGGCAGTGTGCCACAATTGTGAATATGTGCGTATCAAAACCAACATCTACTAAAACGATCATTTAAAAACTGTTAGTATTTTCTTGAATACATGACTTATTCAGTTACCTGACTGAATAATTAGAGGCTTTAAAATACATTTGGTCCTAATTTGCTTTTGAGTAAATGCATAGTTACATGTATATCTATCCAAATGTTTGTTTCTCATTTTTCTTCTACAATTCTTTGCTAAAGGATTTAAAACAAAAAGCATCTAGGGCCAAAAAAAGCAATGTAAGAACTTATTTAACCTAAATATCTGGGTTGCTATACCTACTCTGACTCTTTTAAAAGGAAGAATGCAACTATGAACTTTCAATTAACTAAGGCAACAACAGAACTTCACACTTGGCATAAAAGAAATTGCACAAAGAGAGGTTTAACACCCTGCAAATGTTCAGAGGTAGTGTTTGAAAAGGATGGTGACTCTTGTCATTTATACCTACCTTGTTTCAGTTCTTCACTCTAAATACTATGTTCAAAAATCTCAAAAACAAAATCCTACCATATGCCCCTCGGCCCGAGCTTTGTTCTGCTTTGCTTCCCGTCTTCGCTGTAGAAACTCTTCTACTTGTTTTGCTCTTTCCATAGCTGGCTGCCCCTTCTGCCTGAGGAATTTGGACAAACAGCAAAACTAAAAATTCTGAACATCAAATATTACAGAAAGTTTAAAATTACACGGAAATATTTTCTTTAGAAATATCTGCAAAATATGAAGGCTGATATGAAGTCAAGTCTTCCTATTTAATGCATCAATAGCTACACACATATCAGTTATCAACTACCTAAATCAGTCACTATTATTTTAAAAAGGGGCAAAATCTACGCTACTATACCAAATCTTAACAAGTCTTCTTTTGTGTTTATTTAATCTATGCTACTTATAGACACATAAAATTATTTCAGACCATACTTATAGAAGACTCTCCATAGTTTCCAAGTAGTTAAGCTTATTTCAGAACTCTGCATCAAATATATTGATCAGTAGAAAAGTAAGATTAAAGCTGCAAAGTAGCAACTTCAAAGGTCATCAAAAATAATGAAAAGTTTGTGTGAATTTTAAAAATTAGGGTAAAAAGTGAAATCTGAATTCCTTGTATGTCATAACTATTAAAAAGTAAAATGGACAGATTGGGGGAAAATCTAAAAGCACATTTATTTGTTTCAATCTTTTCTGATTATGTTTCTGTAACTTTCTCTGACAGCTACAAAAGAATGTAAACATGTTGGGCTTAGACAACAATGAAAAAATATCAGTAACATTTCAAGGTACCGAGAATAATCAAAATCACAAAAGTACCCCAACCCCCAGTTAGGGGTTGGGGGTTGGGAGTTAGTGTTAAATGGGGACAGACTTTCAGTTTAGGAAGGTAAAAATTAGGGAGATGGATGATGGTGAGAGTTGAACAACATGAAAGTACTTAGTGACACAGAACTGTACAGTTAAATATGGTTAAAACAGTATGTTTTATGGGGCTTCCCTGATGGCTCAGTGGTAAAGAACGTGCCTGCAATGCAGGAGACACAGGAGATGCGGGTTTGATCCCTGGGTCAGGAAGATTCCCCAAGAGAAGGAAATAATAACTCACTCCAGTATTCTTGCCTGGAAAATCTCATGGACAGAGGAGTCTGGCAGGTTATAGTCCCTGGGGTCACAAAGAGTCAGAGACAACTGAACATGCACGCACACATATGGAACTTTCCAAGTATTTCCTTGTATTTTCCAAGTCACATTTTGAACATCTAATACATACTATGCCTGTTACCGTGTGCTAAGCAAGAAAGATACAAAAATACATAAAACCAACTCCCCGTAAACAAAGAACTCACTGCATAGCATCAACTGCAGTAATTTGTAAGTAAGGAAGAAAGATCAGGGAGTTATTAGCTGTGCATCTTGGATATTGGCTATGAAAGTGCACCAACTTCCTATAGTGTAGGACCATGTGTCTAGGACCATAATTATGTTCAGAAAAATACATGAAATAATGCCTTCTCTCTTCCAATAAACATTTCTGATTTTCATACCCCAGTCATTTCTTTTATATGTTAACAATTACAATTGACCATTGACCACCACAAGTTTGAACCACGTGGGTCCACTTATTATGGGTATTTTGCAATAGTAAATACTGCAGGACTAGTGGCATCCTGTGGTTGGATGGCAATCACCAACTCAATGCACATGAGTTTGAGCAAACTCTGGGAGATAGTAAAGGATTGGGAAGCCTGGGGTTGCAAAGAGTCCAACACGACTGAGCAACTAAATAACATGTCCATAGTTGGTTGAATCCACAGATGCAGGGGAACCTCAGAATGGAGGGATGACTATAAGTATAAGCAGATTAACTCCTGTATTGCTCAAGGGTCAACTGTACTGAGATATATAAAAATTTGAAATGTGAAATTAAGCTGTAAAAATTTTAAATGACTCACCATAAAGCTATGGACGATAATGGCCTAAGATTCACTTAACTTACGTAGTGCTTAAAACAGATTCTTGTAAAATTTCACCACCAGAATCTTCTAGGACTAGATGATCTCTATACCTCATTAAGAGCCTTTCCTGGTTACTAATATTGCATTCTGAAACTTGAGCAAATTCTCTGATGAACTCTAGGAGTTTTTTGGTAGTGTTTTTAGGACTTTCTATGTATAAGACCATATCATCCATAAACATTGACAGCTTTGGTGCTCTTCCAATTTGGATTCCTTTTATTTCTTTTTCTTCTCTGATTGCTATGGCTAGGACAATGTCCTTCATATATATAGGCAAGGCTGTTACAGCCCCGTTTAAATAAGACTGGCCTAAAGAGGGCAGATAAACTTTCAAAGAGTATGACACACAGACATGTCACCTGAAACTGTGTCTACTGATAAGGCTCTTATGAGGAGTCCTGGATGCTTACACAACTGCATACAATTAGACAGAATCTCTGCTTTGTATCCTGATGGAACTGACTTCATCTTTTACCCTTTACATAAGTAAAACACTGATAACATTTTTATGCTTGATTTCCCATCCTAAGATAGTATGTCCACTGTCAGTGTGGGCCTTCAACTGACATACAATAATTTATATTCACTGACTGATCTGATTCACTAAATCAAATAATTCAAATACTTTAGCAGAAACAAATTATTTTAATAAGAACATGACCACACACATAACAGCTTTGATTAAAAGAATGTTCACACCATTTATGTATATGTAGATCTATTTTATTTACTTATGTAATCTATTTAAGTTCTGCTTTATTGAATGGCTTTTCCTAAACTAGTTTAAATGATCAAGTACACATAATCCACTGCTTTTAATCACACACTTAAAACCTGTAGTGATTTTTGCTTACTATTATTTCTTTTTTATTCTCATTTATCACTGAGTATCAACTATTACCAATAATGTATCTGTATCTGAAGATATAAAATGTATAAAATGGAATTCCAGGAATGCAGGGTGTGTCCAACATATAAAAATCTATCAAAGGAATTTTGTTGTTTTCAGTCACTCAGTTGTGTCCAGCTCTTTGCAATCCCACAGACTACAGCAGCCCAGGCTTCCCTGTCCACCACCAACTCCCAGAGCTTGCTCAAACTCATGTCCATTGAGTTGGTAATGCCATCCAACCACCTCATCCTCTGTCGTCCCCTTCTCCTCCTGCCTTCAATCTTTCCCAGCATCAGGTTTTTTTCTAATGAGTCAGCTCTTTGCATCAGGAGGCCAAAGTACCGGAGCTTCAGCTTCAGCATCAGTCTTTCCAATGAATATTCAGGACTGATTTCCTTTAGGATTGACTGATTTGATCTCCATGCAATTCAAAGAACTGTCAAGAGTCTTCTCCGACACCACAATTCAAAAGCATCAATTCTTTAGTGCTTGGCCTTCTTAACACTCCAAATTTTATATCCATATATGACCACTGGAAAAACCATAGATTTGATCAGATGGACCTTTGTCAGAAAAGTAATGTCTCTGATTTTAAATAAGCTGTCTAGGTTGGTCATAGCTTTTCTTCTAAGGAGCATACATTTTTTAATTTCATGGCTGCAGTCACCATCTGCAGTGATTTTGGAGCCCAAGAAAATAAAGTCTGTCACTGTTTCCACTGTTCCCCCATCTATTTGCAATAAAGTGATGGGACTGGATGCCATGATCTTAGTTTTCTGAATGTTGAGTTTTAAGCCAGCGTCTTCATTCTCCTTTCACCTTCATCAAGAGGCTCTTTAATTCCTCTTCACTTTCTGCCATAAGGGTGGTGTCATCTGCATATTTGAGGTTATTGATATTCCTCTCAGCTATCTTGATCCTAGCCTGTGCTTCAACTAGCCCAGCATTTCGCATGATGTACTCTATATATATGTTAAATAAGCAGGGTGACAATACACAGCCTTGATGTACTCCTTTGCCAATTTTGAACCTGTCCATTGTTCCACGTCTGGTTCTAACTGCTGCTTCTTGACCTGCATACAGGTTCTCAGGAGGCAGGTAAGGTGGTCTGGTATTCCCATCTCTTTAAGAATTTTCCACAGTTTATTGTGATCCACACAGTCAAAGGCTTTGGCACAGTCAATGAAGTAGATGTTTTTCTGGAATTCTCTTGCTTTTATTATGATCCAATGGATGTTGGCAATTTGATCTCTGGTTCCTCTGCCTTTTCTAAATCCAGCTTGAACATGTGGAAATTCTTGATTCATGTACTGTTAAAGCCTTGCTTAGAGAATTTTCAGCATTACCTTGCTAGTGTGTAAAGTGAGTGCAATTCTGTAGTAATTTGACTATTCTTTGGCATTGCCTTTGGGATTGGAATGAAAATTGACCTTTTCCAGTCCTGTGGCCACTGCTGAGTTTCCATATTTGCTGGCATATTGAGTGCAGCACTTTCATAGCATCATCTTTTAGGATTTGAAATAGCTCAACTGGAATTCTATCACCTCCACTAGTGTTGTTCGTAGTGATGTTTCCTAAGACCTACTTGACTTCGTCTTCCAGGATGTCTGGCTCTAGGTGAGTGATCACACCATCGTGGTTATCTGGGTCATGAAGATCTTTTTTGTATAGTTCTTCTGTGTATTCTTGCCACCTCTTCTTAATATCTTCTGCTTCTGTTAGGTCCATACCATTTCTGTACTTTATTGTGTCCATCTTTGCATGAAATGTCCCCTTGGTATCTCTAATTTTCTTGCAGATATCTCCAGTCTTTCCCATTCTATTGTTTTCCTCTATTTCTTTGCATTGATCACTGAGGAAGGCTTTCTTATTTCTCCTTGCTATTCTTTGGAACTCTACATCCAGATGGATATATCTTGCCTTTTCTCCTTTACCTCTCACTTCTTTTTTCTTCTCTGCTATTTGTAAGGCCTCCTCAGACAACCATTTTGCTTTTTTGCATTTCTTTCTCATGGGGATGGTTTTGATCACTGCCTCATGTATAGTGTTACAAACTGCCGTCCACAGTTCTTCAGGCACTCTTATCAGATTTAATCCCTTGACTCTATTTGTCACTTCCACTGTATGACTTTAACAGATCAGATTTTGGTCATACCTCAATGGCCTAGTGGTTTTCCCTACGTTCTTCAATTTAAGTCTGAATTTTGCAATAAGGAGTTCATGATCGGAGCCACAGTCAGCTCCTGGTCTTGTTTTTGCTGACTGTATAGTAATATACCTTATTAACAGAGGACAAAACTAGTTTATAATTGATTCTATGATTCCTTATAATATTTAGAAATCTATACTGTCTTCATTTTCACACACATTTCCATTTACTACTTAATATATACCAAAAAGAAGAATTCATACTCATATTCTTATCCCCCACTGATGTAGTAGAACAGTACTGAACTGTGAACACAAATTATATATGTGTACAAGGTTCCGAAGGATAGAGGGAAAAAATCAATGAGCTTCTTTACAGTCATTCTGTTCATTAAACATTATTAAGAATTTACATGTGCATATTCTGTTTTAGACAAATTAAACAGACTATATCTCTTGAGCTCCAAAATTATTAACACTTATAATTAGTAGAACACTAATCTAGATTAAGAGTAAAGGAATGATTAACATAAATATTGTATAAGCCACAAATACACAGTAAAAAATTAGGAATTTGGAAAGTGAAATACAGACATTAAAAGGCTAAAAAGAAATAAACTCCTTTTTATCCTGACAAGAAAAAAAGGAGTAACTTATTTTCCATCTTATTATAAATGCATGCATAAGTGGGTCTGGGTAAAGTACCTCATATCTATGACTCAAAACCTTTACTGATACAGGAAATTTAAAAATTTTGAAGGATGATTAAAAATTATTTCAAGAGGTGAAAACATGAAAATAGGCAGCAATCTAGGTAACAGAAATAGTCTGAGTAATGAAAAATGAGTCAATATGGTATAGAAGAGTTGGGGTGGTTCAGGGTTAATGAAATGAAAAAAGGATGCTAAGGGTGTATTCATTAAGCTTCCTCCTCTGTTTAAGTGCCATAATGTCTATCAGAGGAAGCAGAATTGTTGTCAGCTTTACTCAAATAAAGCTATACAGAGAAAAGGGCTTGGGAAAGTAAAAGCTCAGTAAAGTACATATGTTACTTTACTCAAAATAAAAAACAATGGCACTCAAAATAAAAAAACAAAACAGGCACTCAAAGCTTTCAGAAGATGATCTCACATGATTGAGGTTCTAATTGTAAAAGCTAATTGAACCTAAGTTCACCAGTTGTAACAAAATACCACTCTGGTGGGAGAAGCTGACAAGGGTAAAGGGACAGCACATGGTAACCTCTGCACCACCCTCAGTTTTTTTTTTTTTTTAAACTTTACAATATTGTATTGGTTTTGCCAAATATCGAAATGAATCTGCCACAGGTATACATGTGTTCCCAATCCTGAACCCTCCTCCCTCCCCATACCATCCCTCTGGGTCGTCCCAGTGCACCAGCCCCAAGCATCCAGTATCATGCATCGAACCTGGACTGGTGACTCATTTCATATATGATATTATACATGTTTCAATGCCATTCTCCCAAATCTTCCCACCCTCTCCCTCTCCCACAGAGTCTAAAAGACTGTTCTATACATCAGTGTCTCTTTTGCTGTCTCATATACAGGATTATTGTTACCATCTTTCTAAATTCCATATATATGTTAGTATACTGTATTGGTGTTTTTCTTTCTGGCTTACTTCACTCTGTATAATAGGCTCCAGTTTCATCCACCTCATTAGAACTGATTCAAATGTATTCTTTTTAATGGCTGAGTAATACTCCATTGTGTATATGTACCACAGCTTTCTTATCCATTCATCTGTTGATGGGCATCTAGGTTGCTTCCATGTCCTGGCTATTATAAACAGTGCTGCAATGAACATTGGGGTACATGTGTCTCTTTCAACTCTGGTTTCCTCAGTGTGTATGCCCAGCAGTAGGATTGCTGGATCATAAGGCAGTTCTATTTCCAGTTTCTTAAGGAATGTCCACACTGTTCTCCATAGTGGCTGTACTAGTTTGCATTCCCACCAACAGTGTAAGAGGGTTCCCTTTTCTCCACACCCTCTCCAGCATTTATTATTTGTAGACTTTTGGATCGCAGCCATTCTGACTGGCGTGAAATGGTACCTCATAGTGGTTTTGATTTGCATTTCTCTGGTAATGAGTGATGTTGAGCATCTTTTCATGTGTTTGTTAGCCATCTGTATGTCGTCTTTGGAGAAATGTCTATTTAGTTCTTTGGTCCCATTTTTTTGATTTGGGTCTATTTTATTTTTCTGGTA
>NW_011494888.1:2459693-2479513 GCF_000754665.1 Bison bison bison | reverse complement strand
GTCCACATGTTCTCCATAGTGGCTGTACTAGTTTGCATTCCCACCAACAGTGTAAGAGGGTTCCCTTTTCTCCACACCCTCTCCAGCATTTATTATTTGTAGACTTTTGGATCGCAGCCATTCTGACTGGCGTGAAATGGTACCTCATAGTGGTTTTGATTTGCATTTCTCTGGTAATGAGTGATGTTGAGCATCTTTTCATGTGTTTGTTAGCCATCTGTATGTCGTCTTTGGAGAAATGTCTATTTAGTTCTTTGGCCCATTTTTTGATTGGGTCATTTATTTTTCTGGAATTGAGCTGTAGGAGTTGCTTGTATATTTTTGAGATTAGTTGTTTGTCTGTTGCTTCATTTGCTATTATTTTCTCCCATTCCGAAGGCTGTCTTTTCACCTTGCTAATAGTTTCCTTTGTTGTGCAGGAGCTTTTAAGTTTAATTAGGTCCCATTTGTTTATTTTTGCTTTTATTTCCAATATTCTGGGAGGTGGGTCATAGAGGATCCTGCTGTGATGTATGTCGGAGTTTTGCCTATGTTCTCCTCTAGGAGTTTTGTAGTTTCTGGTCTTACATTTAGATCTTTAATCCATTTTGAGTTTATTTTTGTGTATGGTGTTAGAAAGTGTTCTAGTTTCATTCTTTTACAAGTGGTTGACCAGTTTTCCCAGCACAAAAATATGGAACGTTTCATGAATTTGCATGTCATCCTTGAGCAGGGGCCATGCTAATCTTCTCTGTATCGTTCCAATTTTAGTATATGTGTTGCCGAAGTGAGTACCACCCTCAGTTTTGCTGTGAAACTAAAATTGCTATAAAAATTAAAGTCTAAAGCTAATGTAGGAGGTGTGTTATTAAGACAAGGATATAAGCAAAGTTAGACTAGCCAAAGTAACTGATAAAAAGAGAAGAAAAATAACACGTAAAGAAGGAAGAAACAAATATAGGCTATCAAAAATATGAGAAAGATAATATGAATGAGTCTTAGAGGACTACAGATTTCAGTTTGCTGATTCAGTTTGGTCAGGGAAAAGAACTGACCAGGTAGGCCAATGACATACAAATTATAAAAATGGAAGTGAGGACAGTGTGGAGAAAATGCTCTGTAATGTCAATGATACAACAAAGTTCAAGCCAAAAGAATCATAATATTTGAACTGGAGGAGTCATACAACATATTTACTATTTATCTCACTTCATGTCTTCTGGAAATATGATAATTATATCCTGTGAGTATTTTTTCTATGTCCTCCTTAAAAATGAAAACTTTCAAGAAGACGTGCTTCTAAAACGTTTTAAGTTTGGACAACATCAAAATATTAACCAGCATTCTCTGAATATAATTCCTTAACCAATGACTAATATACCTGACAACCTTTATTTATATTTCTTCACCTTACACTGTCTACATTGAGACGCCCCAGCAACTGTATCCTTGTTGTTGTTCAGTTGTTTAGTCATGTCCAGCTCTTTGCAACCCCATGGACCACAGCACACCAGGCTTCCCTGTGCTTCACCATCTCCCGGTGCCTCCTCAAACTCATGTCCATTGAGTTGGTGATGCCATCCAACCATCTTATTGTCCCCTTCTATTGTCCTCTATTGTCCCCTTCTCCTCCTGCCTTCAATCTTTCCCATCATCAGGGTCTTTTCCACTGAGTCGGCTCTTCACATCAGGTGGCCAAAGTATTGGAGCTTCAGCGTCAGTCCTTTCAAAGAATATTCAGAATTGATTTCCTTTAGGATTGAATGGTTTGATCTTGCAGTCCAAGGCATTCTCAAGAGTCTTCTCCAACACCACAGTTCAAAAGCATCAATTCTTCATCACTCAGCCTTCCTTATGGTTCAACTCTCATATCCATACACGACTACTGGAAAAACCACAGCTTTGACTAGATGGACCTTTGTCGGCAAAGTAATGTCTCTGCTTTTTAATATGCTATCTAGGTTAGTCAAAGCTTTTCTTTAAAGGGACAAGCATCTTTTAATTTCATGGCTGCATGAAATTGAAAGATGTATCCTAATGAAGTTTGTATACTCTACTAGGTATCCAAGTAAAATTTTCACAATGCCTCTAGGCCAACAGAAATACCTAGCAGTTCCAGTCAATGACTAGTTAGGTCAAAGCTGCTAACACTATGCTCTACACTTTGACAGATACAGCTGTGTGTTCCTCAAAACTGAGAAATATCCAAGGCACTATGATGCTACAGGTTGCCCAGTACAGTTTGAGAACTACAGTTCCAGTCTATAAATCTAAGAAGAAATAAAGGCTGGATCTGACAGAATCTATTCTCTGTGAATTTATACTGCACTGCGGTGATGACTGTTTCCTTTTAGGATGTTTGCAGGCTCTATTTGTAGTCTTGCCTATAATCAATATGGAGAAAGCTAGTCTAATTTATAGAATCTGCCTCTTGAAAATTATATAATACTGATGAACTCCAGTTTTTTACCAATTCTTTCATGTTCTCAGAAAAAAATAAAATGAAATTCAATGAGTATACACAAAAGTTCATTCAGTATTTGAGATCATGGATAATCATTAAAGTATCCACTATTTAGAAATTTTATGACCAATGAAATCAATAACTGTTTCACCTGTTCACTAGTAGGATCTCAAGAAGCTGAGAAGTCCCTTGAACACAACAGTATTCAAGGAGCTGAACTCTATATGGAGACACACTTAGTGTAAATTCTACCTCCTCTGCTTACTAGTGGCCTGACCACACACAAGTTTCAAATCTCTGCAGGTCCTAGTTTCTTCATTTTGATTAAAAGAGTAATACGTAATTAAAAGGATGCTGTGATGAATAAATGTAACTTGATTTACAGTAAGTGTTCAATAAATAATATCTATCACCTATAAAAACAGGTTCAAAGCAATGTAAGAGAATGTATACCATGTGTCTGAGTAATGCTAAGCCCACCAAAGCTGGCAAAAAGGAAATGACAGAGGATCTCCACAGCCACAAATGGTTTAAAAGCTGAAAATTAAAATAATGAAACTCAAACAAAGACTGAATGGAAGCTGTGTTCCAGCGGCAGAAGTAACTGAGATACACAGCCATTGAACACAATTTGAAACTCAAGTGTAAATATATGTAAATATTTCAAGGTTATATGGGCTGCCGCTGCTGCTGCTGCTAAGGTGCTTCAGTCGTGTCTGACTATATGGGAGCCTGATGCAAATGCAACAATCCAGTCCCTTGCTTGCCACTTGAACTGTGAAGAATCAACAAATGTGCTGGAAGATAAACAGTGTGAAGAAGCATAACACAACTTTCCCTATTTTCTTTTACATTATACACATGTATTTTAGGAGATTTGATTAAAATTAAAACAAAGCCATGCAAATTATATACTAGAAAGACCAATAATACCCCAGGATAAAAACCTCACACAAAATCTTCATTATTATTTCATAAAAAATATGCACATGTATAAGTCTGTAGCACTCTTTTCTCAAAAAATGTGAAGTATTTACAACTAGCTTAATACTTCAGCCTATGGTACATAATTCATAATATTAATTTATATGAACCTCAATTATTTACCTCTGCTCAATAACCTTTTAATAATCTTTTATAACTGGGAGAACCATAAAGATTTTTATCACAAAAAAATTCTCTGTAAAAATGACAAATTAAATTTTCATAAAATGATATGTTCTTCCTTTACCAGAATATTTTTATAGAAGAAAATCTAAAAAATTGAAATATGCATACTTTTTTAAAAAGGAATGGGGGAGCCTGGTGGGCTGCCGTCTATGGGGTTGCACAGAGTTGGACACGACCGAAGTGACTTAGCAGCAGCATACAAATTAAAACTTGAGTGCCACCAGATTAAATTAATTTTATGGAGAAAAAGGAAAAACCTAGCCAACAGGATCACAGTGAGTCATCAATCAGAGATGAACGTGAAGAGGAAATGACCATGAGAAAAGTGGGGTTCTAAGTGATGTGGAAAAGGAAGACTCAAAACATGCTTTGGAGTTCTGCATAGAATGCAATTCCATTTTAAATATATTCTGATTTATTTAAAGCACATAGATAAAGTTACTACAACCATACGCTGGTTCAAAGTTATCACGTTCCTTTAAATAGTATGTTCAGCCTATAACATAAATAAACTATAACATATATAAGCCATAAATTAGGCCTAAGTGAAGAGCTACATGTTTGTCACATGTAGTCAAGGGCCAAATTTGCACCGAAGAAAATGACTGTATTCAGATGGCAAAAGACAGTCTATGTATAATGGAGAAAACAGCCAGGAAGTGGTGTTATCCGGCTGTACACAACAAAAGACAAAATCATACCAAAGGGTGAATTTGTGGATCATGACACTCCAACACGTTGATACTAACTTGTTTAGACATCACCTTTAAACCCTTTTAAGTTTTCCGAGAGCATCAGCATCAGAGGGTTGGTGGTGATCTGTAGCCCTTTGGGAAATCCTAGATGTACTCCAGGTGGGATTCCTCTGTCAATAAATATACACCATGACTTCCACTACTCCCTCTAAAGCAAAGCACAGTGACTTTTGCAGAACAGCCATACCTTTCTGGAAGCCTCTGGCCATGTATTTCTCCTTTCCATTTAGCTTCATTATCTTCTGCTCTTTGTTGCTGCATTTGATCAAAAATAGCGTGATAATGTTCATACTGTCCTCGAGAGGAAAAAGATGATGGAGCCATGGCCCCTCCACTGCCCAAAAAGGGAGCCTAGGAATCAAACAAAAAGCTCTCACATGCTTATCTCACAAGACCTCAAAGGTCTCTACTACCTTCAAAAGAAAAAAGTGAACCTCAACACTTGCGTCTTACAAAGCAAATTATCTAATTTAACATACTAATAAACACAGAGCCTAGAGAAAAATGTTTTCCTATTATAACCATTAACAATCAAAAGTAGTATACCTTGTTACTAACAGTAAAGCATAATTCAATATAACAAAAACATAAAATATCACTAAATGTATGTAACTGTGGGGAAAAAAAACTGGTCTTAACAAGTTTTCCAACAAGTTTCTTATATATTTTATGTGATCCCATCCTATTAAGTTTAAATATGTATAGTTTATACGTAAAACAGAGCCTGCTTTTTTAACACTCAAAATTATACCTAACAAAACATACAGCAATTAACATACTTCAAATCCAATTCAACAAGCAATGAAGATATCAACACCACTGGAATACACTCTAAGTGTAATTAAAAGAAGCAAAACAATATATCCATCCTTAAGCAGTTTACAAACAAACTGGGAAACAAAGTATAAAGCTAGAAAAACATTTCATTTCCAAATGAATGGCAACAGACCCTCGCCACAGCAGTAAGTACTGAGCAAATTTACAAAACACACAAAAAAGAGAAATAAAAATACCCATAAAAAAGTCACTGGAGAAAAACACTCAACCCAGCCTTTAACACAAGGTAACACAGATAGATTAAATGATTAAATATGATCCATGGTATTAAAGTAAAAAAAAAAGGCAACAGAAGGTATACATTTAGATGTTGGCAGCAGGGAGATAAAGGACATATGAAGACGAAGGTAACTATGAGGAAGGCAAACAGGGAGTATTAATTACACTTGGTTAGAAAAGGTCACTACAGGTAACTGACCGACCAGGGTGTGTGAGTTCACATAATCAATAACAGAAAGCACAGTTACACTTTCTAGCAGGAAAAGTGCACTAAGACCGTTTTTAAGCAGGTAAGTCAAATTACACAGAAGAAACAAGAATAAGAGAGAGAACAAGGCAGAGAAACTGAGCGGAAGGCTGCTGCACTGATGCCAAGCCAAGCAGCCCGTGAGTAAAGAAAGGCAATCAGAGAAAAAGCCAGCATTACCGGGAACTGGTTCTCTGTGGGGGTAACACAGGATGAGGGCGAAGATGTAGGATGCAGCCTCAGAGACACACGCACTCAAGCACATGGAAAACTCTCGGAAAACAGGTAGAAAGATGAGAGCTGAGTAAGCGCACAATGATACAGAGGCTCAGAGTGCAAGAACTACGGGGTGAAGAGGAAATTAGGACCCTCAAAGGCAAGGCCAACAGCACCGAAAGGAAGACAAACTGATGTGACTCAAGTGGAGAGGATGTGCTCAAACGCAGATGAGAGCAGAAGCCAGAACATTGACAGGAGATGAGGAGGAGCTATCAGGTGATGACATCCTAATGGGGAAGTCGGGCTAAGAAAAATATAAGCACCAAACAAAAGACATCTCAGTACCCAATGAGGTAAAATTTGTGTTAACATTTGGACAAAAGAAGCTATATACAATATTTTTTTTTTACATACAATATTATAAGAAGCCTAGATTTTTAAAAATTAGCTCAAGATAAATACAGATAACTGATTCAAGAAGCTTGAAAAGCAAGAAATGAAGGTTGTTAGAAACAAGGAAGATACTTAATTAGCCAGGAAACTCCATCAAGGTGATCTTCATATACATTTTCAAACCTGCATCTCAAGGCAAGATTCCCTGAATCAGAATTTTGCTAAGTGGTGGTCACAGGGACTTCCCCGGCAGAGCAGTGGTTAAGACCCTGTGCAGGGGGCACAGGTTTGATCCCTAGTTGGGGAATGAAGATCCTGTATGCCCCATGGTGCAGTCAAAATATAATAAAAATTATTTTTAAAATGTGCCAGCAGATCTTGTGTCTGCTGAGGTGCTTTAAAAAAAAATTATTATTAAAAAAAAAAAAAGGTGGTCACAGCTCCTATAAGACTGGGAGTTTAGTGTCTGGCACTAATATCACCTTAACTTTGAGGTTCAAGGTTTCTGTTCAGCAAAAATAATGTATATACACATATCTCTTAGGACATCTGCCTAGGTAAAGCATCTGCCTACATTGTGGGAGACCTGGGTTCAATCCCTGGGTCGGGAAGATCCCCTAGAGAAGGAAATGGCAACCTACTCCAGTACTCTTGCTGGAAAATCCCATGGACGGAGGAGCCTGGTAGGCTACAGTCCATAGGGTTGCAAAGAGTCAGACACGACTGAGCGACTTCACTTCTGAAGATATCTATACTCAAAATAATGCTGAAAACACTGTACTGGAATACTGAAACAATGGAATCTTTTAAACATCACTTTACAGTCACCAGGCTTCCCTGATGGCTCAGACGGTAAAGCGTCTGTCTGCAATGCAGGAGACCTGGGTTCAATCCCTGGGTTGGGAAGATCCCCTGGAGGAGGAAATGGCAGCCCACTCCAGTATTCTTGCCTGGAAAATGCCATGGACTGCAGAGCCTGGTAGGCTACCGTCCATGGGGTCGCAAGGAGCCGGACACGACTGAGCGACTTCACTTTCACTTTATAGTCACCAATTATAAGCATGCACTGATGTTTTAATAAACACAGACACCCATGGAACCTCTACCACAATTGAAAGCATATTCATCACCCAGAAAAGTTCCCTGTTTCTCACTTGGATCCAAGGCCCCTCATTCCAGGAAACACTGATGTTTGTCACAGAGACTGGGTTTGCCATTTCCTACCATTTCATATAAATGGAATCACACAGTATGCACTCTTGTGCCTGGCTTCTTTCACTCAGTACATTTTTGACTGACCCATGTCAATGCATGTATTAATAGACTATTCCTTCTCATTACTGAGTAGTAGTCCAACATAGTGTCAAACAACAGAATGTCTCTTACATGTCATGGTTATCTATGTAATCAAACTATACATAGAATATTTCATAATTTTTCTAAGAACACAGATTTATAAAAGATAGATAAAGAATGGATAAAGCCCTGCAAATCAACTGCAATTTAAAAAAGAGAAAAAAATACCTATCAGAAGAACCAAAGGAAAAAAATGGATAAAGCAGGTAAGTCCTAGATTTTGCAGACACTAAGTAATCAAAAAGTTGGTTATTTATACTGTGCAAAATGTCTGAATATTTAGAAGTATATAATAATAGTATGAACTCTGAAATATTTCCCTTCATGTTTATTTTTGTTTTATCTTTATTTTGGGGGATCTCCTTAACTTATTTCAAATTTTACTGAGCTTCCAGGTACTTATCAATAGTACAGAAATCAAACAGCCTAAGAAGTTAACTGTTACAAACCTCATGGGGAATAAGTACAGAAACTAGCACTGAATTTGCTATATGTCATGGAAAATAGTTTTACTAATCCTCACAGAAATCAGAATAGAAGTTTACGAAGCAAAGCAGAAACTTAATAAGCACGTAATATCTAACACTAATTATTATCAAACATTAATAAAACTGGACTTTAGGATTAAATACAGCTTTAAACATCACAGGAAAAAAGATGCTTTCTTGCATAAAGAAGACATATGCAAAGGGAGAGGAAAAACATGACCAAATTCTAAACACTAATCATGAACTTGATATAAAATACCTGACCAGATCTCAGGGCCTGTATCCTGGTAAGTTTTTATTCTCAGATCATAGAAGATATGGGTTAGTTATTTCAGAATGGGCCAAATCCTGATACTTCCTTATCATTCAGAGGGTAGTAAGTTCAATGTCACAGTACAGTGGATAGTACAGTAAAAAATGTGTGTGTGTTAGTCACTCAGTCATGTCGGACTTTTTGCCACCCCATGGACTGTAGCCCGCCAGGCTCCTCTATCCATGGAGTTCTCCAGGCAAAAATACTGGAGTGGGTTGCCATTCTCTTCTCCAGAGGATCTTCCTGACCCAGGGACAGAACCTGGATCTCTTGCATTGCAGGCAGATTCTCAGATGAGAACTGTAGCCCTGGCTGACACCTTGGTTTCTGCCTGGTAAGACCCTGAGCAGGGGATCCACTATCCATGCCCACACACCTGAGACGACTTAAGGCACATAGCTGTGCCTTAAGCCATGGAGTCTGTGGTCATTTATCGCACAGCAGTAAAAAATGAATGTGTACGATTATTATATAGTATCATCTGAGCCACCAGGGAAGCCCATGTCTACATAAAACAGAGAAACTTTTATTCAAATCATAAATTTTAGGGAAAAAGAATCAAGTGAGAATGGTAATCAATTCTACTTAATAAATATATAATTGGTGCCTAAACATCAAGTTGAGATGGGTCCCAGGAAGTCACAGTTTAAAGACCTTAAGTAATAGTTGATTGGATTATGTGAATTAAAAATTACAATACAGAGAAATAAGACCCCTGCTCAGGGTTTTACCAGGCAGAAACCAAGGTGTCAGCCAGGGCTGCAATTCTCATTTGAGGCTCAGGAACCTCTTCTGAGCTCACTGGTTCCTGGCAGAATTTATTTCCTTGTGCTGTCATGGCTAAGTTTACCACGTTCTTGCTGGCTGTCGGTCAGAGAGCCAGCAGATGATCTCCCAGAGAATCCCTACACTTTCTTGCCATGTGAATAAGGGCTTTCTTCCAGGCTAGCAGCTGTCCCCCTGACCTTCTAACCTTCCAGCTCGCCATGAGGGAGTCTTATAATAAAGCAGTGACGGAACCACAGCAGTGAATATAGCATCAGCAATGCCATAGGACACAGCCTGACCAAGGCGGCTGCTGCACTCCAAATTCAGTCTCCCCCACACTCCAGTGGAGGGGAGAGCATTAGGTGTAATACCTGGAGTCAAGAATTTGTGGACCACCTTAGAATTCAGCCTACCACAGATTTGGAAAGGATGCTGTGAGTGCAAGAGAGGAAAGGCAAGATTTAGACTGGCAGAACAAAGAAGGGAAAAGGAAGTTAACAGGGGAGCCCTTGAGAGTCGAGCTCTGTGCACCACTCTTGAAATTTTTCATTTTTTTTAAATGAAGAAATTAAGGCTCAGAAAAGTGAAGTAACTTGTCCAAGGCTATATAGTCTGGATCTGCCCAAAGAAAATGTCTGAACTAACCTATCTAGGTCCATGGCTAGCGGGGTCACTGATCATCTAAGTAAATGCTTGGAGTTGGGAGTGGGAGTGGGGACTGGGAGTGGAGAGGGTGGGAGGGTGGGCAGGGGCCATCAGGTGAAGAGAACACAAGTGTGGGGACGAAGCTGCAGCAGCCGTGTGCAGTGGGGAGACTGCAGTCTGGTCCTCAGCTCTGTGTGACTAGAGCACACAGCCAGGTATGTGATTTTAAAAAGATGGCAGAGGAATGGTGAATCACAGCCTTCTCAGCAAACTTTTTAAGCAATTTTAACTGTCACATACGAATTATCAGTACGAGTTACATAAGTACGTGCAGGAAAACTAAGAAGTCCTAACAGATGCTGAAGAACTCTAGTAGAAACAAGCCAGGTGTATACATTTCACAGAGCAGGGTGAAACCGGAGTTAAAGAGCAGCAGTGTACATGCACGGGTACCCAAGACCTACCTTCATTTCACCGCTTCCACCAGCACTCAGCACATTTCTCCAGCCTTGTTCCCTGGCCCTATTTATTCTCTCCAACTTTGAGGGGAAAGAAACAAATAAAACACCATTTCAAGTATTTAATATAAAGTATATGAAATATACTTAGTAATAAAAAGGAAACCAGTGTAATCCTTTGAAAAAGGGGGGGCATGTGTGTGGGGAGGTGGTGGAGTGTGCTGGGGAAAATGGACAATCCTCTCACCCTTTGCTTTTCCTGTCTTTTCACCTGCTCAGCCTTCAGCAGACTAACCTGCAATAATTTTAAAGACAAACTTCTTAGAACTCTTAAAACAATTATCATCTCCAACTTGGCTGGAGAAGAAAAATAACAGTGAAATAACTACCTGATCCTTAGACTTCTTTTCTTTTTCAGTCAATTCCAATCTTCTTTTTCTTGGTGCTTCCTTAAAAAAAAAAAAAATTATCAATAATAAATACTACTTTTTCTAGCTTAATCAGTAAAGTTAGCATACCGGTGGTAGACGTATATCCTGGAAGGTTTAAAAACAGAAATAAGTTAGAGGTATTTGTTTGAAAGAAATAAGGAGGAAAGGTTTGGAGGTTTTATAAAATTTGTTTCTTTTTTTCATAATTAGTTTTACAAAGCTGTGAAATAAGCACACAGATGTGTTTATACCTCAAACAGTTTCCTCCTTTCTTCTCCAGGATTCACTTTCTTCACTGGGGTTTGATGGGCCTGGACAGAAAGTAAAACTACAAATTAGATTAAGGATTTTGAGGTATCCATTTGAAAAATTCAAATGTATGGAAATTTAAAATAAGAAAAACGTAAAGCCAATACTGCCATAACTCTCTTTCAAAATACATTATCCTTCAAAAAAAAAAAAAAAAGAAAGGAACCACTTAAGTGTCTAATACACTATTTGTTCAAAAAAGAGAAACACGGGATCCAAAGAAACCATGGAAAAAGGGTCTTCCCTAATCATCCAGTAAAAAGCGTATTCAGGTAGAGATGCTAACTGTAAGTTCTCTAACGTTATGAAAACAGAATGTCATCTAGAAAGCCCAAATCTGAAGAAATTTTTCTTAAAAAAAAAATGAAATGAGTTAACACTTAACTTCTCTCCCTACCTCCAGATATAACCATTGTTAACATTTTCATAAATATCTTTTCTGAGACTGTTTTATGAACATGAATACACACAACTATATACATGTGTATATACATACACACATAGTCTTAGCTTTTTATACTTTTTACATAAATATAATAAACAATGTATTACAATGGGAAAATGTTTTTCACTATTAACAACATTACCTGACATTTCCACATTGTGGTAAAAAATTTAACAATGGTGATATTCCAAACCATGGATATAATTAATTTATTCAACTACTCTTGAAGGAAGGACATTGTGTTGGTTCTAATTTTTCCCCATACTGTTAGAAACATTCTTGTAGGTACATTTTGTATCATATGCAAGTCTTTCGAAAGGGCAATTTCTAAATGGAATCATAAAGTAATAATGAAATTTAAGTGTTGAGAAAAACTGCCACCTCAAGAAGCTGTATCAATTTATACTCTCATCAAGGAATTCATTTTCTCATAACCTCACAAATAATGAGTATTATCAATGTCTTAAATTTTTAATATCTGGAAAGACTACTTTCCAGTATATTAGATAATTACATTTCTTCTTTAATATGCTAATTGTTCATCTTATTTTATAGTTGTTCTAATTTTATGGGCTATTTGTATATTATTAAAAATAGAGTATTTCAGATTTGCAAATTTTTTTTACATTTTGTCTTTGAACAGCTGTTTATTGTATCTTAAACTGTACAGAAGTCTGTAATTTATATAGTTAAATCTGCCAGTCTTTTCCTTTATGATATCAGCATAAACTATTTTACTAAAGAAGACATTTCAGACCTCATTTGCTTCTGCCACTTGGATAGTTTCATTTTTATATTCAGAAGTTATATATAATCTAACTTAAATTTAGATTTTAAAATATTAAAGTTAGATTTTTATTTTTAGATTTATCTGGAATAAATTTTTGTTCATGGAATGAGTTGGGAATCTAATTTTTTTCTCTAGAAAATCCAGTTATCTCATAGCCATTTCTTGGCTGATACATCTTTTCCCACAATGGTCTGAAATGCCTCATTAATCACATAATAAATTCAAATACACATTAATCACATAATAAATTCCAATTTCTGGAATTCTCTATGTCATCTATCCATCTTCTTTTTTAACTATGATATAAAGCCACCTATAAAAAAGTAGATAAAGGAGATACACAGAGGTTAGCAAAAATAAAGGAAAAACCCAGTAACTACTACCCAAGTCAAGAAACAGAATAATGCCAACACACAGAAATCCTCCACATGTCCTTCCACAAGAGAGACAGCCACCATCCCCACTTTACTAATCACTACCTCACTTGTCTCTGTTGCTTTGCCACTTGGATACATGTTCCTAAACAATACAGTTTTGTTTTTTTTAAATGTTCTGAGTTCTATATAAATGGAATCATACAATATATATTCCTTTGTATCTCACTTCTGTTGCTCAACACTGTTTTCAGAATAACCCTTGTTATTATGTTTATTTATCTGCATTTGCTTTCTTCATTGATAAACAACATTCCACTGATGTGGAGTCCTTTCTTGCACAGTTATCCTGCACTTTTCACAGCAGGGCTATTCTATAGTAACTGAGGGAGTGTCTATTTCCTTTTCTAATTATTCACTGTCACATGCTCAACTTCTATCAGGCCACGTCACTGAATTCATTAACAGTGTTCTGCTTCTTCACTAGGAGTTTCTAGGTAGGGAACCATATCTGTAAATGTCTATATTTTCTCATCTCTCCCAATATTTATGTTTCTTATTTCTTTCTCTTTTTAATTTCATGGGCTAGGCTTCTGGAAAAACATCAAATGATAGCATCATTACAAACACCCTTGTCTTGTTCCTAACTTTAATGTAAATGCTTCCAACTTTTCATCATTATGTATAATGCCTGATGTAGGTTTCTGGTATATATAACTGGGTCAAGTTAAGAATTTTTACCTCTATTTCTTGAATCAAAGAAATTTGAATTTTTTTTAAAAAACTACTTTATTGAGGTATGATGGACATACAAAAAGTTATACATGGTTAATGTAAACAACCAAGTAAGTTTTTTTAAAGGGTTAAATTCTACTGAACTTTCAGTATCTACTGAGATAATTTATATATGACTTTTTCTTCTAATCTACTAACAGTGAAATTAACCAGTTTCTGACTACTGAACTATCTTTCCACTCCTGAAATGTATCCTATTTAGTAAGTTTTGAATTACTCTTTTGATAAATTGCTTGATTTAACTTAACTTTTTTAAAAAACATTTTTAAGGATTTCTGCATGTGTGTTCATAAGTATAAATGACCCATGGATTTCTTTCTTTTATATCCTGTGCTAGCTACTCAATTTTGTGATCAATGTTGAGCCTACTACAGGGACAATTTTCCAAACAATTCAAAGTACAGTTCTGAATATACCAAAAACAGATTAAAAGTATTTACAGAAAACTCTTAAGTTATGTATAATGCATCAGTTTTAAAATTTTCCAGCTACCTTAGGAAAAAATATATAAAAAGAAACACTGTATAAAAACATTCACCTGTTAGGCTTCAATTCAAAGGAAAGGAAATGTTACTTTAAAAAATTATTTCAGTGATCATTTACATTATTATTAAAATAACTCAGCATTTGATTAAATCAGTGAAGTATCTCCACTAACAATTCCATTTCAGTAGTGGCTGTATTTTGACAAAAGTCAATGTTATAAGAAATTACTTTCATTTGCCACTTACTGCTTCAATTTCCTAAATTTTGTAAAATGACTATAACAGATAAGCACTAAAACTCTAAAAGTGAATTCAGAATAATACAAAAAAAATACGATCCACAATCAATATGAAATTAATAAAATTAATCCCAACATATCACTGTTAAGATATATTATATAGCTTACAACATACAAAAAAGAAGTAGAAAGGGATCAAAAGTTTTCTTTCACTAAAACAAAAAAAGATATTTAAAATTTCTGCCCACTTTAGAAAGCAACATGAGACGGGTGGATGAACTGAGAGACTGGGGTTGACATGTACACATTGCTGCTGCTGCTGCTAAGTCGCTTCAGTCGTGTCCGACTCTGTGTGACCCCATAGACGGCAGCCCACCAGGCTCCACCGTCCCTGGGGTTCTCCAGGCAAGAACGCTGGAGTGGGTTGGCATTTCCTTCTCCAAGGCATGCATGCATACTAAGTCACTTCAGTCGTGTCTGACTCTGTGCGACCCCATGGACAGCAGCCCTCCAGGCTCCTCTGTCCACAGGATTCTCCAGGCAAGAACCCTGGAGTGGGTGCCATGTCCTTCTCCAACATGTACACACTACTGTGTATAAAACAGATAACAGTAAGAAGCTACGGTCTAGCACAGGAAACTCTCCTCAATGCTCTGTGGTGAGCTAAATGGGAAGGAAATCCAAAAAAGGAGACTAGTGCATACAAAAAGCTGATTCACTTTGTTGTATAGCAGAAACTAACAGCATTATAAAGCAACTACACTCCAATAAAAATTTATTAAAAAAAAGCGCAACATGATACATAATTTCAACATAACTTCCTCCTTAGGAAATGCAATTAATTTAATGAATACATTACTTAATTTGAGTACAATAAAACGATATTTATGTGATACCATTAAATGGGTTGATAAACTGGTAAGAGGAGAATAATGATTTTCTTATACTGTGTTTTATCATTTTAATTAAATGACCATCATAAAATATCCATTTTATAGATGTTTTAACTCAAAGTTACATTAGCAATGTGATAAGTGGTATTAAATCTCACACAATGACTATTAGTAAATAGTAGCTTTGCTCCCTGACAAAATGACAGAAGCAATAGGTTCTCAGAACTATCCCACCTCCTCACTGTATTATTAGATCCCAACTCCTAACCAAACTTAGGCTAGTTATTTCAATTTTCACTTAAGCCAACCATGTATCTCACCACCTAACCCCATTAACACTAGGGTTAATGAGATGACAATAATACTGAAATACCTAAAGAACAGTAGCTTTCAAACTTTTTCTAAAAGCAACCCACAGTAAGAAAGATATTTCACATTTAGACCCAATAAAGATAAACACACACACATTCCATAAAATACTTTTACTATGTTTAACTAAGTCTGTTACTTTCCATTCTATTACTTAAAAAAAAGTCCCCGCTCCTCACTCATTAAAATGATTCTGCCACCTCTAATAGACAGCAACCCCCACTTTTTAAATAGTAGACTGCTTCTGGCTGAACTATTACTGAACTACAAGGAAAAAAAAACCAGCTGTAGATAATGCTCTTCATGGTATTACAAAGTTAACGTTTCAAAGTACATTTTATGTACATACAACTTAAACTAGTGGGGGACGCTACCTAGGAGCTTTGTAAAAACACATACTGCTTCCATACAAGAGAATTACCTGGCAATAAACATACCACACACTGCATGACTTCATTCACATGACACATTCAGAACAAGCAAATCCACACAGACAGAAGTAGACTAGCCCAGCGGTTGCCCAGGGCTATGGGGTTTGGTGGAGAACAGGGAGTGAATGCTAATGGAAAAGGATTTGAGGGGAGACAATGAAGTGCTCTAAAACTGATTATGGGGATGGTTGCACAATTCTTGCAAATCCATTGGAAATAATTTAATTTCAGACTTTAAATGGATGAATTATAGTATGTGAGTGATAACTTGATTAAGCTATTTTCAAAAAACATGTATCCTCAAGAGTTGCTGAATCGTAATTTCTGGACACAGAGCCCTGCATTTTGACAAGTTTCGCAGGTTAACACTTGCCTAACAAATCTAGCACTGGTCTCAACATCTGTGAAAACACGACACTCAAAATCTTAAAAATATTAACCTGAGTGATAACAGCAGCTCGTTATACATGACTAGCTTTAAACTAGATTATACAACCATTTGCAACAAGAGAAAGTTTAACTAAGACACCTATGTACTCTTAGGTAAGTCACATGGAGGGCAAAATTCTCTCTCGGTGCACCAGACTGTCACAGATATAAGATGCTCAAATATTTGTGAAATAAAAATGCCAAAGGTGTTCCTCTGAGATCACATAGGTATTTTCAGAACACAATCTACAAAGAAGAGAAAATATGTAAAACATCCATACTAAAAGAAAATGTGTTGTTTTGTGTTTTTTTGCTAAAATGAGAGCCAAAATACTGAAGCACATTCATGGAGCTCCCTCTGGTGGCTTAATAACCACTCCTTTTCTTTTAGAAAACAGCTGTAATTATTACAGGAACTGGAACAAAGAAAGTTTTCAGGACGTGCAGGGGCACTAGCAGTCTCAAACAGGAAAGGGCAAAGATTGCCCTCTGCTGTCAGAGCTGCCCTGAGCCTGCTGAGTGCAGACACACTGAGGAGGGCAAGGTAGCCTGGCCCAGGGTGAGACTGAGTGGTGAGCAGCAGTCACACTGGGAACAGACTCTGCAGGCAGGAGAGGATATGATGGTGACAGTGACCAGGGGTCAGGAGCGATTCTAATAGTGTGTAGTGAGACAAGAACCCACAGCCTGGGGAGGCCATGCGGCCCGGCACGCACAGTTACACACAATGCACAGTTACACACACTGGCGCTGAGAAGCCCAGCAGAACCCCTTAGACATGCAAGGACAGGACAGGTCTGGAGCTCAGGAAAGGATTCCAGGCTCGAGATGCAGATCGGGGTGTGGGTTTAGAGGTGCTGTCAGAGAGTGAGGCTGTCCGGGGGTGTCCACGGCCGGCCTCCTGAACCACTTGAGCATCTGAGTCAGGGACGTGTGGAGGAACTTACACAGGAGGCGAGAAGAGCAGGTAGGCAGTGAGGGAGACGATCAGCAGAGTGGGATACTCTGGACTCAAGTGAACAAAAAGTTTAAGAAAGGGTAACCAAGTGAACTGAAGCTGAGGCAGAGGAAGAAGATACCTGACCACTGGATGGAACCACTGGGGCTCCCAGAAGTCCTTGCCAGGAGCAGTGACCCAACAGCTGTGACAGAGCAAGCTCTGGGCAGAAGGGGTTCAAGAGAGAAGGGGAAACAAGGAAGTGGAGACATTAAGACAAGGCTTCGGGAAGTTCTGCCATTAAAGGAGCAGAGATCCAGGGAAGTGGCTGGAGGGACACATGGGAGGGAAGGAAGGGCTTTCTTAACAAGACTGAAGATATGATATGGACAGTCACCCACCAGGCTCCTCTGTCCACGGGATTCTCCAGGCAAGAATACTGGAGTGGGTTACCATTCTTATCTCCAGGGGATCTTCCCGACCCAGGGATCGAATTTGGGTTTTCTGCATTGCAGGCAGATTCTTTACCTTCTGAGCCACCAAGGAAGCCCATTTGTTTGCTAACAGGAATGATTAAGGACAGAGGAAAAATATGATACAGAAGAGAAAGAGAAGTCCTTTAAAAGGCAAAAATAATAGTAAGAGATGGCATACAAACAGCAAGGTCGACTCTAGATCAAAACAGACAGATCCTCCAAGTATAAGGAAGAAAGCAGGAGACTGGCAACAGGCAGGACCGACAGGCAGGAGTGCTGCTGAGTGTGGGCAATTTTCATCTACTTGGCTCTTTTTTCTCAGTGAAATAGGAAGCAATGTTCATCACCCTGAGGGGATAAACAAGGAAAGGTAGGAGATAACCATCTAGAAAGTAGGAAAGGAACTGGCCCGCGGAAACATGATGGAGGGGCGGGGGGCAGTGACAGTGCACACCTGACACTGTAGGTTTAAACTCAAGTGAGACCAGAGAGCTGCAGGTTTCCTCCAACCACACCCACTGGGTGGAGCAGTCAAAAGCTTTGGAAACTATTACAATGAGAGAACATGAAATTAAAGCTGGTAAAGGAAAATAAAAACAAAGACAGGATGAACAATGATAAAACCAGGAAAGATCCATGGATCCAAACAGAACAAACACGTTTTCAAGGCGGGTTCTCAGAGACTAAGCTGGAAACACAGGGAGCAGTGGTAAGAGCGGGGTCCCTGTAACTGAGACTAGGAAGTAGGTGTTCTTCCTGATGACAAATGTGATGGCATGCCATAGGGGAGAGATCCAAAGTGAAGCAGGAGACAAGATCGTCAAAGAGAACAATCAGAAAACAAAAAGGAAGTGTACCACCGAAAGGACCATCATCTCAAGACACTAAAGTCACCAAGAACCGTGACATCGCCGCGAAGAGGGAGGAGCAGCATGTGACACAAAGCCTGGTGGCGGGGCTTAGGAAGCCAGGGCAAATCCAGCAACGACATCAAGGAACACAACGTGATCGTCCTCCTCCAGACCCAGCAGGACTGAGGGACCAGAGAGAAAATGGTCCCCGACAGAGCGGCACAACAATGTGTGTAACAAGCCAGGTTTTAGAGTAAAAAAGGTGCAGAGATCTTGACAAGTTGAGAACGCAGGGGATCTTGCTGACCATGGACTCGCTGAGGTCTCTGAGGAATAGTTCGGGCGCTCTGCAGAGGCAGGGGCTGGAGCACGGTAGGACCAGAGCCTCAGGGAGCTGAGAAACTACGTAATAAGGAGATGCCAGGAGTCCTGGGTGCTTTGTAGTAACTAAAGAAAAGAAGGCGAAAGGATATAATGGAACTCATCCATTTAGGCCTGATTGGAAGTGGTCAAACAAGAGATGGCAAGAGTGAATGTCGACATTCTAGGAATCAGCGAACTGAAATGGACTGGAATGGGTGAATTTAACTCAGATGACCATTACATCTACTATCGCGGGCAGGAATCCCTCAGAAGAAATGGAGTAGCCATCGTGGTCAACAAAAGACTCCGAAATGCAGTACCTGGATGCAATCTCAAAAACGACAGAATGATCTCTGTTCGTTTCCAAGGCAAACCATTCAATATCACAGTAATCCAAGTCTATGCCCCAACCAGTAATGCTGAAGAAGCTTAAGTTGAATGGTTCTATGAAGACCTACAAGACCTTTTAGAACTAACACCCAAAAAAGATGTCCTTTTCATTATAGGGGATTGGAATGCAAAAGTAGGAAGTCAAGAAACACCTGAAGTAACAGGCAAATTTGGCCTTGGAATACAGAATGAAGCAGGGCAAAGACTAATAGAGTTTTGCCAAGAAAATGCACTGGTCATAAAAAACACCCTCTTCCAACAACACAAGACAAGACTATATGCATGGACATCACCAGATGGTCAACACTGAAATCAGACTGATTATATTCTTTGCAGCCAAAGATGGAGAAGCTGTATACAGTCAACAAAAACAAGACCAGGAGCTGACTGTGGCTCAGACCATGAACTCCTTATTGCCAAATTCAGACTTAAATTGAAGAAAGTAGGGAAAACCACTAGACCATTCAGGTATGTCCTAAATCAAATCCCTTATGATTATACA
>NW_011494888.1:2455675-2458633 GCF_000754665.1 Bison bison bison | reverse complement strand
GGGTCAAGAAGCAATTGTTAGAACCTTATATGGAACAACAGACTGCTTCAAAATTGAGAAAGGAGTATGACAAGGCTGTTTATTGTCACCCTGTTTATTTAACTTATATACAGAGCACATCATGTGAAATGCTGGGATGGATGAGTTACAAGCTGGAATCAAGATTGCCAGGAGAAATATCAACAACCTCAGATATGCAGATACCACTTTAATGGCAGAAAGTGAAGAGGTACTAAAAAGGTCTTCTGATGAGGGTGGAAGAAGAGAGTGGAAAAGCTGGCTTAGAACTCAATATTAAGAAAACTAAGATCATGGCATCCAGTCCCATCACTTCATGGCAAACAGAAGGGAAAAACATGGATGCAGTGACAGATTTCCTCTTCTTGGGCTCTAAGACTGCTGCAGATGGTGACTGCAGCCATGAAATAAGAAGACAATTGCTTCTTGGCAGGAAAGCTATGACAAACCTAGACAGTGTATTAAAAAGCAAAGACATCACCTTGCCGACAAAGGTCTGTATAGTGAAAGCTATGGTTTTTCCAGCAGTCATGTACGGATGTGAGAGATGGATCATAAAGGAGGCTGAGTGCCAAAAACTTGATGCCTTTGAATTGTGGTGCTGGAGAAGACTCTTGAGAGTCCCTTGGACTGCAAGGAGATCCAACCAGTCCATTCTGAAGGAGATCAGCCCTGGGATTTCTTTGGAAGGAATGATGCTAAAGCTGAAACTCCAATACTTTGGCCACCTCATGCAAAGAGTTGACTCATTGGAAAAGACTCTGATGCTGGGAGGGACTGGGGGCAAAAGGAGAAGGGGATGACAGAGGATGAGATGGCTGGATGGCATCACTGACTCGATGGACGTGAGTTTGAATGAACTCTGGGAGTTGGTGATGGGCAGGGAGGCCTGGCGTGCTGTGATTCATGGGGTCGCAAAGAGTCGGACACGACTGAGCGACTGATCTGATCTGATCTGATCTAACTATTAATAGTATGATTATATAACTATTAATAGAATGAAGCGGCTGGGCCAAAGAGGAAATGACACCTGTGGACATGTCTGGGGATGAAAGTAAAATCTGATGCTGTAAGGAACAGTACGGCATAGAAACCTCGGATGTTAGGTCTATGAATCAAGGTAAATTGGATGTGGTCAAGCAGGAAATGGCAAGTGTAAACAATGACATCTTAGAAATCAGTGAACAAAAATGGACAGGAAAGGATGAACTGAATTCAGATGACCATGATATCTACCACTGTGGGTAAGAATCCAACAGAAGAAATGGAGTACCCTCATAGTCAACTAAAGAGTTCCAAATGTAGTACTTGAGTGCAATCTCAAAAACAACAGAATGATCTCAGTTTGCTTCCAAGGCAAACCGTTCAGTACCACAGTAATCCACATCTATGTCCCGACCAAAGAAGCTGAAGCTGATCAGTTCTATCAAGACCTCCTAGAACTAACACCAAAAAAAGAAGTCCTGTTTATCATAGGGGACTGGAATGTGAAAGCAGGAAGTCAAGAGATAACTGGAGTTTGGTCTTAGAGTATAAAATGAAGCAGGGGAAAGGCTAATAGAATTCTGCCAAGGGAACTCACTGGTCATAGCAAACACCCTTTTTCAACAACACAAGAGACAACTTTACACATGGACATCATCAAATGATCAATACTGAAATCAGATTGATTGTATTTTTTGTAGCGGATGATGGAGAAGCTGTATATAGTCAGCAAAAACAAGACCTGAAGTTGACTGTGGCTTAGATCATCAGCTCCTTATAGCACAATTCAGGCTTAAACTAAAGAAAGCAGGGAAATTCATGAGGCTAGTCAGGTACAACTTAAATCAAATCCCGTGAATATACAGTGGGGGTGACAATAGATTCAAGGGATTAGATCTAGTAAACAGAGTGCCTAAAGAACTATGGACAGAGGTTTGTAACAGTGTACAGGAGGCAACAAACAAAATCATCCCAAAGAAAAAGAAATGTGAGAAGGTAAAGTGGTTGTCTGAGGAGGCTTTACAAATAACTGAGGAAAAAAGAGCAACAAAAAGCAAAGGAGAAAGGGAAAGGTACACCAATACTAAATGCAGACTTTCAGAGAACAGCAAGGGGATACAAGAAGGCCTTTTTCAATGAACAATGTAAAGAAACAGAGGAGAAAACAGACAGGGAAAGACTGAGATCTCTTCAAGAAACTGGAGATATCAAAGGTACATTTTATCCAAAGATGGGCACAATAAAGGACAGAAATGGTAAAGATCTAATAGAAGCAAAAGAGATCAAGAAAAGATGGCAAGAATACACAAAAGAACCGTTTAAAAAAGACCTTAATGACCCTGATAACCACGATGGTTTGGTCACTCACCCAGAGCCAGACATTGTGGAGTATGAAATTAAGAGGGCCTTAGGAAGCACTGCTGCCAATAAAGCAAGTGGAGGTGATGGAATTCCAGCAGGCTATTTAAAATCCTAAAAGATGACGTTATTAAAGTGTTACACTCAATATATCAGCAATTTTGGAAAACCCAGAAGTGGTCACAGGACTGAAAAGTTCAATCTTCATCCCAATTCCCAAGAAAGGCACTACTAAAGGATGTTCAAACTACCAGACAATTGCACTCATCTCCCATACTAATAAGGTTATGCTCAAAATCCTTCAAGCCAGGCTTCAGCATTATGTGAACCAAGAATGTTCAGTTGTTCAAACTAGGTTTAGGAAAGGCAGAGGAACCAGAGATCAAATTGTCAACATTCACTGTATCATACAGAAAGCAAGAGAATTCCAGAAAAACATCTACTTCTGTTTCATTGACTATGCTAACACCTTTGATTGTGTGGATCATTAAAAAACTGTGGAAACTCTTAAGGGGATGGGAATACCAGACCATCTTACCTGTCTCCTGAAAAACCTGTTTGCGGGTCAAGAAGCAATTGTTAGAACCTTATATGGAA
>NW_011494888.1:2449613-2455575 GCF_000754665.1 Bison bison bison | reverse complement strand
AGGAGATCCAACCAGTCCATCCTAAAGGAAATCAACCCTGAATATTCATTGGAAGGAGTGATGCTGAAGCTGAAGATCCAATACTCTGGCCACCTAATACGAAGAGACAACTCATTAGAAAAGACCCTGATGCTGGGCAGGAGCTAAAGGGGGCGACAGAGGATGAGGTTGGATGGCATCACTGATTCAGTGGGCATGAACTTGGGCAAACTCCAAGAGATAGGGAGGGACAGGAAAGCCTGGTGTGCTGCAGTACATGGGGTCACTAGTGTTGGACACAACTTGGCAACTGAACAAAAACAACAAACACAACAAAAAAGTAAAATCCACAAACCCAGGGTGCCAGCTGTCACAGTGCCCTTCAGCTGGAAATTTACCCTTCACTGCCCTGCTCAAGACCCTGGGGCTGGACAGTGCACACATCATGCATGCCAAAGACAAAGAACTCCCCTACTGTGAGGTTTGTCTTATAGCACACCTATGTACCGAAACTTTTTTCTGAGCATTTGTGTACATGTATGTGCAGACACAGAGCAAAACCAACAGGTCCCATATTCCAGAGAATACAGCAGCTACAGACATGGAAGAAAAATGACAAATTCTTGCAACTAATCTATGTTTTTAGGCACAGCACCTAAATGCTACAGGCCTTAATTTTCTTTTGAAACATGACAGACCACAAGGTCATATCCCTCCACATATTTAATTATCTCATATGAATCCTTAAATTCAAATTTTTCCCAGATCTTTATGATGTTTATCTCAGACGTTTATTTATTTTATGCACAAAAACAAATGGTTCTGCTTAGGTTATTCAACAGTGATTTCATTTATAATGTCACTTTCTTTTTAATGCACCAAATACTTTACTTAATCTATCTACTTAATGTCTCTTCATGACTTCTGTAAGTGTCCTAAGTTTTAGAAGACTGGTGAAGCAGAGAACAGCAATGCTCTTTAATAACTCAATAAAAACAATCCTATAGACATAAAGATTAACTGAACTGAGCTGCAATAAAATAAGGTCAAATTGAACATTACTAATATACAGTTTGTAATATCATCACCACATCATACCTGTTTATATTTCTGGAGTGGCTTCCTTTCATGCAATTTTTTATCTATATATTTCTTATTTGTTAACGGTATTCCATATTTAGCAGCAGGCTTTGTAATTTTCTGAGCAGACATAATAGAAGCCAAGCTTTGTCCTGAAGCTGGTCTTTTAGCTACATGAGAAAATAATACAAAGAATTATTTTCAGAGTTCTTAGTGTTAAATCTTCAATTTCAAAATTCTTCAACACAGAACTTTTTCATGTTCATAATCACTGACAGTGTTCAGTTTGAGACCCTTCACTAAACATCTCCTTCACTCCTTACCACGTGTCAATGCCTTCATAGTGACTATTTTACACTAAAGCCACTTTCTGAAAGAAGCAAGAAGCGACACTCCTCTAAGATGCTGAAATTTCTCATATAGAAAAAGCACACCCCTAAAACTGATGGTGGATGATGATTGTACACGTCTGTGAATATACTAAAGCACACTGAATCATTGACTTTAAATGGGTAAACTGAATTTTATGTGGGTTACATTTTAATAAAGACGTTAAAAATAAATTTTATAAAGAATTTTCCATATCTTAGAAATTACTCTCAAAATCAGAACATAAACTTCAAGAGCAACTGTTAAACAATAATTCCATCACTACGAGAATTAATATTTGCTTCTTATATAGTCTGAGTAATGCCTGCACCTACAGACCCACTGAAAAACAGGTACTTTAAAAGAATCACTATAGCTTAGGGTCCCAGGAAACGAGTACATTTATGCACTGCTGGTAGGTGTAGAAACTGGTCAAGATGTTCAGAGAACAACGTATATCAAGAACAATGTTTACAGGGGCTCTGTATCAATCTAGAGGGGTGGGATGGGGAGGGAGGTGGGAGGGAGATTTAAGAGAGAGGGGATATCTGTATACCTATGGCTGATTCATGTTGAGGTTTGACAGAAAACAACAAAATTCTGTAAAGCAATTATCCTTCAATTAAAAAATAAATTACAAAAAGGACAATGTTTATTAATTGATGTCAAAAAACTAATCAGAGAACCACAAAAATATATACACATTCAGCATTATATATCAATATTAAACTTTTACTGAAGCCTAGACAGGGTTTAGTCTTAGAACAATGGCAAACTGAAGATAAACTGTTAAGACTAAAGTAATGAAAATGGAAGTCTACACTTCACATTCCTCAAAGAGACTGCTGCTGCTAAGTCGCTTCAGTCGTGTCCGACTCTGCGACCCCATAGACGGCAGCCCACCAGGCTCCCCTGTCCCTGGGATTCTCTGGGCAAGAATACTGGAGCGGGCTGCCGGTTCCTTCTCCAATGCGTGCATGCATGCTAAGTCGCTTCAGTCATGTCCAACTCTGTGCGACCCCACAGACGGCAGCCCACTAGGCTCCCCTGTCCATGGGATTCTCCAGGCAAGAATACTGGAGTGGGTTGCCATTTCCTTCTCCCTCAAAGAGACTAAAGGAGGTCAAAGAGTCCCAGCTGCATTAAGGAAAGTGAAAGTGAAGTCGCTCAGTCGTGTCCGACTCTTCGAGACCCCATGGACTGCAGCCTACCAGGCTCCTCCGTCCATGGGATTTTCCAGGCAAGAGTACTGGAGTGGGATGCCATTAGGTCTTCCTGAAGTCCTTTCCTCCCTGACTCCTTCTCCCTGCTCAGCCCTACTCCCCACCCAGTCTGCCCTCCACCCCAGGGTTGTACCCTGTCGGAGAACCACGTGATTGATCTCTGCCAACCACTATGCTTCTTCTTTAGGAGGGGAATGGAGAAAAAAATTTAACTAGGAGTTTACAAGGAAATACTACCATTAAGCTCTGTTCTTCAAAGAATGTTTAACTGCATTAGAAAATGATCAAGATATAATATTGTGAATTAAAAAAAATATATTTCTTTATAACACAACCCCAATTTCCAATCATTATGCATCTGTTATTGAAATATATATACCAAATAAATGTATTAAGAGTAGGGTAATTTTTATTTCTTCTTTTTGATTTTTATAATGACATTTACTCAATTTAGTGAATGCTTATAAAAATAAAAGCAACATTAGCCATTTGACTGGCAGTTTATATTCACAATTAACATGTGTAGAAGACCTGAGAATAAGTTTTTCTAAACACATACTTCAATTGTAATGTGACAGGAATTAGGAAATGTGAGGAAAAAAATTTTGCCTCTGAGAATTGTAAGCTTCTTTTCGAAGACAGGTACACAGCCACACCACTGGAACCTGGCTGCATATATTAACATAACCACATGCGTGCCAGAAAAGGGGCAAGAGGCACCAAAGCACAAACAGGAGGGGTCCCAGGAGACCACAGGAACAGTACCCTGCACCCCCTAGAGAAGAAGGAGGGCTACTCAGCTCTCATCTGGCTTCTGACTATTCCCCACTTCAGAGGTGCGCCTCCCAGGAGGAGGAAGCTTCCTGCCAGGAAGGGAGTCCACAAGGGGCTCGACAGCTCCTATGTTAGCACCTTGAGTCACACACTCCTCCAGCCAGCTCCTCCCACTAGGGTACCCCGCTCCACTGCCTGGGAGGCTCACCCACTGGGAAGACCGTGCTGACCCAGGGATTCCTGTCTGTGTGACAAGGAGGCTTTGATGAAGATGTGACTTGTCATGAGACAAGAGCGCCAGGAGGGACACGCTGACCCTGCCTTGTGTCTGTCTCATGAATGTGGTTCCTACTGGGCTGACTGTCAGGATGGCCAGCTTCTGTCGGCTTAGAGGTGTTTAAGAAGAGCTGACACATCTGGCCTTCCCAAGAGCACATTGCCACTCCATGTCCAGCTGTTATGGACTCAAGCTTTATGATATGGAATTCATTTTTATTAATGTATTTATACTCACAATGGAGTAAGACATGCAAAGCATTATGCTTAAAAAACCACAATCTTCAAGTCTTAATAACTTCCACGGATTTCAGAAATCCATCTGAAATCATTCCATGGGGAATAAATGATTTCCCTCTCAAAAAGATATATACATAAACAATATATAACCATGCTGACAATCCAAAAAATACTCCACTGCTGATGTCCCATATTTAAAAGAATAATTATCCTTGCTAAGGTGTCTGACTTCACACCGATTTACTTTTAAAGTATTTTACAATATTAAATATTTCTTAAAGAAAATTATTTTACATAAAGATTTGCACTGGAGCTTCCCTGGTGGTACAGAAGATAAGAATCTGCCTGTCAATGAAGAAGACATGGGTTTTATCTGTGGTCGGGGAAGATTCTACACACCTCGGGGCAACTAAGCCCATGCTCCACAACTACTGCTGCAACTAAAGCCAGTGAGATCCAGTACAATCAAAAACTTAAAAAAAAATTAATTAAAAAAAAGTATTTGCACTTAGGGCATTATATAACATTTCATAACAATATTCTCAGAATATAAGCTGAACACTTGAATAAGAAATAAGATTTCAAAACAGAATTCATTTAAATGAAGGCAGATAAAATGGAAACTTTGTTATTAACTCATCACATATAATTAAAAATTTTTAGATTCATTTCCTCTGGATTAGATTTATCATACAACTACCCCAACTTATTTTATCTACAAATATCTCCAATATAATTAGTATCAAACACATACTGTATTTGATTATCACAAACACAGGGAAGGATTCATGTTAAATTCCACTTACCTGGTAGAGGTTGTGCTCCAAACTTGGAAAATGTTTTTAGACAAAATTCTTCTGCAATAAGCTTAAATTGAAAGAGGTGGGGGGAAAAGTTAGAAAAGATGTGAAATTTTCAATTAAAAAAATACCTAGCCATTAATCAGAATACATTTTTTTTCTTTTTCAGTCACAATTATGCTGCCAAATAAACTGTACTAAAATCTAAATTGTCCATTCATCAAATTTCTCTTATGTTAATTTCTTCCCAATCTTACCAACTTATTTATCATTTCTCTGGACAAGCTTTCTCCTAGAATTAATCAAATGCAGATATATAGCAGAAAAATCATAAGAAGAACAGAACATTTCTGGTGAAGAATGAAATCTAAGTGGTGGGTACATAACGAGATACCACGTATTTACTAAGCATGTCTGTCAAACACTCTTGTTACTAGTAGCCATCATCTGCCCTCTTTTCTTTCCATGTTACATATTCTATGTATATCAGGCTTGAGTATTTTCTTTTGTTGCTGGCTAGCTGAATTCCTGACTCTTTGGAAAAGACCCTGATGCTGGGAAAAACTGAATGTGGGAGGAAAAGGGGACGACAGAGGATGAGATGGTTGGATGGCATCACGGACTCAAAGGACATGAGTTTGAGTAAACTCCAAGAGTTGGTGGTGGACAGGGAGGTCTGGCGTGCTGCAGTCCATGGGGTCACAAAGAGTTGGACACGACTGAGTGACTGAACTGAACTGAGTTGAATTCCAGTGCTTCAGCCTTGAGACTATCTATTTGTCTGTCCTAACTGTTGGTATGGGAAAAAAGAAACTCAGAGAGATTGACTGAAGTCATTCTTTCTTCGACTGTGTGGATCACAATAAACTGTGGAAAATTCTGAAAGAGATGGGAATACCAGATCACCTGATCTGCCTCTTGAGAAACCTGTATGCAGGTCAGGAAGCAACAGTTAGAACTGGACATGGAACAACAGACTGGTTCCAAATAGGAAAAGGAGTACGTCAAGGCTGTATATTGTCACCCTACTTATTTAACTTATATGCAGAGTACATCATGAGAAACGCTGGACTGGAAGAAACACAAGCTGGAATCAAGATTGCCGGGAGAAATATCAATAACTTCAGATATGCAGATGACACCACCCTTATGGCAGAAAGTGAAGAGGAACTCAAAATCCTCTTGATGAAGGTGAAAGTGGAGAGTGAAAAAGTTGGCTTA
>NW_011494888.1:2447536-2449513 GCF_000754665.1 Bison bison bison | reverse complement strand
TGGCTTAAACTCAACATTCAGAAAACGAAGATCATGGCATCCGGTCCCATCACTTCATGGGAAATAGATGGAGAAACAGTGGAAACAGTGTTAGACTTTATTTTTCTGGGCTCCAAAATCACTGCAGATGGTGACTGCGGCCATGAAATTAAAAGATGCTTACTCCTTGGAAGGAAAGTTATGACCAACCTAGATAGCATATTCAAAAGCAGAGACATTACTTTGCCAACAAAGATACGTCTAGTCAAGGCTATGGTTTTTCCTGTGGTCATATATGGATGTGAGAGTTGGACTGTGAAGAAGGCTGAGTGCTGAAGAATTGATGCTTTTGAACTGTGGTGTTGGAGAAGACTCTTGAGAGTCCCTTGGACTGCAAGGAGATCCAACCAGTCCATTTTGAAGGAGATCAGCCCTGGGATTTCTTTGGAAGGAATGATGCTAAAGCTGAAACTCCAGTACTTTGGCCACCTCATGCGAAGAGTTGACCTATTGGAAAAGACTCTGATGCTGGGAGGGATTGGGGGCAGGAGGAGAAGGGGACGACAGAGGATGAGATGGCTGGATGGCATCACTGACTTGATGCACATGAGTCTGAGTGAACTCCGGGAGTTGGTGATGGACAGGGAGGCCTGGCGTGCTGCAATTCATGGGGTCGCAAAGAGTCAGACACGACTGAGCAACTGAACTGAACTGAACTGATTCTTTCTTCTCCAGTAGCTGTCAAAAACAATAGCACACTGCACCATAAATTTGTGCTTGAAAATGTTATTTGTAACAAAGGAGTCTTGTAAAACACCCACACTTCAGAGGTTGTATCTATGTCCTATATTAGTGGCCTTTAACTGCCAATTTTTAACTGGCTTTCTTGCTTACTAATGTATTCTCTTGGTAGTAACAGTTAAATCCACATCTCTGTTTCCTTAAGATTATTTGCTCATATGGATATTCCGTTAAAAGTCAGAGGATATATGACACTTCCCTCTCATCTCATGAACATTTAAAGTAATAAAACTATGATTTTGCTAGATATCTGATTCATAGAACAGTTTAACAGTGATCATTTAAATCAACAAAGGTCACACAAGTTATATAAGATAATTCCACTTTCAGGTGACCATGCTGCTGCTGCTAAGTCATTTCAGTCACGTCTGACTCTGTGCGACTCCATAGACGGCAGCCCACCAGGCTCCCCCGTCCCTGGGATTCTCCAGGCAAGAACACTGGAGTGGGTTGCCACTTCCTTCTCCAATGCATGAAAGTGAAAAGTGAAAGTGAAGTTGCTCAGTCGTGTCCAACTCTTAGTGACCCCATGGACTGCAGCCCACCAGGCTTCTCCGTCCATGAGATTTTCCAGGCAAGAGTATGGGGTACCAATACTAATTGACTTGAGACAGATTTTTGATAAATCGTGTTCAATTAAAATTCAACTCAACATGGGGAGGGAGGAGGGAGGAGGGTTCAGGATGGGGAACACAGGTATACCTGTGGCGGATTCATTTTGATATATAGCAAAACCAATACAATATTGTATTGTTAAAAAATAAAAATAAAAAATAAAAAAATTCAACTCAACAAGTATTTATTATACACCTGTATGCAAGTAGTAGAAGAGGAATCATGAGTCAGCAATCTATTATATATACATATACATGCCCACACACAGTGGTTTGCAATCATCTTCTACTACAGAAAGAGCAATTATAAAGATAATATACTTATATTAGCATAGTAAAGTGATATATTGATAATACTTAACATATATTGGGTATACTGAGTACTTAATAAGTATTATACACTAAGCACTTCACAAGCATTATCATTTTTGACTCTGATTACCACTTCAAGGCATTATTAATTAGATACATTTATAATCCCATTGTTCACAGGTGAGGAAAGGGAGGCAGACAAATGTTGAATAGTCTTACCATTAGAAACCCAAGAAGACAGAGAATATAGAAAGATGGATACCAGGGGCCA
>NW_011494888.1:2441092-2447436 GCF_000754665.1 Bison bison bison | reverse complement strand
CGAGGTGGAGGGGAGTTACTGATTAATGGGTATAGACTCAGTTTTCTAAGAGGAAGAGAGACCTGGAAATGGATGAGGTGACAGGTGCACAGAACTATGAACGCATTTAATTGTACACTCAAAACTGGTGATATTAATAATTTTATCTTATATCTATTTTACCAGAATTAAAAAAACAAAACCAGAAAACAAAACAACAGAAACTAAAAAGACAGAGGAATAACTTTGTGATATTTTGACTAAGAAATACATACTTGGTAAGCACTCAGTTTCTGGCACACAGCTCCTAAAATCCTTGAAATTTCCTTAGTGGGAAGCACATAAAGGTGCCTTTTGTTGTTCAAAACAAGCCCTTTTGAGACACACCAAAATTTTGTTAATGAGATGACATTTGGAAAGCACCTAAGGATGGAAGCTGGTTGCCAGGGAAACCAACTCCCTGATTAGAGGGTTAAAAGTTCCAATGTCACTGCCCTCCCCTAACCAGGAGAGGAAAGGAGCTGGAACCAATCACGAAGGACCAAAGATTTACTAATCATGCCTACTAATGAAGACTCCATAAAAAACCAGGGAAAAGGTTCAGAGAGCTTCTGAAATGGCAAACATTCAAGGGGGGACCCCAGTTCCTGCACTTAGGATGACTCCAGACCTCACCATTATGTACCTTTTTTCCTGGCCATTCACCTACATGCTTTATAATAAACTGGTGAGTGGAAGTAAATTTCTCCAAGTCTTGTGAGCTGCTCCAGCAAGCATATGTTTTACTATATGCTTTATAATGAACTGGTGAATGGAAGTAAATTTCTCCGAGTCCTTTGAGCTGTTCCAGCAAGCACATCAATGGAACCAGAGGTAGGGGTCATGGGAACCTGACACATAAACCGGATAGTCAGAAGCACAGGTGACAACCTGCCACTTATGGCTTCTGAAGTGGGGGTGGTCCTGTGGGAGAGACTGAGCCCTTGAACTGTAGGATCTGATGCCACATCCGGGTACATAGGGTCAGGACTCAACTGAATTCTGCCTGATGTATAAAAACTGCTATACACATGGTGACGAGAGGTGTCAGAAGTTATGCAGTGTTAAGAGGAAACAGAGGAGGAATGCAAATGCACAACTGGAAAGCAAACAGGAAGGGGAAGAGTAGCAGGAAAACAGAAAGGAAAGTGACTCCAGCACAGCTGGGAAAGGCACGCACCCCCCAGAGCTGCAAAGAGCTCTCCTCCAAACAAAAGAGGCCACACCCCAGTCAAGCTCCACAACCCTCCTGCTCAATTTAACTACAAAATAAAAAAAAAAAAAAAAAACATACCTGAGGGGAGAGAAACTTTTCAATGCGTTTGGCTATAAAACCTTTCTCCAATATGGAGTTGACTGATGGTCTATCCCTAGGATTTCTTTTAAATAACTGAGAGAGTAAACTGCGGAGATCGTAAGAATAATGCAAAGACACGGGTGGAAAAGATCCAGATATTATCTTCAGTACCAGGTTCTTCATATTGCCAGCTTCAAACTAAAATTGAGAAAATAAATGAAACATATGAAACATAAGTTGAAAATATGAGTATCAACAATGAGAAATAGAGTTTTTCCTATTAACAAACAACAGAACTGCAACCTTCTTTCTAATATTTTAATCAGCACATGCTCTCCAGAGCAAGATTCACTTGGTTATTTACAAACACATTTAAAAGAAAATACCAGTTCTCATGAAATGGTATAACCTGCTCTAAGATTAACTTTTACATATTCAAAAAACTGAAAGATGGAAGACATCATTAATCCCAGCTGTACTAATCAGAGTAAAGGGTTTATAAAAGATAACAATTACCAAGGTGGTAAAACAAGCAAACCTGGTACTCTTCATTTAAGATCTGCCTTTCTGTGCCCCTGCTGTAGCAACTAGAATAGGAAATTAACTAGAGAACTAAAAGCCTTTGGGGAAAATGAAATAAATAAAGGTATTAATTAATTTCCTTTTATACATTGCTCATTATTATTATTAAAAATAATTAAAAAATTGTGTGATGCTCCCAAAAGCCATATGGAGTCATCAACATGGCAAGTATTCCAAAGGGGAATATAAACCTTATCAATGGAAACATGTATTTTAGGATTAAACACAATATAAACTCTAACTGAAGTGGGGGAAAAAAAGGTGGGCAGTTTAAAATCTAAAAGGATTTTAGATTTTGAGAGTAAAATTAAGCTTTTGAGATTTCAGTTAAAATGGTATAGAACAGTTGTACACTTATGTTAAAATAGTATGAAGTAGGCAATGGTAATTATACAAAGTATAAAAGAGTTCTCTTAAATGTTGAGTTCTCCTAGCACATAAAATATGATATTGTTTATTAAGATGTGAGTACAATTCAATCGTCTAGAAATGTCTATGTACCTAAGAAGGAATCCTAAATGCAGAAACAGGTTATTACTCTATTTCTTCACTACAGTGAAATTTCGCTTATCTCTCAAATGATAAGCTCTTCAGAAAATAAAGATTAATGATTTACTGAGCTTCATGTGTCCACTTAAGGGTAAATAACTCCAAAATACAGAAGCAACAGTGACAGAACAATGCAAATGAAAAGACTTTTTAAAATAGGTTTAGGGAATTCCCTGACAGGTCCAGTGGTTATGACTCTGCATTCACAGCCATGAGCCAGCGTTCAATTCCGTGGTCAGAAACTAAGATTCCATAGTGGCAAGGTGCAGCCAAAAAAAAAAAAACCAAATAAATAAAAATATATAGATTTAGACCTAAATCACTATATGTCACAGAAAAACTGACCAATTTTTTAAAATGTAGATCTAATATCTACCACGTCATAGCACTTTGGCAGTCTATGCTCTTTTCCTTAAGAAAAATAAAATCTTAAGGTAATACAATGGGAGACAATGCAACCATGAAAAAACACAGCAAAAAAAAAAAT
This sequence comes from Bison bison bison, assembly GCF_000754665.1. NCBI lineage: Eukaryota > Metazoa > Chordata > Mammalia > Artiodactyla > Bovidae > Bison > Bison bison. The sequence continues at coordinate 2,444,503 of NW_011494888.1, read as the reverse complement.
ATTCAAATAACATCAGGCAATAAAGATAGGCTAGAAAATTGCTTATACAACACAACAAAACTTATGAAGGAAAAAAAACAAAAATGGAACTCATTTTATAAATTATTCTAGAAGAAAGCTGGGAAAGAAACAATTTACAAGCAGACATTACTGACTAGAGCAATCACTTCTGATATTTATTCACTTCCTTAGGGTTTTATTTATTCCCTTAAGTTTTCTGTAATAAAAATGTGTTACTATTTAATCAGTAGAGGAAGCATTTTTAAAAAGCAAGATTTTAATATGGAAAATGATTAAAACTGAACCTACTTAAAACAAGAACTTCCCCTTTTTGGTAAATTATGTGCCACCTAAAAAGTAAAAATTTTAAAATACTCTGAATTAAAGACTACTTGCATCAGTAAAATCACCTCTCCCTAAATATGCTGAAAACTGTTCTTTAGATAATTTCAATTCTAAAGTCAAATAATTTGGATGTTTTGAGAAAAATTACTAAAATGAAATTAATAGTCTGTTAAGCCAAAATATCAAATTCATTATGCAAGTTTAACATTTAAAAGATAGCAGATTTGTCTTTAGAAATACTTTTCTAGAATGAAGTATGATATATGATATTATAACAACATATATAACCATGCATATGTGATATATGCACACATGTTAAGGGAAAACTGATTTACATTTACATCTCAGAAAATACTGAGAACTTTACAAACCAACAGAGAAGAGTAATTCCTAGTACAAGTGGGTCATCTGATAGACGGCAAATGAGTTTTTTTAAACAAATATTATAGGGTTTTTTTTACATAATTTGTAAAATAGTTCACAAACTTCTACTTACTGCATGTTTAAGTGTGCACATCTCATAAAGGACACACCCCAGAGCCCAAATATCACTAGAAAACAGAAAAATGAGAGATCTCCAAGAATCAGAAATTACTTTAAAAGATTTTCACTTTAAGAAGACAAAGCAGCTTGAAAATATTTTGCAAAAATACAGGTTCCATAAAACGTGTTCTTTCAAACTTAAAATTTCAACCATAACTAATGACAAAAGCAGTTATCCCAGATTAGACAAGTAAGTTGCCTAAATAATTACTTTAAGTATCATTAACAAAACAATATTTAAACAAAATCAGTAAATTTCAGATGTTTCAGTTTTCTTATTTTGCAAAAAATTAAAATGCTTTATTTAATTATTTGCAAAATACAATTTCTTAAATATTATAAAGTAAAATACTGCTTTAATGAAGAAAATATTCATTTACTAAAAGTAAATCTGAAACAAATCTGTGACAACCAACTAAAAAATATTAAAGAGTAAATACATTAATTTATTTTCTAATTTCAAGACTTACAGTATCATCTTTATCCACAGTCTCTTCTGCTTTTTTATCTTAAATAAACAGATATTTTTATAACTAAAAGACTATTTCTATTTTTAAGAGAGAAAAAAAAAAAAAAACCCTCACAATTCAGAGCCACAAGTCAAAAAAACCAAAAACCACTGCTTTTGGAAGTTGAATGTACTGGAAAAGAATAAAGCCCATTATTGAAATCCTAAAGTTATCTACCCAATCTCTCACAAAAATCTACAAAGTCAAAATGTAACCCCAAAATCTGTTTAATTTTAAGATTTCACTAAAATAAAAAAGTAAATGTAAAAAGCCTTTAGTAACTTGAACATGTTATAAACTAAAAGCTATAAATAAAAACATTAATGCTGCTGCTGCTGCTGCTAAGTCACTTCAGTCATGTCCGACTCTGTGCGACCCCATACACGGCAACCCACCAGGCTCCCCGTCCCTGGGATTCTCCAGGCAAGAACACTGGAGTGGGTTGCCACTTCCTTCTCCAATGTATGAAAGTGAAAAGTCAAAGGGAAGTCGCTCAGTCATGTCCGACTCTTAGCGACCCCATGGACTGCAGCCTACCAGGCTCCTCCGCCCATGGGATTTTCCAGGCAAGAGTACTGGAGTGGGGTGCCATTGCCTTCTCCGAAAAACATTAATGATCTTATTAATAAAATTCTTTAAGAAACATCTGGGAAAATATGAATTTACAAGCATAATTAATGATGTTTATCCACTACAGTTTTAAAGCATTTTTTTCATAAAATCAATTTTATATAAAATTCTCCAAGGAATGATTAAATCCATTTCAAATTTAAAGACTAATATTTTCATAACTGAATCACCCAAAAGACACTGAAACAGCATTAACATGTAAAATTACTTTAGCTCAAAGAAAATGCTGCTCTCCTTTAGAATATCCACTAGTAAAACACTCCATGGACTTGACTGATCATCGTAACTGATTTAAATACATTGCTCAGATGATGCTCTCATCCCTTCTGCTCAGGTCTGAAATACAGTTTCCCTACCCTCAAAAGAAAAGGGGGGCAGGGTGGATAGCAATCCTGAATACATGCATTATTGCCAGTCACCACCTCCTTTTAGCCTTGTAGGGTGCTTTCAAAACTAAGGTGAATGTTTCTGGGTTGGGATTTTTAAATGTGTGTGTGTGAGAGAAAAGAAAAGGTAACTGGAATTCAGTGGCAGAATTCGTCTTCCTGACACACACACTATTCAATCTGTTAGCCATACTATGACTCTGTGATTAGGCATTTGGACTTGGGAGTCAGATGCCTGGGACTATAAAGTCACATCACCTCTCTCTGCATTTGTTTTCCTTCTAAGGAAAGAAGGAATGACAAATACCTACAACTCACAAGGCTACTGTGAAGATAAAAAGAGTTAATATATACAGTGCATTTAAAACAGTATCTGGTATATAGCAAGTGTTCAATAAATATCAATTATTGTAATTCAATAGGAGGTAACTATTATGAAAAGAAAGACAAAGAAAGCACTGTTTCCCATTATAACTTAGATAAGAAAGTAATTGTTTCTATAGTTCCTTCAGCAAGAGAGTGAAATAGCTTCTTTACAATTCCCCTCATTATACATTAAAAAAGTATATATACATATGAATACATACATATGTGGACATATGTCCCTTAATGATTGTAGAACAATATTCTGAAACCTAATATAGTATAACAACGAAAGATTTAAAGAAAATATTATACGACATGAAATAAGTATCATTTTAAATACCTTTTATTATTATAAGGTTTATTTTCACAGATTTCAGGTGACAAGTAGTATGGGGTCCCTATGCAAGTTCGAGCCAGCTCTACAGTACTAGAACAAAAAGAGAATTATTGGAGAAACTTAAGATACTTAAAGATATTATAAATTATCACAAGTATACCACCATGGATTAAAACTTCACTGAAGACATTGTATCAAACCAAAATTTACCTATTAAGAACTCTAGCGATTCCAAAATCTCCAAGTTGTATTGTTCCATCTCTGGTTAAAAATATGTTCTGTAAAAGAGATGGGA
>NW_011494888.1:2432670-2440992 GCF_000754665.1 Bison bison bison | reverse complement strand
AGAGATGGGAAAAAAACAGAAATATTGTTACAGTCCAGTCTTTGCCCAAGACAATGCTGACCCAATGTCCGAATCTACTTAGAAGTTAGTAGTGACAGAAAAAACATACCTGTGATTTTATGTCTCGATGAAGAATTTTTCTATCATGTACATGTTTTAGGGCCAAACATATCTGTACAAACCAGTCCAAAATCTAGGGGGGATAAATCAGATTATTTCTTTAAAACTTTATATTTCACATTAGTCTTTCCTTGTTCATTACAAGAACTCAGGAATATCTGGGGAAGAGAGGATCTAAATCCTTAAAAAAAAAAGTTATAATTTTTAATTTCATCATAATTAATGTCATTTACATCAGGTAGATATTCAAATCAACAGTCACATTACATGCAGTACACACACTCCATTTAAATATAAGAACTGTTCCTAAAGCACATTTTATAAATCAGAATTAATATGGAAAGAAATTTTCAGAGAAGAATGAAAAATGGAAATACTTTATATTTTAGGATAGTATGATGGTGAGTGACTTTTCTTTGTTGTTAAATATACCACTTTTCTACAAAAGTAAAAATCACGAGAGGGAAAAAAATCAAGCTGGACTACTGGAAGACACCTCGGACTTCTTTCTCACCCTACATTCATCACATATAAATACACACTCTGCAGCTGGCCACTTGAAAGTAAAAAAGCTGTATTTCTACCTCGCTTCTAACACCAAAAAAACAAAAAAAGAAAATCCAAGTAGATGGCACTTTTAAAAATGAAAAAATTAAAGTACAAAGTGAGGAAGAAAACAGAGGCTGATTTTCTATAATATCTTTGACTGACACAGGACTCTCAAAACATGATACCAAACCCACAAGTCACAAGAAAAGTTGCCAACATAAATTATAAAACATCTCATGAGAGCAGAAATGTGACTGCAGTGCTGGAGTATGCAGCCAAAACTCAGTCAGCACCTGTAGTTATAAAGAAACACATGTATAAAAAATAAGCTTTGAATGACTTCTCAACAACATTCGTGGATTAAGACCCAATCGCCTATATGCTAACTCACCTGGTCCTCTTGAAACAAAATGCCCTTCTGAGCATTTATTCTTTTGAACAGATCCCCTCCTTCACAGTAATCCATTACAATGTAGAGAGAGCCATTTTCTACAAAATATAAACATTACATTTCTTTTTTAAAATGTTTATTGAAAGCATAGCTATATTAAAAGTACCTAAAGGTTAACTGAACTGTGGTGTTGGAGAACACTCTTGAAAGTCCCTTAGACTACAAGGAGAATCAAACCAGCCCATCCTAAAGGAAATCAGTCCTGAATATTCATTGGAAAGACTGATGTTGAATTGAAACTCAATACTTTGGCCACCTGATGTGAAGAACTGACTCATTAGAAAAGATCCTGACCCTGATGCTGAGAAAGACTGAAGGTGGGAGGAGAAGGGGATGACAGAGGATGAGACGGCTGGATGGCATCACCAAGTCAACGGACATGAGTTTGAGCAAGCTCCGGGAGTTGGTGAAGGACAGAGAAGCCTGGTGTGCTGCGGTCCATGGGGTCACAAAGAGTCAGACACGACTGAGCAACTGAACTGAAAGGTTTAATAGAAAGCAGCAATTAATTAAATGCGTTCCACTAAACTAAAAACAGAGACACAGAAGAAATGCAAAAGGCAAAGTATGTATACTGGTTGTATAGACTGTGTGATAACTTGGGTTAACAGGCAACTCCATCATTAATGATTTTTCTACCAAGAATACACCAATCCAGTGGAGATCACTGGATGTCCACACTGACATAAACATATCTGGAATATGTACAAAATGCAGACAGATATATATGATTTCACTTAATAGATATAACTTCTTAAACATCATCTTAAAAAAACAGATTTTTCCACGCATTTGTCAGAAATAGGTAATCTTGGTTTCCAGTTGACAATTACTTTTCACCTTTGTTTCATGCACTTAATTAAATGTCAAATAAACACAGTAACAGATGCTATGACTCAAACGAAAGACAGTCTCTACGCCCAGGGAACTCTCTTTTTCTACCTCTGTGAACAAACATAAAGATGGGGCACTTCCCTAATCACCTTTATGCTTTAGTCCACAGAAAAAAAGACATCCATGACCCTTCCAGGGGTAGACAGGACAAGAAGGACACCTCTCATCCTTCTCCCCTCTTTCATTCTTCCACAGGAATAGGACTACAGGACCTTTTCCCTGGCAGGAGGAGCGGCCAGGGTCACTTGTCACAGCTCAAGGTCAGCCCTCTTGGAGCTCACTTCTCCTGCTGCCTCAGGCTCATAGCCTTACTCTCGGCAGGCTTGGGTGCTGGTCTTTTTACTTTCCATGCCCACATTCTTCCTGGATACACTGCTTCTAATGCGCCAAGGGCTGGGAACCTACACGAAGGAGCTAATTAAGCTGTATAACTGTTTACAATTGATATGAAAAGATCATCCAAATACACATATGAGAAGTCAGTATGTGGAAAAAAATGCAGAAAACCTTATAATCAACTGCTTATAAAAAATATGTATAGAATGTCACCATTTACACAGCATGAGAAACATACATAAAAAATTAAGCATAGTGTGCTATGACTTACATATGCTTAGCATTGCTTAGAGTACGTGTGGAAGGAAACTCAAGACAGTAGTAACAATGGGTACCATCAAGAGGTAGAAACAGGTAACTTAAAGAGAAGTAGAAGGCAGACTTTTTACTGTTATGTAACCTTTGAATTCTGTACATGATGCATTTATCAAAAATTAAAACTATTACAAGATTAAAAAAAAAAAAGATGTATCTGTGTGTGACAGACACAGACAGACAGACACAGAAACAGAGAGGACAGGTTAAAGAGGACCTGAGAAAGGAATGGAGAAGCAATCCTGAAAGAAAATACCTGAGTTCTGTAATATTTTCTGTTGCTTAAACATTTACTATTTATTCTGGGATAAATACTAGTTAAACCTAAGGTTAACAGAGAAGTCTTTTCTCCATGAGGGAAATACTAGTCTGTTTTGTACTCCATCATTCAAACATCTGGGTACCAACTATTAATATGTGGCAGGCACTTTGAGTGAGATGCCAGGGATACAGAAATATAAAACACAACCCCTGTCACCAAGGGACTCACACAGCACTGAAGAGACACGCTCCAAACCCCCCCACCCCCAAAGAATGAACACCTACAAACTGCCTGAAACTGAGGCAAAAAGACTGTTAAGCAAGTGACAAAGCCTTGATGCCTATTAGAAAACAACCAGGAGTTTAACAGAGAACAGGAAGCTTGACCCCTCAGTGAGCACACCTGCAAGAAGGCTAACCTCAAAATTCTAATACTTTTCTCCCTTCATTGCCCCTCACTTGAGAAGCTGAAAATAACCCCAGATCCCCTAACTCCCAGTCTTCCCTAGTACTGAAGTAGTCAGTGACCCCATTTTGCCCACTATGATCTAAGAGGAAATCTGAACAAGTGCTTGTGAGAAACCTGGCTTGACTGGTCCCAGGAACAGACTGCCCTCAGTCCGTTTCTTCAGCATCTTCTGGATGCAGGCGCCGCCTGGAGCTCCAAAGTGTCATCTCAGGACAAGGCTCAGCATTAGGCCTAAAAACGTGTGTATTAAGGATGCCAGAGTAGAAATCAGACAGAGTCTAACCTGTTATATACTCTCTATATGCAGGACTGCCCATCTGTTAGATTTCCTGTTAGGTGAGATCATTAAATATCTTTCTCACTTAACCCAATATTGGCCAGATTTTCTATTATTATTACCCACAGCAAAAAGCAATCCAAATTTAGCCTGAAAGAAAAGGGTTCTTTAAGGAACTAGAGAAGTTGGATTTTGACAGCACCAATGGGGAACAAGTTGAATGCCAACACACAGCTCCATATATGAGGCTTTTTCATTAAAGATACAGGATAAAAAGCAAAGACTGTAGGAAAACAAAGACAAAAATATGAAACCAATTAGAAGATGATAGCTGCAGACAACTAAAGATAGATACAATACATGATTCACAGAGTAAACAAACATGTGTAACACAGATACCCAAATATACAGTGACACAAGACTTTCTCAATGATAGCATCAATTTTTAAAATTTATAAATGTTAGGAATATAGACCAAAAGTATCTATTTATCATATTTAATATTAAAATTTAATTATAAATTTATACACTTGGAAATACTTTCAGCCCACTCTCCAATTTTACAAAAAATTTTATCCAAAATTTTCACATTTCTCATCAATATCAATGTCTTTATTGATTCACCTATGTTTTCCCAATACACATGATCTTCATTAACTTTTAACTGAAAAAGAGCACTTTTAAAATGTTTCTGTTGTCAGTGGAATTTTTTCTGTGTCCTAATCCCCATACGCAAAATACTGGGACTTCAAAAAGTCATCCTAAAGAATTCATATGCATTATTGTTACAACATAATCATACTGCCATTTGAGTGATTTTAGAAGACTTATAACAGTATCTGATATCTGCAATTATGACACCAATATTAATTTCTTTGATGTCTCTTTTAAAAACTGATTCTGCTGAGGTCCTCTGCTGCTGCTGCTGCTAAGTCGCTTCAGTTGTGTCCGACTCTGTGCGACCCCATAGATGGCAGCCCACCAGGCTCCCCCAACCCTGGGATTCTCCAGGCAAGAACACTAGAGTAGGTTGCCATTTTCTTCTCCAATGCATGAAAGTGAAAAGTGAAAGTGAAGTCGCTCAGTTGTGTCTGACTCTTAGCGACCCCATGGACTGCAGCCTATCAGGCTCCTCCATCCATGGGATTTTCCAGGCAAGAGTACTGGAGTGGGGTGCCATTGCCTTCTCCGGAGGTCCTCTATAAGCACTCAAAATTAACTCAGTTTAGTCTTCTTCCCCAAAAACATTTTGCTATGTAACGTTCTTTAAAAAATTTGAGAGCACATCTTGTAACACGAGAGACTTTACAAGAAAGAATTCATTTGTAATATGACAAATTTTGGAATGTCCTTCCTCATTTTAAGGTATAAACGGATTTTTTTAAAAAAATAGTGAGATGAAAACTTTCCTGAAACAAAGGAAAACCACAATCTGCAGGCAGAAAGGGTTCAAAATGTTCCAAGGAAAATGAATCAGAAGTATTAATACTAAGTCATATTCTGCTGAATTTAATTCTGAAGAAAGAATTCTTTGAGAATCAAGAAAAGATAAAGCAAATTATCTTCAAGAAGAAGAGAAGCTTTATGCCGAAGTCAAACTTTTCTATAGAAACATTCAATACCAGAAGACATAATGTGCTTGTGAGGAGGAAAGTATCATTAAAGATACCTACCATGTATAAAAACAAGAGTCAGACACTCTAAGAAATGCAAATAGTAACTGCTTTGAGGGAATACATCATCCATTTGCTCATCATGAAAAAAAACTGATGAAATCCCGACAAGTAGGAGATAAATATCTCTGAAAAGGGGTAACTAAGGTATAAAAGAATTAACAATAAGAATTCACTCTGTCTAAACATAGAATCAAGGCCAAAACAGTCTAAGAATTAAAATTTCAGAACAAAAGATTGTTAGAGATTATGATTTTATTTCAAAATGCTCAAACTACCGCACAATTGCACTCATCTCACACGCTCGTAAAGCTCAAAATTCTCCAAGCCAGGTTTCAACAATATGTGAACCGTGAACTTTCAGATGTTCAAGCTGGATTTAGAAAAGGCAGGGGAACCAGAGATCAAATTGCCAACATCCTCTGGATCATTGAAAAAGCAAGAGAGTTCCAGAAAAATATCTACTTCTGCTTTACTGACTATGCCAAAGCCTTTGACTGTGTGGATCACCACAAACTGTGGAAAATTCTTAGAGATGGGAATACCAGACCACTGGACCTGCCTCCTAAGAAATCTGCATGCAGGTTAAGAAGCAAGAGTTAGAGCTGGACATGAACAACAGACTGATTCCAAATAGGAAGAGGAGTATGTCAAGGCTGTATATTGTCACCCTGCTTATTTAACTTACATGCAGAGTACCTTATGAGAAATGCCGGGCTGGATGAAGCACAAGTTGGAATCAAGATTGCCGGGAGAAATATCAATAACCTCAGATATGCAGATGATACTACCCTTATGGCAGAAAGCAAAGAAGAACTAAAGAGCTTCTTGATGAAAGTGAAAGAGGAGAGTGAAAAAGTTGGCTTAAAACTCAATATTCAGAAAACTAGGATCTTGGTATCTGGTTCCATCACTTTATGGCAAATAAATGGGGAAACAGTAGAAACAGTGACAGACTTTATTTTGGGGGACTCCAAAATCACTGCAAATGGTGACTGTAGCCATGAAATTAAAAGATTCTTGCTCCTTGGAAGAAAAGTTATAACCAAGCTAGACAGCATATTAAAAAGCACAGACATTACTTTGTCAACAAAGGCATGACTAGTCAAAGCTATGGTTTTTCCAGTGCTCATGTATGGATGTGAGAGTTGGACTATAAAGAAAGCTAAGTGCCGAAGAGTTGATGCTTTTGAACTGTGGTGTTGGAGAAGACTCTTCAGAGTCCTTTCGACTGCAAGGAGATCCAACTAGTTCATCCTAAAGGAAGTCAGTCCTGAATATTCATTGGAAGGACTGATGTTGAAGCTGAAACTCCAATACTTTGGCTACCTGATGTGAAGAACTGACTCATCTGAAAAAGACCCTGATGCTGGGAAAGATTGAAGGTGGGAGGAGATGGGATGACAGTGAATGAGATGGTTGGATGGCATCACTGACTCAATGGACATGAGTCTGAGTAAACTCCAGGAGTTGGTGATGGACAGGGAGGCCTGGCATGCTGCAGTCCATGGGGTCGCAAAGAGTCGGACACAACTGAGTAACTGAACTGATGTGATGATTTTTACTCTGTCAAGATGAACAAAAATCAGTGGGGAAGAACTCCAAAGATAGTAATTTCCTCATCTTTCATAACAGCCATTCAAAACAACATCAGAATTCTACTTTTTTAAACAACTTGCTCATTTTTTAAACAACTTGCTCAAGGTTTAAAATGTTCATTTTTTTTTTTTTTTTTTACCATTTTAGAGAAAAATGAAAAATTTGTTGTTTCAGGGCTCCCACAAGGTCTGTAAGAAACCAAAGAGGCCCATGATAAAATGAGAAGATGGTTCAGATGAGGTAGAAAAAAGGAACTGTGACCAAATGAATAGACTCACCAGATAAAATTACATCTTATAAATTTGATAAGCCAAGGCTGGAGATTCTGTGAGACACAGGAACTCTCACTCCTTGTAGTCTAGCAATTCCATTCCTAAAATACAGCCACAGGACAGATACCTAGACAAGAATGTCCAGTATAATTCTGCCTGTGACAGTAAAACTCTAAACACAACCTAAGTATTCATAACAGGAAATGGGCTAAACAAATTGTGATAGAGCCATAAAGTGCACACAATGAGAAATGCTGCAATGTTACAAGAAAGTTGTAAAGAATGGGCACAACAATACACAGTGACATGGGAAAACGCCCACGAGATATTAAGTGAAAAGAACTAGAAGCAGACATACATACATATGATCCCACCTGTTGCTTTTTTTTTTTTTTATTCCACCTGTTCTTAAACATCAAAAGCTACATATTTGTTTGTTCCACAAAGGCACAGAAAACACAGTAAGGAATCAACATGGGATTATTTTCAAAGCTTATCCTTAAGGAATGAGAATGAGCAGAGTGGAAGGAACAGGGAGCTTGGGGTCCATGCACATGTCTACTCCTGAATACACTTCCCATGAGCATTTACTCCTTTAAAGCTAAATGGCGGTAGTAATATAACCTTATTTAAAGGCTGTGCCATCCCTTCTGAACCATTCAGATGTTGCTAAGTAAAACGTCTGAGAGAATATTTGTTGACATACATTTAAACCTTTTCTCTTGAAATACTAAGATCCTGGTGATGAAAGCAAAAAGAAACTAAAAGGTAGATACTAGAGGAAAGATAAAGGAAATTCAAGGCCCTGGGAAGGAAGAGATGGTTAACATTGTACTCTTTACCATGAGCTATAAAGCCTTACTTCACTGTCATCATAAAATAAACTGAGTACTTTATGACATAAGGTGTTAACTGATTCATGTATTTTTTAAAGTATATTCTACTTTAGTAGATAACTTTATTTGGGAACAAGGATACTCTAATTCAGATGCTGAAACTTGTATGTAATAAGAGCCTGAAATGGTCATTTAAACTATCTTCTACTTTCAATCTAGACTATATTTTTTTATTTTGCAACTGACAGAAATTTCTGACAATAATGGGAA
>NW_011494888.1:2423449-2432570 GCF_000754665.1 Bison bison bison | reverse complement strand
GAATGAATAAACCACCTTGACCTCCCTTTAGAGAAGCTTTGTCTTACCTTAGTTCCTGCATTACCAAATATAATGGCAGATATTTCCAAAATAGCAATATTTTATAGTATTTTAAGAACCTGAGAATACTTTATATATAATACACATATATATTATATACAAGGTGTATTTAATACAGTATCTCAATATTATAATAATGATGTATACAGGAGAACACTAACAAGCGGGGTACTTTCTAAAATGACAACATTTTCTCAGTGGCAGTGGTGGCAGCACTTAAAGGGAGTTTAGTTTTAAAAGGTGAAGATGACTGTTCCTGCTGTGTCTAAATTTCTGTACTTACCACACTGCCTCTTTACAAGCAACCTCAGTGACGTGACTCAGTACTAAGCTACAAAGGGACAGGGTGGCATTAGTACTATCGGAGAAGAAGGCTGACACTCATATGCATGTGTATTCAAGCAGAAATAATATACTTTTCTTTCTGAGAATAATTCACAAAAAGATCCTTAAAAGGAAAGTAGGCAGCAGTCGTCACAAGGCTTAGGAGTCTGTATCTGACCTTCAAATGATTCTCTATACTGGACAATGTTTGGATGCCGCATGTTTGCTAGCACTGCAACTTCTCTCCTTGATTCTTCCCTCTCTTTATTGGACATCTGAAATAGAAGGGGAAAAATAGTAAATTAAGTAAATAAATGATATAAAAGTCCAACTGAAAGAGAGTAGTTAAAAATAATGTTACCATAAATCACACCCCAAGTAATAAAATATAGCCAGAAGTTAAAAAGAATGAGTTGAATGCAACATTTTAAGATGTTCAAATCAGATTAAGTTACAGTGCAGTACATGATGTATCTTTTTTAAACACATAAACACCAGCACATGTCACAGAAAAAAGTCTAAAAGGATTCATAGACTCTTCTGAAGTGAGTGGTTTTCTCTGCAACTACAACAGTCTCTCTTTATGTCATATGTTGCCATACTTTTTGTTTTTTTTTTGTCTCTAACAATGAATCTGTTTGTAACCAGACTTCTGCTTGGATAACCAAACAAAAAAATACACTTACCCTTGAGATATTAATTTCTTTGATGACATATTGTCTGCCATCTTCTGTAGATCTGACAAGAATGGCTTTTCCGAATGAACCTTCTCCAATCTTCTGTACTCTAATGTATTTCTCCATGGTTCTTTTTCTAAGGCATCTTAACAGATATGCTAGACATACAAAATAAAAATAGTATCAGTTAATACTCCAGTACTTTGGCCACCTCATGCGAAGAGTTGACTCACTGGAAAAGACTCTGATGCTGGGAGGGATTGGGGGCAGGAGGAGAAGGGGACAACAGAGGATGAGATGGCTGGATGGCATCACTGACTCGATGGACGTGAGTCTGAGTGAACTCCAGGAGTTGGTGATGGACAGGGAGGCCTGGCATGCTGGGATTCATGGGGTCGCAAAGAGTCGGACACGACTGAGCGACTGAACTGAACTGAATTGATCTGAATAGAGATAAACCATGACATCTATAACAATTATAATGTTTAATTCAAATTCTAATGCCTCAGTGACTATTTTTCTTTAAAAATATATATATATAAAATCTACTTGAAGTTAAATAAACCTTACCTCACTTTTACTCATGCAATGTAGGAATAGCTAAAAGGATAAAACTTGTGATATTTAAATTCTATAAGAATACTTTGAAAAGTCAAATACTACATAGACTTGTCACATATGGAGAAAGAAGCTGACTTTTTCCTACAGTAATTATTGTCAGGATTACTTTACTACCTGCAATAAGAATACAAGTTTAATAAGACTACTTCCTAAACTTATTTGTCTAATCCCCTCTCATTAGACATTTGTTTCCAGTGTTTGCTCTTATAAAAGAACTTCAGATTAAATTTCTGCAACAGAACAAAGCCTGAATATAAAACAACAGCCTTAGGCGCTAAGGAGAAAGCGGTCAAAGTTTAGGGCTGCAAAAATCCTGAGGAGGAGGAAAAAGAACAGAACTAGTCCAAAAATGTGCATGTAAATGCCTCTCCTGTTAGACAGCCCACTCCTAAGCTATGCAACACAAGGCAAGACCAAAACAGATTAGTCCTCACAAATGACTCAAAAATGGAGTTATCAGCAGGAGACTTCAAATAACCTTGATTAATATGTTCAAGAAAATAAGAGAGAACAATGGATAAGTGATTTTTTTTAAAAAAGGAGAATTTCAACGAAGACCTGAAATGTATCTTTACTAAATGAACTCCTAAAAGTAAAATATAAAATATCAGGAATTAAGAACTCATTGCATGGGTGTTACAGCCATTACAGCCAGCAGGATTAAGTAATCTGGAAAACAAACCATCAAAAAATATTGAGGACAGAAAAAATACAGAAGAAACAAAAAGACATGGAAGGAAAAGAAGATTCAATATCAGAAAGATTTTAATTCTTAATCTTTAAATTTAATGCTTCCCTAATATAAACATAAGCTCTGGGTGTGAGGGTGATCAGACAAGCTGATTTTTAAAGTTAACATGGAAAAAAGAGCAAGAATAGCCATAGAAAACTTAAGGGCTCCCCTCATGACTCAGTCAAGAATCTGACTGCAATGCAGGAGACCCAGGTTTGATTCCTGGGTCAGGAAGTTCCTCCGGAGAAGGAAATGGCTACGGACTCTAGTATTCTTGCCAGGAGAATCCCATGGACAGAGGAGCCTGGCAGGCTACAGTCCGTGGGGTCAAAAGAGCTGGACATGACTTAGCTACTAAACCACCACCACCACAGCCATGGAAATACTGAAAAAAAAAAAAAAAACAATGAAGGAAGACTTGTTTACCTGATATCAAGAGACATTAGAAAGCTAATTATGAAAGAGGCAAATCACAGGGAGTCTAGAAATACATTAAAAAAAATTTTTTTTAATTTGGTGGATGACCATGGTTACATTTTAAATCTGAAAGCAAAAGATGGATTTTGAAACAAACAGTATTTTAAAAACTAGGGAACCATGTGGCAAAAAACAAAAAAAAAATTAAATCCATTTTCTTCACTTTATACCAACACAAACTTCAGATGATAAAAGTTAAATGTCCCTCAAATTTTTCTATATGACATCACTCTTTTTAAGTATGTCAACTATGTTCCAGAAAACAGTCTGTTAGTTAAGTTAGACATCTTTCCTCACATGTTACAAGAACATCTTTAAGTCATGAATGTTTAATAAAATGATGTGCACCAAATGTGAAAAATGTTAACAGTATATGATGAAAAACTGTATCCTCAATAATATGGAACTTCAATCAAGCCTTTTCAGCTGCTTCAGCTATTTGACGGACAAGCAAGTTGTCCTAAAGGGAAACACTGGTGAAGAAATGTCAACAGCTTTCAAGAACTTACGGTACTAACTGCAACTATGATCCACACATATAGTTCTCCCAAAATAATAAATCCCATTTTAGACTGAAGGAGAAGGTCAATTTAACTCCTCAATGAGGAAAGGCCCTGTCTCATTTCTCATAATTCAAAAAAGCTGAAGACAAAAATGGGATTCCTACTAGAGCTGGTTCAAAATAATCTCCTTCTCTGAAGTCTAGTCCTCTCTGTAAGACTATTCAGACAATAAACAGTTTCCCTAGTGGAAAGTATGAACATGTAAATGGTTTATATTCATGAGATGATGCCATGTCCACGGGATTACAGTTAAGATTTACCTGGAACACAGTATCAATGCATTATGAAAATGACCTCAAAAGAACTCCCCTGGCCAAGTTCCATAACCTTTACGAAACTCCCAATTGGTGACTCTTAATGTACAAAAACCTATTTTTCCACAAAATAGGCTCCTTATCTCTCACCAAAGGAAAAAAAAAAGTGCGCAATCTTGAAACAGATCTGTGGATCCTCTAATTTCAGACAAATCTAAAACAGAAACAAAGAACTACTCTCTCCACATATGGCTTCCCTCCATGGTCTCTATAATACTGCTGCATCATGAGAAAAGCCCATTGCTGGCAGAGATTGCCAATTATTTTTAATCCTTCAAGGTATCTCCGATGTAATTTACCATGGCAAGAACAACAACAAAAATCTCTATGTTTTGGGGCGGATCTTACAATAGAGAATAAAAATTAGGCCTATATATTTTTTTTAAAAAGCCTTATGAACTCTAAAAGTATTAGAACTTTCAATGCCATACATGTAGACTGTTTGAAACTACGGGAAGTGGAATGTAAGATTACGAGCTAACCAGTTAACTGCTACTCGTTTTCTAATTAAACCGTGTATGCAATTTAAGACTGGAGACAAGAGATAAGCAACGTAAATGACTTGCTATCGATAACAACACTTATAATATTACTTTAATTTCATGCTCACTATCGCTTTTCTTTTTTATATCGCCTATTAATAACGTCCAAGGATTGCTTAGTAATGCTGTTCCTTAGAGAATTATCATCTCAGTGAGATGAGGCTATTTCCGTGCACCTCAGGGCAGGAGTCCGCAGCCTCCCCAGAAGGAAGTCAGGGCGAGGTCTCCCGCAAGAGAACAACCTCTCAGTTCTGCACGTCACGCCTCCCAGAGCGCCGCTCACCTCAGGACTCAGGCCGTGGGCACCTTCCGGGCCGCCGCCTCCCCTAGGGCTCAGCGAGGCAGAGCCGACCTTCCGCGGTCCAGAAAGCGCATCGGGCCGCAGCCTGCGCCGCCCGGGCCAACGCCCCGGGACACGACTCCGCGTCTCCGGACCGAACCAACCGGTTTCCGAGCCCCTGGCAACGGCGGCAGGGGGAGTGCCCCGGGCGCCGCCCCCAACTTCTCAGCGGCGGCTGCCAGCGGCCTTGTGGGGCGGGCGCATTGGGTCTGGGGGCTCCTTGACGGTTCGTGCCCCCGCCTCGCCACGCGGACACCTGATACTCGGGCGACGTGGAGAAGCGCTTAGAAGTCCCGCCTCAGGACTCCTCACAGGACGCCCCAATACCTCACAGGAGGCAGAGCAGCGGGCGGGGCGCCTCGGCGCGGGCATGTGAGGAGTCCTGAGGCGGACGCGGGCGCTGAGCGGAGGCGGCCGGGAAGGACCTCGGGGGCGGGGCCAGGGCGGGGCCAAGGCGGGGCCGGGCTCCGGAGGTGTGGGCGCTGCAGGTGCCGCAGGCTGCGGGAGGAGGGGAGGGAGGCGCAGAGGGACAGGAGCGTCCTCATTCACAGGAGTGAGGCCAGGCGGCAACGGGACCGCTACGCAAGGTGATGTGGAGTAAAGCCTGTTATCGTCCCACACATATGCAAGGGAAAAGGGACTTATTTAGCTTTGTTAGAGATGTCACATTTTTAATAATTATTTGGCTGTTTTGAGTATTTCTTGCTGCATGGGCTTTTCTGAGAGAGAGAGCGGGGGCTACTCTCCAGGTGCAGTGTGCAGCCTTCTCATTGCGGGGGTTTCTCTTGCTGGGGAGGACGAGCTTTAGTAGTTGTGACACAGGGCCCAGTTACTCCGTGGCTTGTTGGATCCGTTCCTCACCAAGGACCTATCTCCTGCACTGGTAGGCGGATTCTTTACCATTAAACCACCAAGGAAGCCCAGGGATGCCACATTTTGAAAACTGATTTTGCTTTAAAAAGCAAGACAAGTGAAATAAATCAAAGGCATATACTGTAATGATGTCACATGTGGAATCTAGAAAATAATGTAAACTAGAGAATATAAAAGAAAGGAAACTGATGAAAACAAACTATTCATACTAGTTATCAGTGGGGAGAGAAGTGGGGCACGATAGGGATATGGGATTAAGATGTACAACTACTATGTATACAATAAATAGTAAAAGATACATATTATACAGCACAGGGAAACATAGATATTGTTGGTTAAAACTATAACTGAAATGTAACCTGTAAAAAATTTTAATCAATATGTTGTACACCTGAAACATATGTAATATTGTACACTGGCTGTACCTCAATAAATAAATAGAATGTTTTTAAAAAGCAAGACTAATCCTACTATATTTTGGATGATTAAAGCAAAAGAGTATTTTTAAGTCTTGAATTTTTAATATAACATGGTTTAAAGAGAAAATTAAGAAACAAAGAAAAAACAAATAAGTATAACGTGCTTTTCCACACCTTTACATCTGCTGAGTGTATGTGTTTCTTACTGGTACACTGAAAGGTTCAGTGGTCTAAGTACCCTCCTCCATTGCAGGAGTTTCAAAGATGGAGACAGATTTTTCTGTAATAAGGGATCAGGTTCGGTGTAGTCCTGAGTAGCCCTTTGGCTAACTTGCCTTTCTGAGAGTAGCCCAGGATACTGGAGAATCCAAACTTGAAGCTGAAGGAGGATGGTGGTGTGGCTGTCTTAATTCCTCTCCAGGTTGTACCTTTCATACGTGCTGTGTGTAGCTGGCAGAGACACCACAGATTTTGCCAGAGACCTCACATGTAAATGATTCATATATTTGCGTCCAAGAAATCAGTTTTCTTCCCCTCATGTCCTCCACAACACACCAAAGTCTAAGCCTCTCTGGGTTCTCCTTCAGTGTGATTGAGCCCTGCTTGTATTAAAGAAGCACTCTATTGCTAGCATGGAAATTGAACGTTTTTTGGCTTCTTTGCCAGAAGATGGCACTGCAAGTCATCCAACCTGGCAAGCTAGGCAAGTCACCATTGGTCTATCTCCTCTCTTCCATCTCCATGTGAAACACTTGTTTTCCTCATTTCTGAACTTTTCAGCTAACCTCCTGTGACCCCTCCCACCCCCAGTCAGTAGGAATTTTGGTGTCTGAATGCACAGTGACTCTGGCTCTACCCACATCCCTTTGTTCAGCAAACAATATGAAAACATTGCCAATTACTAACATAAGTAAATTCATTTTGTCGTTTTCATAAAGAATGCTTAGTCAGCTCCTTCTTTAGACTTCTGTCATAAACTATTGGTGAGAACATAAACTGCTAGAGTCTTTGCAGAAGGCATGCTAGCTATAGGCATACCCTAGACAGCAAGTTCACTTCTAAGACAAAGCAACCATTGTTTATAACCAGAAAAACTAAGAGGAATGTAGATGTCTAACAATATGAAATTGACAATACATTACAATGAAGTCAAACAAAGGAGTATTCTGAAAATATTAAAAGAGTGACTGAGAATTTTTTGACACAGAAAGTTGCCCTTGATGTTGTTATTATTCAGTCACTAAGTCCAACTCTACAATCCCACGGACTGTGGTATGCCATACTCCTCTGTCCTCCACTATCTCCTGGAGTTTGCTCAAATTCACATGCACTGAGTCGGTGATGCCATCCAACCATCTCATCCTCTGCCGCCCGCTTCTCCTTTTGTCATCAATCTTTCCCAGCATCAGGGTCTTTTCCAATAATCTGGCTCTTCATAGGGGCTTCCC
Organism: Bison bison bison; assembly: GCF_000754665.1. Taxonomy (NCBI): domain Eukaryota; kingdom Metazoa; phylum Chordata; class Mammalia; order Artiodactyla; family Bovidae; genus Bison; species Bison bison. Next base: position 2,425,179 of record NW_011494888.1, on the reverse strand, counting down.
AGGTGGTGCTAGTGGTAAAGGACCCACCTGCCAATGCAGAAGGCATAAGAGACACGGGTTCAATCCCTGGGTGGGGAAGATCCCCTGGAGGAGGGCAGAGCAACCCACTCCAGTATTCTTGCCTGGAGAATCCCATGGACAGAGGGTCCTGGTGGACTATAGTCCATGGGGTCACAAAGAGTCGGACACGACTGAAGCAACGTAGCACACACTCAGGCATGGCTCTTCATATCAGGTGACCAAAGTATTGGAGCTTCAGCTTCAACATCAGTCCTTCTAATGAATATTCAGGGTTGATTTCCTTTAGGGTTGACTGGTTTGATCTCCTCGCAGTCCAAGGAACTCTCGAGAGTCTTCTCCAGCACTACAATTTGAAAGCATCAATTCTTGGTGCTCAGCCTTCTTTGTGGTACAGCTATCACATGCGTATATGACTACTGGTAAAACCACAGCTTTGACTGTATGGACCTTTGTCAGCAAAGTGATGTCTCTGCTTTTTAATATGCTGTCTAGGAGCAAGCATCTTTTAATCTCATTGCTGTCGTCACCATCCACAGTGATTTTAAAGACCAGTTTTTGTTTCCACTTCTTCCCCTGCTATTTGCCCTAGATGTATTGTTGAGTAAATAAAGCAGTTTAGTCTTTACAATGATGGGATGAAGATCAGGCTCTCGCGGCACAGAAAGCTGAACTCGAACTCCGAACTCCGGAGGCACAGAAAGGCAGGAGTTTGCAGCAAAAGAGGCTTTATTGGAGGACTGACTCCAAGCAAGGGGGTGGAGACCAGCCTTAGAGCCACGTCCCCTTGCTGTCTGAGTTCTGTTTTTTAAACGGGAAGGACAAAGACGCTGGGGTCAACCATTGTCTTGTGACATTTCTTAATCGTGGTTTCAGGAGTCAAGACGTCTCTGGTTTATCATTTTCTAGCCAGGTGGTCCATGGCTAGGGGGTCTGTGAGCTCATCTTTCCCTGGAGCAAGCACCTGAGTTGTAGTTAATGATGGTGTCTATAATAGCAGTGTTAGTGCTTGAACTTCCCTTGTGGCTCAGCTGGTAAAGAATCCGCCTGCAATGTGGGAGACCTGAATTCGATCCCTGGTTTGGGAAGATCCCTTTGAAAAAGGAAAGGCCACCCACTCCAGTATTCCGGTCTGGAGAATTCCTTGGGCTGTATAGTCCATGGGGGTGGCAAAGAGTCAGACATGACTGAGTGACTCTCACTAGTATTTGAACGATGTTCTCAACAGCAGTTTGAGTCATCTGGCTGATGAGTGTTTGGTGGGCACAGAATTGAGGTCAGAGGAGACAAGAAGGGGGATAAAATTTGGGGTAGAGAGATAAATCATAAACTTGGTTAAGGGAACTCGGTTTTAGGGGGACTTGTTTTCATAACCTGAGTTAGAAGGATTATCTGATTATTTCCCTTTCTGATTTAATTTTTATTTCTTTGACAACGAGAATGTGTCTGAGTTTCTTTGATTCTTTTTATTTAAAATTTTTATTGGTTTTTTTCTTTCAAACAACCAAAAAGTCTTTGTTCTCTGCAACAACCTCTAGACATAAACATGCAAGGTAAAGTCCACATGCAGTCTGTTTCCAGAACTCCCCAGAACAATGAAAATTGTTAATTTTCATGCATATAATCTACATTTTTCTCTAAATTCATGAAAACGTAAATGAACTCATGTGCATATATATTAGTTTTTTTTTTTTTTTTTCCGGGGTACAGTG
>NW_011494888.1:2412998-2423349 GCF_000754665.1 Bison bison bison | reverse complement strand
TTTTTTTTTTTTCTTTTTTTTTTTTTTTTTAATTAATTTTATTTTATTTTTAAACCTTACATAATTGTATTAGTTTTGCCAAATATCAAAATGATTAGTTTTAATCTTTTAACAAACGAGATTATAGTATAAACATTATTTTGCAACCTGAATTTTTTCTTTTTTTTGTAACCTGAACTTTTTAACAGTACATCATGAACATTTCTGCAGAGATCAACTAATTCTTGTTTATGGTATCAATACTCCATGAGATGGATGTACTGAAATCTATTTAATTAGATCCCACTCAACAGACTTAGAGATGGTTTCCAGTGGCACTGTTCTTTATCTTCATAGACTCTGAAAAGTGAGCTTGCTGGGTCAAAAAGTATGCTTTTAAAAAAAAAAATTTCACTTTAATAGGTACTCCTGTGCTTTGGTCATATTTCTCTGTGCAACAAGCCACCCTAAAGCTTAGTGGCCAAAGGCTCAACAGTGATTTCTTTTTTCTCACAATTCTGAGGCCAGGAAGTCAAACAGGGTTCTTGTGGGTGGTGCTTTTGCTCTTTGTGGTTCCAGCTAGAACCACTCACTCAGTTTCCTGCAACTGCAGACCGTGCTGCCTGGCAGCTCTGCTGCTCCCCTATGTGGGGCGCAGGACACACACAGCCCTGCAGTCTCAGGAGAGCCACACCCCTTTCAGAACAGCTGCCCTCACAGTAAGGGAGAAGTAAACCGTGTGCTCAGTCGTGTCCCACTCTATGCACACCATGGACTGTATCCCGCCAGGCTCCTCTGTCCATGGCATTCTCCAGGCAAGAATACTGGAGTGGGTTGCCATGTCCTCCTCCAGGGGATTTCCCAACCAGAGATTGAACCCATGTCTCTTGCTTTGACAGGCAGATTCTTTACCACTGAACCACCAGAGAAGCCCATAAGTTAGAAATAGACTCTGCCAGTCCTTTTAAAGGTGAGGCCAGGAAAGGGCGAGGTGTCACTTCTGCACATTCCTGGTGAAAAGGAGGCTCAAGGCCAGTCACAATTTATAAGAAGGCAGGGAGTCAAAAGTGGCTGTGTTTGCAGACCATCTACCACTTCCTCTGGATGTTTCTTAATTTTGCAAATTTTTAAAATTTCCTCCATGGGTCTGCCTTTCATACCACTTGCCCCTTTTTCTATTTGAGTATCTTTTTATCAATTTATAGGTGATATTTGTAAAATGTGGAAATTAACCATTTATTATGGTCTGAAACAAATATTTCTGGCAGTTTCTCACTGGTGTTTTGATAGTTTTTATGGTATCTTTGACCATACAGAAATTTGTCAATTTGTAGTCAAATTGGGGGGCCCTGTGCCCCCAAGATCTATCAGTCTTTTTATTTGTCATTCACGTTTTTCATCTTGCCAAGCCAGTATTCCTTCACCCCAAAGTTAGCTGAATAATCTCAGTGTTCTTGTATTTCAATTGTCTAATAGATTTAATGCATTTGAAATTTATTTTTATATATGAGTAACATAGGGAGAATGACTTTGTATTCGTTTGGAGGAAATCTAATAATGCCAGAATTATTCATTAAATGTGATTTCCTTTTCCACTGATTTCAAATGTCAACTTTATAATATATTACATTTTCTATCTGTATCTGTATCCATTGGTGGATTTCTTTTCCATTTAACTATTGATTTGTCATTCAATGTGTCTGTTTTAGAAAGAATCAGTTGTTTTAGTAATCAAAAAATTCTATAACAACATTACCAAACCAAACTAGGGTCTGGACACCCTTGCTCTGTGAAGCCAGGGTGCGAGGAGGGAGAGTGCAGAGTTCATCCCAGGACATGGAGCCAGGAGGAGGGGTAGCTAGTGATTCAAAGACCTGATCTCCCTGCCGGCCTGGCCTTCGGGAGGGTTTTGAAAGGCCAGGGGAAGAAGGGGGTTGAAGACAGTGTGAGCAGCTTATGTACAGACTGGTTGATGCTGAGCTGACGTGGTAGTATTCCAGGAAACTCAATTATCAGTTTTCTGGCTCCGACCAGTCTGGGGTCTGATGCTCGTGATCAGCACACAGTTAACTTCTGACAGGAAGGGGTTTTAGTACTGCAAAACAGTTCAAGGGTATGGCTTAGGAAATCATCTTCAGCCGTTGTTGTTCGGTTGCTAAGCTAACTCTTTGTGACCACATGGACTGCAGCACACCAGGCCTCTCTGCCCTTCACTATCTTCCAGAGTTTGCTGAAACCCATGTCCATTGAGTCGGTGATGCTATCTAACCATCTCATCCTCTGCCGCCCCCTTCTTCTCCTGCCCTGAATCATTCCCAGCATCAGGGTCTTTTCCAAAGAGTCAGCTCTTCACATCAGGTGGCACAGTGTTGGAGCTTCAGCATCAGTCCTTCCCGTGAGTATTCAGGGTTGATTTCCTTTAGGATGGGCTGATTTGATCTCCCTGCTAGAGATTATCTCTAGGAAATTACCTCTAGCCACTGAGGAGGAAGTAAAAGTCCTTGACTTTATTTTATGGGTAAACTCTTATTTTTCCATCTTGTTTGAGTATTTTCCTTTGTGTATTTTCTAACTTCTCTGATTAAATTGGCTTTTTGGAACTTGGGAAAGGCCTAGGAGGCTGAAGTTTTTCTACAAACAAGAGGCAGGGGACATGGTTTGGGGAAGCAGGGGGTCTGTCCCCAGGAAGACCCCACAGTATCCTGCTTGGTTTCAACAATATTTCCATTTGAAGAAAAAAAAAGAAATGCCAACACTAAATTCACTTTTTTTTAACCCTGCCATACAGCTTGTGGGATCTTAGTTCCCTGACCGTGGAGATTGAACCTGGGCCCATGGCAATGAAAGCGCCAAGTCCTAGCCACTGGACTGCCAGGGAATTCCTAAATTAATTTTTTAAAATTATGATAATAAACAGAACTTCTATCTTAAATAGAGTTATAAAGTTATACTTGTAGATCTCTTTCTGGTAGGAAAAAAAATGAAAATTCTTTCCACCTTTATTAATAGTGGTATATCCCTGGCAGGCTACAGTCTGTGGGGTTGCAAAAGCATCAGACACGACTGGGTGACTAAACAACATCTAACAAGGCAAGGGGAAAGGGGGCGCTTTCCAAAGTTCTCTTCTATTGAGGTTTTTCAGAAATACACCCAGTCATTCATACACAGTGATTTAAGTGCCATGCCAGATGATGGGGTATTGTGGTTCATTCTTTCCAGAAAGCAGGCAGCAGTGAAACAATCCGACAACAAATCAGAGCAGGTGGCCGGCGGTCCACTTACACTGAGTACCTTCCCTTTGGGAGTTTATTAAAAGGTCATGTGTTTATGTAGGTGTGTGTACTGGATCAAACTATCCTGACACACCAGCCATCTTTTGTTGGGGAAGAGAGACCTAAAGCCTTAAATAGGAGCAAACACAGTCTCTAAAATTGAAAACATGTGACGCTCAAATCTGAGAGGAAAAAAAGGTCAGTGTCTGCACACTCCATTTTTCTGTATTCTAAGGTGGGAGCTCTCAGTTCTGAGCCTCACTCCTAAAGGCCTACTCTGGCCTCGTGCTGGGTGTGCGGCGTGAACTAAGCGTTAGCTGGAGGGTGCTCGGAGTGAAATGGCAGCAGCCTGCTGCACGTGCGGGTCTTAGTCTAGAAGGCCTAGCTCGATATGCAAAGAGGAAACATCCAGTCAGGTCTTGGGTTTCTTGCTTTCTGGGTTGGAAAAGGGGGAGCTCTGAGAAGGGAGATCACAGTCATTTCTAGGAAGAGTAAAATAAAACACTGAGCCCTGAGCCGTGCAGCACCTGAGAGAGGAGTCTCACCATGAGACTGAACTGGGGACGGGCTTGGTTGACTAGCTCAGAGAATACTGTCAATTACACAAGGACACTTGCCATGGGCGCTCGCCATCTGCCTCTCCAAAGATTAAGTCACGTGCTGCTGCCGCTGCTGACCTTCAGCACTCCCTGAAAAGGAGTTCCAGGGGGAGAGCATGAATGACACGCTGGGTGCCCAGGGGAGAAAAACTGGCAAGACAGGTCTTCAGAGAGTTAGTCTCAGGAGCCGACTTTATGAACCCAATTCTTGTATCTCCTCATATCTAGAACAGCACTAAAATCCTTCATGGTGACGTCTGCTCCCTGTGGCTGGCAAATCTTCATAAGACCAGCAGAAACTTTCTGGAAAAATATGTGCTTCATTGCACGTGTTCCCCCCTTCACCACAATCATGTATATACTGACCTCCCCTGCTGCTTTGGGGCAGTCTCTCTGAGCTGTCTGAGGTGCTGTCTCCTGGGCTGCAGTCCTCATTTTGCCTCAAATAAAATTTAACTCACAACTCTCACACTGTGCATTTTTTCCTAACTCAACAGTGTCAAATTCCGGGAGGCTTAGCTAGGGGATCTGTAGGAAAGAATCTTGGGCTTCTCTGGTGGCTCAGTGTAAAGAACCCACTTGCCAATGCAGGAGACACAGGAGGTATGGGTTTGATCCCTGGGCTCGAAGATCCCCTGGAGGAAGAAATGTCAACCCATGCCAGTATTCTTGCCTGGAGAATCCCAGGCAAGAGAAACCTGGTGAGCTACAGTCTATGGGGTTGCAAAAGAGTTGGACATGACCTGAGCATAGATAAGCACAGGAAAAAAATCATGAAACTGGAAGACTGTCAGCAAAGCCAAAGCCTTCAAAATGTAATTAAGACTGCAAATCTATTCATTTCACGTTCTTCCTTAGGGAAAAGGCCAAAGACAAGAAAAGGCCATTTTTCAACTAGTTCCCCGATACTGGTGATATCAAGAATTTCCAGACTAGAACCACACCTCCATTTTCCTAATAGAACACCTCAGCTTCTTTCTCTCCCTCTTGCCCACGTGCCTGAAACGTAGGCGATAAAATCAAAGTTCCTTTTCTGAGAGAGCTCACAAACGTATGAGGTACATCTATACGACCTTGTTCATATCTCTGATTTTCTGTGGAACATTTTTTCTAATGTATTTTTAATGTCTTTATGGCAAACAATCATATCTTCAGGTTTTTTTACTTCAGGAAAAGCTCAGAGCAATTTGACTGGGGCCAGAGAGCAAGAATCTAGGAAGAACTGAAATAGGATTCCCCAGTGTTTTTCTGACTTCTCTTGCTAATCCTATAAAATAGTACGTTCCAAACTGCCTCTTCCAGAAGGACAGAAGTCCTGGCAGGAAGGACTGGCTGCCATCACAGCCACTGGCTGGCGATGCCTACACTGCCCTGGATATACCAGGGCACCAGACGTGGCTGGAGTAAGTACACTCTTAGCACTGCGAGTTACTCTTTCACTTTCCTTGGGAGCTTAAAGGTTGTGTTGGTTGGTCAGTGGCAGAGGAATAGAGCTAATAGAAGTCTTGGTAGAGCTCTTTTTATTAGTGCTTCAGCTCAGTTCTCACTAGAAACTATGATTTAATGTACAGGAGCCTGGCTTTATTCACGCAACGTATTCTGCTCTGCCTCCAAGTACTTCCTGTGGACTGATAGGCTTTTGTCAGTTTTTATTCCTTGGTTTGGGTTTGTCCAGTTTACTGAAATGTAACTGATGTACAGCACTGCATAACTTCAAAGTGTACAGTGTAATGATTTAACTCACATATATTGTGAAATCATTACCACAATGCTTAGTTAACATCTGCCATCTCATGTAGATACCAAGAAAAAAGGAAAACCATGTTTTGGTTTTTTTTCCCCTTGTGATGAGAACTCTTAGTATCTGGTGTCTGAATAATATTCAAATATACCATACAATTAACTATAGTGGTAACTACAGTTCCTCAGGGTGGATATGATACCACAGTTATATGGCTCTGACTATTGTCTAGGCTCAAATCTGAGCACCTCTCCCCATATTAGGCACCATTATCTGCAGTGAGAAAAGAAAACATATGTCTGTAAATCTCTTGAAAAAACCCACTTAGTTTAGAAAAGTTTTCGATTACTTTCCAACATTTTTTCTGAAAAAAGAACCTACAAAACTTGTCCAAAAGAGTCCCAAGTAAAATAAGAGAAAACTGTGCTTAGATATGGGCTTCCTACGTGGCTCAGTGGTAAAGAATCCACCTGCAATGCAGGAGACTTAAATTCGATCCCTGGGTCGGGAAGATCCCCTGGAGGAGGAAATGGCAACCGACTCCAGCACTCTTGCCTGGAAAATCCCATGGACAGAGGAGGCTGGTGGACTACAGTCCATGGGGTTGCAGAGTCATGCACGACTGAGTGCCTGAGCATGCATGGATGCATGTGCTTAGATATAACCATGGTTTCACGCATTCTATCATGATACCAGCAATGAAAGAGTCCTGAGAAGTTGGACTGTGTTGTGGGCACTCCCATCACCACAGGGGCACCATACAAGCCCTGAAACCCAGGACTGTGTCGTTTGAGAATATTCAATTCTGCCTTGGAGAAAAGAAATAGGACAGACTAAGCTCGTGGACAAAGCACAGATGACGCAAATTACTCAGCTGTGAGGCATGGTGGACAGGTCATTAGGGCCTACCTAGACTTGAGAGCTGAGATTGAAAAAGTTGGAAGGACCAGGAGATGTGACATGTTCTCAAGGCACTAAACACACAAGACCCATCAGACATGTATCAAGCCCCATATATTCATGGCACACTAAATATCCACAAGACACCGGCATACACGGGTCTTAATCCTGCCACCCAGCGGTAACGCTCTGTGTCGCACGTGTCCTGCCCCAGAACGGCTCAACAGGTTAACCGGCAACCTGGGCTATGTTCAGGCACTCTAGCTCTTGCTTCTCTCCGATGGCATGTGTCATGGGCCTGAAGCACCTTCCATTTCTGGACTCTTTCTCAAAGCTCACTTCTAGTTCTAACTACCCCACAATCCATGGGAGGCCACAAAGACAGATAAGACATATGTATGCTGCATGACCACAGCCTTAAATCTTTCCATTCCAGTTGCAGCCTATCCTGAGTGTGTTTCTTTCTTCCCCCCTGGCTTCTCAGGGTGTGTTGGCTTTCCCTGACCTCTGGGACAGCTTGTCTGCCTGTGCATTTTGAGGGTACCACTGCATTGAGAAGAGGGAAATGGCAACCCACTCCAGTATTCTTGCCTGGAGAATCCCATGGATGGAGGAGCCTGGCAGGCTACAGTCCATAGGGTCGCGAGTTGGACACGACTTAGCGACTAAACCACCACCACTGCATTGAGGTAACCTCCTATACCACACTATGCAGGTAATCTCCGGGTAAGATACAGAAAAATACACTCCGATCAGGTATTCATTACTCTTGTGCTTTCCCTAGAGGGCCCCCAAAGTGTATGTAACCAAACCCAGTGTGTGATACAGAGTTTGATGCAACTTGGTCTGGAAGCAAAGCAGCCTCTCTTGCAGAGCCTGTTGTACAAAGCTTGACAGCTAACTCTCCTCCAGCACTTACCCCCACCTTTTCCTGGTCAACTTGCTCCTTCCCCTCCCTTTCTTCTCTCAAAAGGAAAACAAACTCCTCTTCTAGGAACCAGCTGAGACACATCTAGGATTTCCTACAGGTGGCGCTAGTGGTAAAGAACCTACCTGTCAATGCAGATGTAAAAGACCAAGGTTCAATCCCTGGGTCGGGAAGATCCCCTGGAGGAGGAAATGGCAGCCCACTCCAGTATTCTTGCTTGGGAAATCCCATGGACAGAGGAACCTGGTGGGCTACAAGTCCATAGGGTCACACAGAGTAGGACACAACTGAAGCAACTTAGCCTGCAGGCACCCTCTAAACACTGCAAAAAGTCTGACCAAGCCAGTTCTCTTAACAGGGCTTCTGGTGAATAGTTTCCTCCATCATTTGACGTATGTATCAACAGCATCTTTGTAGTGCCTAAAATGTCCCTGAAAAGACAGGCAAGATATATTTAATAGTATGTTTTTGAGCACTGAGGTTGGTCCGGTTGTACAAGGACTAAGTTAGCTTGCATAATTTTAGACTTTCTGTATTGTTTCCAAATGTTTCAAGCCATTGCATTAAGTTGGCCAAAAAGTTCGGTTGGGTTTTTCCATAACATCGTATGAAACATCTGAATGAACTTTTTGGTCAACCCAATATTAGTTTCCTAAGATTGTTGTAACAAATTACCATAAACTGGGGGTCTTATAACAATAGAAATTTATTCTTGCACCTTTCTGGAGCCCAGAAGTTTGAAATCAGGCTCTGGAGAAGAGTCCTTCCTTCTTCCAGCTTCTGGTGCCCCAGGAACTTCTTTGTCTGGACTGCATAAGCCCAGTCTCGACCTCATCTTCACGTGCCCATCTTCTCTGTGTCTCTTTTCTTTTGATGACGTCACGCATGTTGGATTAGGGCCCATCACCTTGAACACACTTGTAAAGACCCTATTCCCAAATAAAGCGTGGGGTGGGATGTGGGAGGATCTTCTTTGGGGACATGGTCAATCTATACACACCACGATTACTATTATTATTGAAAAACCAAACTGTTCATCTTGCAACATTCTTTAGGCAATTTGTCTGGTCTCTTTAAAACATCAGTGTTATGAAAAATTGCAGGGGACTGTTGAAGAATAAAAGAGATTTAAGAAACATAACCAAAATGCAATGTTTGAAACTTGATTGGATCCTGGTTTGAAAAAAAATCTGTAAAAGACTCTTTTCTTGTTGACAACTGGTGAAATTTAAATATAGCCTAGCTATCAGATAATATTAGGGATTTACTGTTAATTTCCTAGCTGTGATATTGTGATTGTGTTGGAAAGGTTGTTGCTGCTGCTGCTGCCAAGTCGCGTCAGTCCTGTCCGACTCCTAGACACCCCATAGACGGCAACCCACCAGGCTCCCCTGTCCCTGGGATCTTCCAGGCAAGAACACTGGAGTGGGTTGCCATTTCCTTCCCCAATGCATGAAAGTGAAAACTGAAAGTGAAGTTGTTCAGTTGTGTCTGACTCTTAGAGACCCCATGGACCGTAGCCTACCAGGCTCCTCCGTCTATGGGATTTTCCAGGCAAGAGTACTGGAGTGGGTTGCCAGTTCCTTCTCCAGAGGAGGTTGTTGCTGCTGCTGCTGCTGCTGTTAAGTCACTTCAGTTGTGTCCGACTCTGTGTGACTCCATAGACAGCAGCCCACCAGGCTCCCCCGTCCCTGGGATTCTCCAGGCAAGAGTACTGGAGTGGGGTGCCATTGCCTTCTCCAGGAGAAGTTGTTACTCTTTTCTAAATTAATTAATTAATTATTTTTTGGCTGCACTGGGTCTTCCTTGTTGCTTGTGGACTTTCTGTAGTTGTTGTGAATGGGGGCAACTCTCCAGTTTTGACACACGGGCTTCTTGATGTTGTGGTTTTTCTTGTTGAAGAACACAGGTTCTGGGGCACACTGGCTTCAGTAGTGTGGCACATGGACTTAGTAGCTGTGCTACCTGGTCCTAGAGCACAGACCCAATAGTTGTGGAGCATGGACTTAGCTTCCAACAACACAAGAGAAGACTCTACACATAGACATCACCAGATGGTCAACACAGAAATCAGATTGATTATATATTTTGCAGCCAAAGATGGAGAAGCTCTATACAGTCAGTAAAAACAAGACAGGGAGCTGACTGTGGCTCTGATCATGAACTCCTTATTGCCAAATTCAGACTTAAATTGAAGAAAGTAGGGAAAACCACTAGACCATTCAGGTGTGACCTAAATCAAATCCCTTATGATTATACAGTGGAAGTGACAAATAGATTAAAGGGATTAGATCTGATAGAGTGCCTGATGAACTATGGACAGAGGTTCATGACATTGTATGGGAGGCAGTGATCAACACCATCCCCAAGAAAAAGAAATCCAAAAAAGCAATATGGCTGTCTGAGGAGGCCTTACAAATATCTGTGAAAAGAAGAGAAGCGAAAAGCAAAGGAGAAAAGGAAAGATATACCCATTTGAATGCAGAATTCCAAAGAATGGGAAGGAGAGACAAGAAAGCCTTCCTCAGTGATCAGTGCAAAGAAATAGAGGAAAACAACAGAATGGGAAAGACTAGAGATCTCTTCAAGAAAATTAGAGATACCAAGGGGACATTTCATGCAAAGATGGGCTCGATAAAGGACAGAAATGGTATGGACCTAACAGAAGCAGAATATATTAAGAAGAGGTGGCAAGAATACACAGAAGAACTGTACAAAAAAGATCTTCACGACCCAGATAATCACGATGGTGTGATCACTCACCTAGAGCCAGACATCCTGGAGTGCAAAGTGAAGTGGGCCTTAGGAAGCATCACTACGAAATAAGCTAGTGGAAGGTGATGGAATTCCAGTTGAGCTGTTTCAAATCCTAAAAGGTGGTGCTGTGAAAGTGCTGCACTCAACATGCCAGCAAATTTGGAAAACTCAGCAG
>NW_011494888.1:2411790-2412898 GCF_000754665.1 Bison bison bison | reverse complement strand
TTCCAGTTGAGCTGTTTCAAATCCTAAAAGGTGGTGCTGTGAAAGTGCTGCACTCAACATGCCAGCAAATTTGGAAAACTCAGCAGTGGCCACAGGACTGGAAAAGATCAGTTTTCATTCCAATCCCAAAGAAAGGCAATGCCAAAGAATGTTCAAACTACTACACAATTGCACTTATCTCACATGCTAGCAAAATAATGCTCAAAATGGAGAAGGAAATGGCAACTCAAGTCAGTACTCTTGCCTGGAAAATTCCGTGGATGGAGGAGCCTAAGGTTACAGTCCATGGGGTTGCAAAGAATCAGACACGACTGAGCGATTTCACTTTCTTTCTTTCTATAGTTCCTTTTGGAGAAGGAAATGGCAACCCACTCCAGTGTTCTTGCCTGGAGAATCCCATGGATGGAGGGGTCTGGTGGGTCTATGGGGTTGCAAAGAGTCGGACACAACTAAGCGACTAACACACACACACACACTGCTCAAAATTCTTCAAGTCAGCCTTCAACAGTACGTTTACCGTGAACTTCCAGATGTTCAAGCTGGATTTAGAAAAGGCAGAGGAACCAGAGATTAAATTGCCAACATCCATTGAATCATAGAAAAAGCAAGAGAGTTCCAGAAAAACATCTACTTCTGCTTTATTGACTATGCCAAAGCCTTTGACCGTTTGGATCACTGCAAACTGGAAAATTCTTAAAGAGATAGGAATACCAGACCACCTGACCTTCCTCTTGAGAAATCTGTTTGCAGGTAAGGAAACAACAGTTAGAACTAGACATGGAACAACAGACTGGTTCCAAATCAGGAAAGGAGTACGTGAATGCTGTCTATTGTCACCCTGCTTATTGAACTTATATGCAGAGTACGTCATGAGAAACGCTGGGCTAGATGAAGCACAAGCTGGAATCAAGATTGCTAGGAGAAATATCAAGAACCTCAGATATGCAGATGACACCACCCTTATGACGAAGAACTAAAGAGCCTCTTGATGAAAGTGAAAGAGGAGAGTGAAAAAGTTGGCTTAAAGCTCAACATTCAGAAAACTAAGATCATGGCATCTGGTCCCATCACTTCATGGGAAATAGATGGGGAAACAGTGGAAACAGTG
>NW_011494888.1:2410403-2411690 GCF_000754665.1 Bison bison bison | reverse complement strand
AGGTGGAAACAGTGGCTGACTTTATTTTTCTGGGCTCCAAAATCACTGAAGATGGTGATTGCAGCCATGAAATTAAAAGACGCTTGCTCCTTGGAAGAAAAGTTATGACCAACCTAGACAGCATATTCAAAAGCAGAGACATTACTTTGCCAACAAAGGTGCATTTAGTCAAGGCTATGGTTTTTCCAGTAGTCATGTATGGATGTGAGAGTTGAACTATAAATAAAGCTGAGTGTGGAAGAATTGACACCTTTGAACTGTGGTTTTGGAGAAGAATCTTAAGAGTCCCTTGGACTGCAAAGAGATCCAACCAGTTCATCCTAAAGGAAATCAGTCCTGAATATTCATTGGAACGACTGATGCTGAAGCTGAAATTCCAATATTTTGGCCATCTGATTGGAAGAACTGAGTTGTTTGAAAAGACCCTGATGCTGGGAAAGATTGAAGGCGGGAGAAGGGGACAACAGAGCATAAGATGGTTGGATGGCATCACCGACTCAAAGGACATGACTGTGTGTAAACTCCGGGAGTTGGTGATGGACAGGGAGGCCTGGTGTGCTGCAGTCCATGGGGTCGCAAAGAGTTGGACGTGACTGAGTGACTAACTGAACTGATGGGCTTAGCTGCTGAGAGCCATGTGGGATCTTCCTGGACCAGGGATGGAATGGCTGTTCCCTGCATCGCAAGGCTGATTCTTAACCACTGGACCACCACAGAAGCCCAGAGGTTGTTATTCTCAGGAGATGAAACTCTGGGTAGAGTTTTATAATGTCCACATCCTACTGTCACAAACTTCAGGGGAAAAAAATTACACCTCAATACAAATGAAGCTAACACAGCAGAATTTTTGAATCTAGGTGACTGATCCTGTCATGCCCACGATTAAAACATTTCCCTGTTATATGCAGTTACTGTAAGTTGACTTTAGACTTCTAAAACATAAAATCTTAGAGTATTTATCATATACCTTAAATAAGTGAAAAACCATTTATGAGTTTTCAATGAACTCATTTCATCTGTCAGGTTTTCTGGGTTTGAAACTTTTCATAGAAAAATTTTGGGAAGAAAAACTACTCAACAACAACAACAACAACAAAGGTTTCCAACAGCTGCCAGTTATCTGGGATAAAACACAAAAATCGTGGGCACAATGGCTGACTCCTGCATCTCCCCTCCTATCCCCCTCCTACCTACAATCAGGTAACACCAGGGTATCATTCGCCTTTACCCTTCTACCTTTCTTTGCCACCAGGTGCTGTTGACCATCCCCTCTCTCCAGCTCCAGGT
>NW_011494888.1:2409687-2410303 GCF_000754665.1 Bison bison bison | reverse complement strand
CACCCTTTGAGATTCAGGCCATCCCTACTCCGCAGAGCCCCATACCGGCCTGTCCTTGAGCGGCCCTCCCTGCTCTTGGAATCCGCACTGGCACACCTAGGAGTTCCTCAACCGTTTGCCGAGAGGAAGTCCATTCAGCTCTGCCATTCAAATCCTCCTCAGGTTGCGTGTTTTTTCCAAAATAGTCACTTTCCAAGCATTTTTGAGAATTCGCAACGGCTAACCGGGTGCCGACGCGGTATCCGGGCCACCTGTATGGGCTGGCAGGCTGGCTGTCTCCAGAACCAGCGCTCTGGCCACTGCAGGCTCGCCTGCGGGGGCCGCAAGGTCCCCCAGCCCGGGGCTCGCGCAGCGCCCTTCGGCGCGTGCAGTCAGGTGCCGCCTCTGTCCTCTCGCGAGGTCACCACCAGGAGGACCCTACCGCCTGCGGGACGTGACCAACCACCTCGGAAAGGTCACACCTCAATCGGCCCCGCCCCAAGGCGCCCGAGCCCCGCCTCCTGACTCCACACGGCCCGCCCACCACCCCTAAGGCCCGCCCCTGCAGCTGCACTCCAGCCCCCTGTTCCCAACAGGTCCGCCCTTGTTCCCACCTGATTCTCCCACTCCCTCACGA
>NW_011494888.1:2322034-2409544 GCF_000754665.1 Bison bison bison | reverse complement strand
TCCCTCACGACCCGCCCACTGCTCCCACAAAGTCCGCCCCCTGCCTCCACAAGCCCCGCCCACTATTTCCACAAGTCCCGCCCCCTGCTCCCTCACGGCCCAATGGGCACCGACGCGGTTCCAACCGGGCTGGGCGCTGAACGGCCGTTCACGGCTACGCGGTGACGTCAGGCGCCGACGCACCTGTCGGCCCTGCTCTAGCCGCTCCTGTCCGCTTCCCGGGGTCGGTGGGTCGGACTGGACGATTCGGAACCGCAGCGCTTCCTGCGGTACCGTCAGCCTGTGGCCGGAGTTGGGCCGGGTGCCGAGGAGGGGTGCTGGCGGCCGGCCGCTCCAGTTTCTCTCCGAGTTGGAGCATGGCTGCAGCTGTGGTCCCTCCAGAGGGAGGTGAGCTTTAAGGCGGTCGTGTTTGATTCGGGGCAGCAGCGGGTCGAGTCCAGGGCTCCAGAGCCGGCGGCTCCAACCTGATGCGGCTCCCGCCTGGCTGAGCCCGTGGGTCGCGGTCGCTGTGGGGCTGGGCGCTCCGGCCGCCCTCAAATGCGGAGCCCGCCGGCGGCGCAGGACGCGGCCCCGGGGCTGCTCTGCCTCTGAGCGGCGAGGTGAGTGGCGGCGGCGGGCGGGGGCCGGGAGCCGGCGGGGCCGGCGTCTCTTGCCTCGCCATCCAGATCTTGGGACGGGTTGGCCTGCGGGACGCTGACCCCGCCAGCGGCAGGTGAGGCCCGAGACCGTTCTTTTAAGCTTGCGCCTGCTTTCTTCAGGAACTGCCAAAAGACCTTTGAACAGAGTGGACGTAGTTGCCAGGAAGAGATTGTGGGTTTCACTTTGGTGAAATTTGCCCAAATATAAACTTACTGTTCAGTGTCACTTTTTAAAAAATTTATGTGTATATCAAACCATAGTTTGTGTGTATACATAGCATTTGTGTTTTGATCTTAAACTTGGACTGGAAACCACCGTAGACACAGAAATTGACTTTCTATATAATGTGGTTTATTTGCACAGCATTTTAAAACTGGAGCTCATAGAAGACAATTAAGTACACCTTATGCATATTAGGGGCTGGAATTTGTGTTTCCTTTGGAAGAAAATTCTTTTTTATGAGATAAATTTTTTTATGAGTGACTACACTTTGTTTTTTTTTGATAATTCAGAAGTTCAGTTCTGCAAACTATAAACTTTTTGAGCCATGCATTTCAGTTCCTGCAGCATCATTGTGGTTTCTGTGGTTTATTCAACAATCAAAGGATTGTTGAGTCTTTACATAAATAATTTGATGTCAGTCTATTTTACTTGCTTTGTGAGTCACTAGAAAATGCTGTGTAGCAGGGGAGGACATGCAGGAGTTAAAATGCTCCTGTATAGATGGTTGATTTTCACCTTAAAAGAAAGTGCCAGTGCTGATTGTTTTTTTGTTACACAATAGGGCTTAAAAGCCAGGTGTGTGCCGTGCAGATATTTACTCAGATTAAGCCTGCAGTTTATGACCTCTGGTTGATAGGAACAGCCTATTATTGGCGGAACCCAGAGCAGATTGCATCTCCTCCCACACCTTACCCCCCACACTCTTCAAAGACTGATTCTTTGTTTGAAAAACACCTGAAATTATTTTAAGAGGTCAATATGAATGTATAGTACCTACATCTTTAGTTGGAACTTGTGTTTTAGCATATATTTTCAATCATATGCAAATGTCCTAGCTTTGAATAGATCCAGTTCAGGGGAAAGATTTGCTCGCATTATGGTTTTGTTAGTGAGTTGGCAGTTTTCCAGCTCATGTTGGTGATAGGCTTTCCATTTCCTGTTGTGACCTGTTGGTAATAATTTTCAGACTGCTCAGGAAGCCGGGTTTGATCTCTGTGGTGGGTCAGCTGCTAGAGCAGTGTCCTGGGAAGCTGGGCCACTGTCACTGCTTTGTGGAACTTTCAGCTTAGTTTCTAGTCAAACTTTTCAGCAGGGACCTAAAATATGATAAGGGTTAGCATTTACTGAGCAAATTCTGTGGTTCAGGATCTTTCTGAAGTGGTTCTGTATATTATCTGAGTTCTCATGTCAGCTCCTTGGAGTTGGTACTTTGCTGCCCTTCAAGGCAAGTAAGACTCAACAAAATTCTGGAAGAAAAGGTAGGGTGAGAGATGGTATCATAGGTCCATTCATTCTTCAATATAAAAGTAATATAAAATCATAGAAGCTCTGGAGTATCCTTTTTTAAAATTCTTCTTCCATGACTCAATAAACTGTTGTTTTTTTTAAAATTATACTTTCACATGTGTATTTAAACATAGTAGCTATGATACATTTTGATTCTTAGAGATCATTGTTCTTCAGTTAAGAATAAAATGAAAGGTGAATCTACATGGGGAAACTATCCCTTTGCATTGCTGAAATATAGAGAGATTTGATCTGCAGCTTTGGAATGAAGTCAGGTAAACATATTTCTTGCCCTCATGGGAAGTAGTTCAACAGTTTCTGTCTTATAAAGTCATGAAAATTAGCTTTCGAAGTGTACGTCTTCCACAGCATCTTATTGTTGGGTTGTTTACCTTTTTGCTTGTGATAGTCTGAGCTTTATACTTGTATGTGTGTTTTTCCTTTTAAAATCATCTGGCATTTAACTCTTTTACTGGATCTAAAAAATATTTTGAATCTAGGAAATTTTCTTCAGAATAGATAGCCACTTCCTCTAGCAGGTTATGCATTTAGTAAAGGTGCAGTGATTTAAATATGCAGCTATCTTAATGGACAGTAGGATAAAATATCAACAAATGTTACATTGGGAAGAAATCAGTTTAATTATCGTCGTTTCTTGTAAGTACTGACTATTTGTATCAGGATACATTCTTTAATCCGGTGATGTTTTGATGTGATCTACGTTTCATGATGTTGTAAGGGATGGAGGAACCGATCCTTTGTAAAATAGATTTGAGAAACTGTTAATAAGTTTTGTTTTCTCAAGAACCTTGCTCATGCTCTTAGCCTTGACATTTCTAGGGGGTGTGTTTTATTACCCAAACTTATTTGCCCATGAACCTTGGGCTGGACCTGTGTTCTGTGCATAACTCTCTTTCGTAAATGTCTTTGTTACCCTCTTGACTCCATAGCTTGATTCATGCTAGTGCTTTTGCTTCACCTGACTAACCTCTTCTCTCATCTCTGCCCCAGTGAGGTCCGACCTTTTTTTTTTCATCCAGCTGTGTCATGGTGGCTTGTGAGACATTAGTTCACCGCCCAGGGTTTGAACCCAGGTCCCCACCAGCACTGGAAGCTCTGAGTCCTAACCTCTGGACCGCCAGGGAATGCCCTCTCGCCCCATTTTTAAGATCCAGGTCATGTATCTCTTCCAAAAAATGCTTGTCATCATCAGCTACAGTGGGATGTGGTCTTCTCTCTGAACTCTTCAAACAGTTCTGGTGTCTACATGTGTCCCCTTTTGTTACATTTACAAACTTACAAATTTGTAGGAAAAAGTTGTCATATCCCTGAGGACAGTAGGAAATGTAATTTATGCCATCAATCAATAAAAATTTTATTTGTATTATATTTTATTTTTTTACAGTTGCTTCAGTAAAGGAATAAGTGATTCTGTTGAAATTCATGGTCACATTTTAATCTTGGACTAGTATCTTGCTCATTTAGCTCCTGCGATGTTTCTTCCAGAAAGCTCCTTGGGGCCAAGTGATAGATCACTCAGGAATCCCCCCTCGCCACTGTCATCAATCCTGAGACTCTCGTTCATCTCTCTGGTTGCGGACACCCGGAATTTCCTTTGCCCCTCTCTGGTTGTGCCTGCTGTTCTCAGACAGCTGACAGACATGCCTTGGAAGCTTAGCCATGGTCCTCAGCCCTACCCAGTTCCCTTGATGAGAACCCAGAGCCTTGTTGGAATTCTGAAGACTCAGTGTGCCTCCCTCAGCTCTGGGCCCCTGAGCCGCATGTCCAGTCTCCCTTGTTCTGCTCCCCAGCCCCCCGTTCTGGGCCGCACTGCTCAGTGTGTGCAGTCTGGGGACCACACTGGTGCTCAGAGTCACCACCCCCTTCTCTAGCCTGGCCTTGATCCTACATTTGGAAAGCACGCTCTGGTGTTCAGTCCTGTAAGCTTCAGGAGACGACGCTTTGCTTCTTCCAGCTCTTTTGAATCAGTTAATAAAGTCAGAAACCAAGCGGGAATCTAGATTTCCCTGCTCCCTTCCTCAGGTGTTGTTGGTTACATGGCCTATTCCGCGGTCCTTACAGCCCTTTCTGCGCTGTCATGTCACTGTGACTCAGTGCAGTGATGCCCTCATTGTGTTATACTCAAGGTTGTGAAGGGTCTCCTGGAGTAAGGGCCCCCGGACCCCTCCCCAGAGCTGGTCTTCAGTCTCCTGCCCTTCTTGTCTGTCCTCCACACTGCCGCCGAGGTTGGCTTGTTAAAGTTCGCTTCCGATCAGGTGACTTCTCTTAAAGACTTTGTGGTTTACCATGTGTTGACATGAGTGAGTGAATTGGTTCCTCAGCAGAACCCAAGAGCCTCTTCCTGCTTCTGGGCGCCTCCACAGCTACTCTGTAGTCCCCACCTCTTACTGAGCTGCCCGAGCAGTTTGTATTATGTTGCTTTTCCCCCTCATCAGCTTGTCGCCGCATGGTCGGCCTAGCTAACCCATCCTAACCCTGCAGCACTGTGTCCTCTTTCGGTGTTTGCAGACTCTCCCAGGCAGCAGCTTGTTCCTGGCATCGCGTGGACTTGCTGTGCCCCTCTCCTGTGTGCCTCTCCTACCGTGTGCAGTTACATGTGTGTCTTGCACCTTCACCACCTTGGCAATAGGGACCTCTTCTTACTCAGGACCCCCAGCACATGCTGGGCGCTCAGCAAAAAGTTTGTCAAATACATTAATCAGTAACTCGGAAAACTGACTTTGCCTACTAGGTAAATGGTGGTGCTGTAAACTGAGATAGTGAGAGGGGGAGGACAAGTGGGTTTGTTTTCAGCTTAGGTCTTGTTGAATTTCAGTTCTCATACATCATCCAAGTACAGATAGATCAGTTTGTTATTCACACCATAGTTAACTGATCCAGGAAAATTCTGTAGATACAGATAGACTATTCTAAAATAAATATGGGAAAGCAAAGGAACTAGAATAACAAAAACAATTTCGGAAAGTAAGAATCAGGTGTGAGAAATCAATCTCTCCAATGTCAGGAGCTCCAGTAGTCAATACTGTGTGTTATTGCTGTAGGTGTAGAAACACAGATCAACGAAACAGAACAGAGAACTCTGAAACAGAACAGAGTTTTTTGAAATCTTTGAAACAGATTCACACAAATAAGCCCAACTAATTTTTAACAGAGGCCCCAGAACAATTCAGTGGGAGGAAGATAACTTTTTTGGCAAATGGCATTGGAGCAACTGGACATCCACACATCCAGAAACAAGCTTCAGCCTGTGTCTTACAGCTTATACAGAAATTCACTCAACGTGGACTACAGTTGTAGTTCAGTCACTCCGTTGTGTTCGACTCTTTGCAGCCCCATGGACTGCAGCATGCCAGGCTTCCCTATCCTTCAGCATCTCGTGGAGCTTGCTCAAACTCATGTCCATTGAGTCAGTGGTGCTATCCAACCATTTTGTCCTCTGGACTAGAGTTAAGTATAAAATGTAAAATTATAAAAATTTTAGGAAAAAAATTTGGGAGAAATCTTTGGTAGTAGATTTCCTAGAGTTGATGCCAAAGCATAATCCTTCAGGGAAATATTGATAAATTGAACTTCATCAAACTTTGGCTTCATGATAGACCCTGTTAAAGGGCTTCCCTGATGGCTCAGTGGTAAAGAATAGACCAGCCAATGTAGGAGATACAGGTTCGATTCCTGGGTCAGGAAGATCCCCTGGAGGAGGAAATGGCAACCCACTCCACTATTCTTGCCTGGGAGATCCATGGACAGAGGAGCCTGGTAAGCTACAGTCCATGAGGTAACAAAAGAATAGATACAACTTAGCAACTAAACAACAAACAAGACCCTGTTAGAAAGAAGAAGACCAAGCTACAGAGTGGGAGAAAATATTTGCAAACAACACATCTGACAAAGGACTAGTATCTAAGATACATATTCTAAAATATGAAACTCAGAAGGAAAACAATTCAGTTAGAATTGGCAAAAGATATGAAGAGTCATATCGCTGAGGAGGATATGCAGGTAGCAAGTAAGCACTTAAAATATGTTCAACATTAGCTGTTAGGGAAACCACGTTAAAAGAACCATGAGATACCAAAACACACCTGTCAGAATGGTGAAACATATATACCACCGAGTGCCAGCTTGGATGTGGAAAACCAGGCTCACCCAGACATCGTAGGGAGGGATGTTAAATTGACGGTTTCTTTAGGAGCCAGACATGCAGTTAACATATGGCACAGTAATAGCAGTCCTTGGCTTTTATCCCGGAGAAATGAAGACTTTAAGTTCACAAAGAAATCTGTACATGGGTATTTATTGTGGCTTTGTTTGTGATAGCCCAAACCTGGAAAAGAGCCAGATGTTCTTCCACAGGTGAATGGCTAAACAAACATACGTGGTGTGTGTGTCACGGAGCACGACTCCGCCATAAAGAGGGGCGGAGTGCTGACAGACCCCAGCCCCGGACGGCTCTGCAGAGCCCTGCCGGGTGCCGAGTGGACCCGTCCCCAAAGGCGTGGACCACACGACTCCATTCGTGCAGTGCTGTTGACGCGGCAGAGTTACAGAAATAGAGAGTGGGCTGTAGGTCACCAGGGGTTAGGAGGCGGTGCTGGGGGACTGGAGGAGAGTGCTGTGGCTGTAGAGGCAGCAGGAGGGTCCTTGTGAGGGAAGGCCCTGTGTCAGTGTCACAGCGTGACCGTTGGGGATGCTCAGGGGAGGCGACGCAGGAGCTCTTTGAATTCCTTACTGCAGCTGCGTGCGAAATCACCGTTGCCGTTCTGTCGCCCAGTCGTGTCCGACTCCTTGCAACCCCATGGACTGCAGCACGCCAGGCCTCCCCATCCCTCACCATCTCCCAGAGTTTGCCCAAGTTCATGTTCATTGCATTGGTGATGTTGCCCAGCCATCTCATCTCCATTGTCTCCAAGTAAAAAGTTTAAAAAAGTGAAGCCCTCTTAAGCACATGGTGCTGTGCAGAAATGGGCGCGGCCAGGCCTTGTGCCGCCTTCCGGGGGGCAGACAGCCGTCAGTTATCCCACGAAGCAGGGTGACACTGCATCTGGGGCGTGTGCCGTCAGGGGAGGCGGGGGACTCACCGTGTGCACTGGGCCTGGTTGGGGCAGCCAGCCCAGGTGGACGGGTGCTGAGGCAGCTTTCTTTACAGCACACGACTTTGCAGTGGTTACTGCAGCTCTTCGTGTGTCAGTGTCCTCACCTGTGAAATGGGGATGACAGTAGAGCCTTTGGGGCTGTGGTTGTGGTTAGTACAGATACTAAATGAGTTTGTAATGTGCTTAGGGTGGTGCCTGACATATAAACTCTGCTGGAGAGTTTGTTCACTGACTAGAGGGTTCTTGAGGTAAGAGCTGAAGGATACATGGGACTGTCACCTCCATGAAGAGGGGAGGGCCCTTTCCACGCCCAGGGAGCAGCTGAGCCTGGGCAGGCACCGGGGCAGCCTCGTAGGGCCCAGAGGAGGGTGTATGTCTGGGAGAGGCGGGAGAGGCCTGGCTGCACGGGCTTGTCTGCTGTGTTGATTACTTTGCTGGCAAAACGTGGTGAGAGGTGATTAAGGCCTTAATGCATGGCATGGGGAGAGGTGAGCATCAGGCCTGCCCTGGGAAAAGATCATGCTGGCTGCAGGGTAGAGAAGAGATGTGAAGGGCCAGGGTGACGGTGCACAGATCACTGAGGAAGTCACTGCAGCGAACCAGTTTTCTCCCTGGGGACTTTTCTCGGATTAGCTCTACTCTTCATAGCTCTATAGGAGTATACTCGCAAGTCACTGTGTCTGTTAAAATGATTTGAAATGGTTTTAAATATGTTTTTAACAGTTTAAAAGGAAAAATAAGACTGTAGTAATCATTTTTTTTTATATGCAGAATTTCAGTTGCTGTATTACGGTTTAAATACCCTTTTGTGATCAAGCCTAGGGATGGAGTTTAGAACCTGAAGCGGTTAAACACTGGTGTCCAGATTCCTTCTGTGTACTTACTTCATGCTTTCATAGATTCTTGACTATTTTATAGCGGTGTTGTGCAATAAAAACACCTGTGCTGCAAATCAAGCCACATGTATAACTTTCAATTTCTTAGTAACCATATTAAAAAGAAAATGGTGAGATTAATTTTAATGATATATTTTATTTAACCCATTATATGTAAAGTATTATTTCAGCAGACACATGCGTGCTTAATCTTATATGACTCTTTGCGACCCCATGGACTGTGGCCTGCCAGGCTCCTCTGTCCATGGGATTGCCCAGGCAAGAATATTGGAATAGGGAAAAAGAAAACAATACTGGAGTGGGTTGCCATTTCCTCCTCCAGGGGGTCTGCCTGACCTAGGGATGGAACCTGTGTCTCCTGCATTGCAGGCAGATTCTTTACTGCTGAGCCACTAGGGAAAGCCCATTTGTTTCATCACGGAATCAATATAAAATTATTAATGAAATATTTGGCATTCCTTTTTTTATGAAATCACAGGAATCCAGTAGATACTTCTCCTTAGAACCATATTTCAGGGCTAGTGGCTGCTGGTCAGACAGTTCAGCTCTACAGGTTTCTGGGTTAATAAGAATAGTTTTTTAAAGTTATTGAATTTATAGAAATAAGAACCCACACAGACCTGATTTTAACAAACTTTGAAACAGAGTTGGTTGCTCTTGTTACAAAGAAAGCTGTGAAGTTTAGATGTATCAGAGGTGTTCCTGAAATGAAGTTTTTTAAACACTGTGAAAGGGTTAAGTTACAAGTTATCACTAACAGTTTTTGAGAGACTTCCAGGGACAAAATGGAGGAGCTGTGTTGGAACTTGCTAATGGAGGGCTCAGGACACAGTTTTACTTGAGCGCGATTTCTTGGTGTTGTACAGCCTCTAGCAAATTAATGTCCATTGACGCGTGTTATCACAAGTATTAAGCGCTTCCAGTGTGACCGTCACGTAAAGAAGTGAAGAATAGTGTCTGTGTTCTTTGCAAACCCTTAGTGGACGTGCTTTGCTACATCAAAATGAAAATGACTTTTGAATTGTTAATGCTTTTTTTTTTAAAAAAAAAACTTTTAGTTCTTTACTCAAGAGCCACAATATTTAATTTTATCACCTTTGTGGACACTGCAAAGTTCTTAGTATGAACAGTTATATTCATACTATTTTAACATTTACCTTGAAATAAAACTCTTGTTTTAATTAATATATTCTAACAGATCTCTGTATAATAGACCATTTTTGGTAGAGGTAATCATGAAACATCAGTAAAGTTGAAAAGCAGTAAATATTTAAGATTTTCTTTGTAACTTAGGTGCTAGTTTTTGGTTATTTTACCACGACCAGATTAGCACTGTTGTCGAAAGGCCTTGTTTATTGAACACTGAATACATCTCTCTTTTTACCTGCTTGATTAAGTCAACAGTCTGATCACTGTTATCTGTGTATTATGTTCTACTTACTGCGTAAGATGTTCAGACCAGAGCTCTCCAGCTCCACCTTCTCTTAACTTCTCTTTAAATTAGGTAATTGATACATCTTTTTAAAAGTTGTTGTTGTTCAGTTGCCCAGTCAGGTCTGACTCTTTGCGACCCCGTAATTTTTAATTAGAGGTTACTTCTCCCCCACCCCACCCCACCTGGCCAGAGGAAAATATCCTGAGGACTGGAGAGTGTTTTGACCTTCAAGTCTTGTGCGCTAGATTCCAGCACTGAAAGCGGACCACGCGTAGTCCACTCGCCTTTACTCGTTTGTGCTCATCGTGACAGAGCTGACAAATCTCGTTTTACCAGGCTTACTGGATGAACTGCTCCTGCGATTATAGCTTTCAAGTCCCACCCCTAAACCTTTTGAACCTCTTGCTGGTATCTTGCTCACTTGTTTTGATGTTGAGCACGTAGGTAGATGGATTTACAACACCAAGCTATTCAGGAGTTACATTGTTCTTAAAGCACGGAGTAAGAGCCTTGAAAACATGTTCTTGCTTGTTAATTCTCTTATGGAAAGAAATGCAAATAGTGACCTGTTACCATATTTTCATGGCTGATATTTGACTATGGGCTTTGAAGCTTTAAATTTTAAAGTGTTGAAAGGAGAATGGAATTTTACAGATGTTTAAATGACATTACTTTAACATTAGTATTGGCACCTGGTGAGATATCCAAAAGGTACGTAGTGTCTCCCGTTCATACCTGGTGCGTCAGCCACTGTCCCTTTCTCCTGTGGGCAACTTTCTTAGAACTCTCTCCAGAGGTGGTCTGTGCACACACAGCCAGCTATGTGCTGCAGGTCAGCCTCTACCACAGCCCCCTTTCTTTGGGTGGAAGCCCCACACATACTGTGGTTGTCACTTAGTTGCTAAGTCGTGTCCAACTCTTGTAACCCCATGGACTGTAGCCCGCCAGGCTCCTCTGTCCATGGGATTTTCCAGGCAAGAATACTGGAGTGGGTTGCCATTCCCTTCTCCAGGGCATCTTCCTGACCCAGGGATTGAACTCTGGTCTCCTGCATTGCAGGTGGATTCTTTGCCATCTGAGCCACCAGGGAAGCCCTTGCGTATACTATAGTATATTGTAAACACTTCTCTGTACTTTGTATTTTGAAACAATGGATCTGAGAGACTACTTTATACCATTACCTGAAGAAGTTCTTCATTCCTTTTTACAACTGCTTAGTGAGAATAGAATTATTAAATGATCCCCAAAGACTTAACCCAATAGAGTTAGCTATTGTTACAGTAATGAAGTTAGTATTTTTTTTTAATATGAGATCAGAAGTTTTCTTTACATTGTTAAAGTAGATGGTTTTTATTATATGTTGGGAAAATGTTAAAGCCATTTCTCCCCCCCCCACTTTTTTTTTTTCAGATAACCAGACAGCTAAATGGAGTCTGAGCAGCTGTTCCATAGAGGCTACTGTAGAAACAGCTACAACAGTATAACCAGTGTGAGTAGTGATGAGGAGCTTTTAGACGGGGCAGGTGTTATTATGGACTTCCAGACTTCTGAAGATGACAATTTGTTAGATGGTGACACAGCAGTGGGTAAGTTTGACATTATAGCTCTTAATATTTGTCATCATGAATTGTTTTAGGCATTGTTTTATTGAGGTTAAGTTTTGGGATGGCTTTTTTGTTGTTTTAATTTTTACTTATTTCTTTGGCTGTGCTGGGTCTTAGTTGCAGCATGTGGAATCTTTAGCTGTGGCATGTGGACTCTTGGTTGCGGCATATGGGATTCAGTTCCCTGACCAGGGGTTGAACCTTGAGCCCCCTGCATTGGGAGCGTGGAGTCTTAGCCATTGGACCACCGGGGAAGTCCCTGTTTTTATTTTAATTGCAGTGATTCATGTAACCATTTTAAAGTGCACAATTCATTGGAATTTAGTCCATTCACGCTGTTGTACAGCTACCACTGGTGTCTGCTTTTCATTTGTTGTTTCGTCACTCAGTTCTGTCCAACTCTTTTGCAACTCCATGGACTGTAGCCCACCAGGCTACTCTGTCCATGGAATTTCCCAGGCAAGAATACTGGAATGGGTTGCCATATTCTTCTCTAAGGGATCTTCCCCAACCTGGGGATAAAACCTGAGTTGCTTGCAGTACAGGTGGATTCTTTACCACTGAGCCACCAGGGAAGCCCAAAAGAAAATCTCATATATGGATAAACTTAAAAATTTCAGTATAATATACTGCAGAGAGGTACACAACTGTAGTTGAAGCAGAAAAGCAAAACTTATGGGGTATATATTATATATAGAGAGAGACAGAGACATATAGAAAGAGATTTATTATGAAAGATTGGCTCATGTGATGGCAGAGGCTGAGAAGTCCCACCAGCTGCCAGCTGCATAGTGGGAGCTCAAGAGAGTTGGTGGTGTGGTTCCAGTCCAGATCCAAAGGCCTGGGAACCAGGGGAGCCAGTGAGTTGAGGCCCAGTCCGTACTTGAGGGCCCAGGCCCCATGGTGCTGATGTCCAAGGGCCGCTCCAGCAAGAGCAGAGTTTTCAGTCTGCCAGTTCAAATGCTCATCTCTTCCGGAAAGGCCCTCGCAGACACACTGGCTATCTGGGCATCTCTTTGCCCAGCCTCGTTGATACATAAAATTAGCCAGCACAATAATCACCATGTCACAAGCATGGAAATGAATGAATTTCTACAAAGTAGTTACACTCATATACCTCAATTAAGAAATAAAACGTGACCAGTTTCCCAGCAATCCGCCCGCATTCCCCCTTCCAATTTCAGAGGTAACTGTTATTTTGATTTCTGTCACCACAGATTACATTTGCAGGTATTTAAACTTTATATAAAAGCATTTATACTATATATACTCTTTTGAGTCTGGTGCCATTTACTTGTGTTTTGATTCATGTATGTTGTTGAATATAGCAGTAGTTATTTTCATTGCCATGTAGTATGCCATTTGTAAATACACTTCAGTTTATCTGTTCTATCCGTCATATGTTGTGAAACACATTTAGGTTTTTTAAATTAATTTTTCTTAGATTTTGGCTATTAACAATCATGGTGCTGAGAATTTTCAGGTCCATGTATTTTAGTGCATATCATGTACGCAGTTGTGTGGGATTTATCCCTCAGGATGGTCTCTTGGATGACAGGTGTGTGAATGTCAGATCCTGTGAAAGGCGGGCACAGTCTGGACATTGTGTCAGCAGTGTGTGAGCTCTGCTTGCGTCACGTCTTCACTAATACTTGATGTCGGTTTAAAAATTTTGGCTCTTTTGATGTGGGTGCAGTAGTCTCAAATTTTGGGTTTGATTTACAGTTGCCTAATGGCTTATGAGCTTAAATGCCTTTTGTGTGTTGTTTGGCTTTTTAGATAGCGTCTTTTGAAGTGCCTGTTCAGTCATTTTGCCTAAGAGGTCTTTATGCATTCTGATTGAGTCCTTTGTTAGATTTATGTATTGCAGATGTCTTCTCTTGCTCTTAATAGAATCTTTTGATGAAGATACTGTCAATTTTAATGAAACCCAGTTAATGTTTTCCTTTATTCTTTATACTTTTCCTGTTCTGTGTTAAGATAGCTTCCCATACATACCTCAAGGTCAAGAAGGTATTCTCTCCTTGTCTCCTACAAGTTTTATTTTTTGTGTGTCTCTTGCATTTAGTTTTATAATCTAACTGCAGTTAACTTTTATATGTGATATAAGTGTTCAGATTCATTTTTTCCTATATGGATAACTATTCGGCCCATATATTGGAAAATCTTCCATTTTCCAGTGCATCGGAGTGACCTGTTTCTCATCTATCAAGTGGATGTATTTCTGTAGGTCTGTTTCTGGACTTTTTCCTCTGTTACGTTGAATATTTGGCTATCTTTGTACCACAACCCAGGTGGTGCTAGTGGTAAAGATCTGCCAATGCAGGGGACATGAGTTTGATCCCTGGGTTGGGAAGATCCCCTGGAGGCGGGCATGGCTACCCACTCCAGTATTCTTGCCTGGAGAATCCCCATGGACAGAGGAGCCTGGCGGCCTACATCCTTGGGGTCGCAAAGAGTTGGACACAATTGAAGGGACTGAGCACGCATGGACGTACCGAAACCCAGCATATATATGAGTTTCGTTTCTCGCATTGGTTTTATGTAAATGTGGTCCGTTTACATTTAATGTAACCACTGATATATTTAGGTTCAAGTCTACTGTCTTTCCATTTCTGTTCTATTTGTCACAGTTGGCTTTTTTTTTCCCACCTTGCTTCCTTTCTCTTCCCTCCAATACTGTTAGTTATGCATTCCCTTATATTTTGTTTGATGGGTTACTCTAGAGATTAAAACATGTATTCTTATTAGTTCTACTATAAATTAGTACTTTTCTTTCTTGACATATTTGTTGTTGTTATTCAGTCGCAAAGTCGTGTCTGACTCTTTGTGACTCCATGGCCTATAACCTTCCAGGCTCCTCTGTCCATGGGATTTCCCAGGCAAGAATACTGGAGTGGATTGCTATGTCTTTCTCCAGGGAATCTTCCTGACCCAGGGATCGAACCCACATCTCCTGCATTGGCAGGCAGATTCTTTGCCACCGAGCCACCAGGGAAGCCCTTTGGACATATAGTTGGTACTTATTTATTGAATGAGTGAATTAATTACAAATAAAATGAGTCATCAAGCTTGGTTATATGCCTTCATTTCATTCATGACAGCTGAAGGATCATATAAGTCATTTGACAGAGTTAAAATAGTGGAAGAATTAGGATGAAACTTGAAGTTAGTGGATTCCTTCCAGTTTTCATGGTTGGGGTGGTATAAATGAGTGCTTTTACCAGTTTACGGGAAATGTAAGGGCCTTAGGATATTTTAGCCCCTTTTCTCCCCTCCTGTTTTTTGTGCTATTTTTGTCTTTTAATTCTTTATATATTTTAAACTGCACAAGACATTGTTGTTGTATTATGTTGATACCTGCTTAGGTTTCGCAACTTTACTTTTTCTGGTGCTCTTTATTCTGTCCTGCATTTTCGTGTTTTTATCTGGGATAATTATTTTTCTGCCTGAAGAACTCTCATTAGTATTTCTTTTAATTGCAATCTGCTAGCAGTAAGTTCACCCACTCCAGTGTTCTTGCCTGGAGAATCCCAGGGATGGGGGAGCCTGGTGGGCTGCCGTCTATGGGGTCGCACAGAGTCGGACACGACTGAAGTGACTTAGCAGCAGCAGCAGTAAGTTCACTTAGTTTTTGTACAAGCCTTTGTTTCATCTTTATTTCTGAAGGATATTTTTGCACCTGTATTCCAGATTTACATTGATCTTTTTTGAACACTTCGAAGATACAATTCTCATGGCATTTGCCTTCTGTTGAAAAGTCAGTTGTCAGTTGTATTTTCCCCCCACTCTGGCTTCTTTTATGCCTTTTACTTTGTCTTTGGTTTTTCTGAAACTTAAGCTTAGTCATAGTGTGCCTAAGTGTTGTTTTCTTATTGTTTATCCTGGCTGGGGTTTAGCACTTCCTGAATTGTCACCTGTTTTTTTCTTTTAAATTTCATTTTTGGATAATTCTGACCTGGTGTCCTCAAGTATTGTTTCTAGTATTCCCCCTCTGCTTTCGTTTTAAGACGCCAATCACATTTGTTACATCTTTTCACTTGTGTCTCTTATGCTTTCTTCTATATTTTCTTTTTTTAATGTGGATGTTTCACTTCATTGGGGTAAATAGCAAGGAACGTGATAGATAGCTGGATCAAGTATTGTGTGTGGTTTTATAAGCAGCAGCCAAAAGTGGCTACACCTGTTCGCTCTCCCACTCTCCGTGACTGAGAGCTCCTGCTGCGCCCGTTCTTGTTGGTGTTTGATGCTGTGTCCGTGCTCTGGAGGCTGGCTTTTGTCACAGGTGTGTAGCGCTGTCTCATTATTTTTTGTCAGGTTTTGAATTTCAGTTATTTATCAGCCATAGAATTCCCACTTGATTGTTTTTAAATAGACTTCTGTACTCTGGGAGAAATTCTCTGTGGTTTTTGTGTATGCGTGTGCTTTTTTTCACCTCTGTATTAATCACTTGTTTAAAAGTTCATGTCTGAGTCTTCTCATGTCGAGGTCACCTGTGAGTCTATATCTCTTGCTCTTTTCCTCTTGGTTTCTGTCTCTTGACCTTGACTGCAGATGGGTTGGGGAAGGCAATGGCACCCCACTCCAGTACTCTTGCCTGGAAAATCCCATGGATGGAGGAGCCTGGTGGGCTGCAGTCCATGGGGTCGCTAAGAGTCGGACACGACTGAGCGACTTCACTTTCACTTTTCACTTTCATGCATTGGAGAAGGAAATGGCAACCCACTCTAGTGTTCTTGCCTGGAGAATCCCAGGGATGCGGGAGCCTGGTGGGCTGCCGTCTATGGGTCGCATAGAGTCGGACACGACTGAAGCGACTTAGCAGCAGCAGCAGCAGCAGCAGCAGATGGGTTCTGTAATTCTTATTGAATGCTGAATGTTGTATGCAAATACTTACAGGTGCTCTGGTGAAGGTGACATCTTCACCAGAGTGTATTTAGAGTTTCTGGCAGACGGGTAGTCTGGGAGCCAATTGCAATGATCCCATCAAAGATGGAGAGAATTTGCAGCCTGGTTTCAGGCTTCCTGAGGTTTAGTCTGTTTTTGGCTCACTTTAGTTTTAGGGCAGAGCCCCTGAGGGTCTAGGAGAAAGCCTGGCATGTTCATGAAGGCTCTCGGTCTCTGTGTGCCTGGCTGAGACTGATGGCGGCTCTGCTCGCCGCTTCAGGCTCCAAACCGCTGCTCTGTGCTTGGTTTCTCAGCCTCTCTCTCCTGAAGTCTAGGAATTGTAGCTGTTTGAAGAGAAAGGTCAGTTGGTGATGGACAGGGAGGCCTGGTGTGCTGTGATTCATGGGGTCTCGAAGAGTTGGACACGACTGAGCAACTGAACTAAACTGAAGAGAAAGGTATCCTGGTATGAAGTGTTGTGTCTCATTTCTCCAGGATGCTGGCCCCTTCGAGTCCACTCCCGAGTGCTTTTGTCTCTGTGGCCCCAGGAGATGGGTGAGAGCTCTCAGCTGGAGGGCACCGTCATGGTGCTGCTGTGAACCGGAAATGGCTCGGGGTAAATAGACGAGGCTGTCCGGGAGTACCTGTTTGACTTCTTTTCACAGTGTTGGCAGTTCAGGTTCTCGCTGCCTTGTATCTTGAATGTTTGATTTAGAAAAGCAACAACAGTGTTTTGCTGTTATTGGTCATTTGCTCTCTTCCTTGTTGGTGGATTTTTTTTACCCTAATTTTAATTACAAAGTTACAAACCAGATAAACACATGTATTCATAATTTGAGAACATACCCATTTTTCTGTGTTTAAGTAGCTCCCTGGCCCTTTATATGAAGCGCTTTAGAAACTGAGGGTCGTAGAAAGACATAGGAGGACCAGCTCTTTGCATCTTCCCAGGATTGGTGATGTCTTCATTTATAGTTTTCCACAGGAGAGTGTGTCAAGTCAGAAGGAAGGAACAAGGGAACAAAGAAGAATTTTCTTTTGTTATTATTATTTTTTTTAACCAGGAAGGATATTTTTCAAAAACCCCATCAGTAGACTTCCTCTTCCGTCACTGGCCAGAACTGAGTTACATGCCCACACCTAGACTGATCACTGACTAGGAGGATTGCTGACTGGTTAGAACAATCTTTATTTGTTCCCTGCAGTTAGGCACATTACCAGCCACACAAAATGAAGGTTCTGTCAGCGGGAAAAGCTGGAACGACCTGGGGTGAGCGGCTATCTGTTTTCCACGAGAGTCTGTGCTCAGAAGTGCCTGGTTGAACGTGCAGGTTGTGGAACAGCAGTTGGCAACAGCTATGTCAGTGTAAACTTCTGGGGTTACAGGTTCTAAATGTTACATCTTGAAGAAAGCATATTACTATTAATTTTTAGAAGCTTTTTGACGTGGACTATTTTCCAGTCTTTATTGAATTCATTACAACATTGCTTCTGTTTTATGTTTTTGTTTTTTGGCCGTGAGTCATGTGGGATCTTAGCTTCCCAACCAAGGATCGAACCCACACGTCCTGCATTGGAAGGCGAAGTCCTAGCCACTGGGCTGCAGGAAGTCTCCAAAAGGATATTATTTTGATACCTGTTTAGAATTGTGAAGAGTGTTCTAGAACGGGAGATAATGCATGAAGGCCCAGTTGGGAGAAAAGGGATTATGTTGTGAGACAGCGAATGTAGCTGGTAGGATTGGTGCTAGCTCTTCTCTCAGCAGAGCGGACGTGGTTCTCTTCACAGTAGCTGGGGAGGGCTGTCTGGAGGAAGTCCTGGTCTGCCCCAGGGAGACCTCCCCATCTGGGCCGGGACAGGTTTCTGAGGGCAGAGGTCATCTCTGAGTCTGGAGCATGGAAGTGGACAGTGGGACACGCGGTTGAGTGTTAAATAGTCTTTGACTTAATTTCTCTTTAGAACACCAAAAAGTCATCAATCACTAGAGAGAACTGTTGGCGTTTGGCTTGTGTTGGATAGAAACCTCATGTTCATTGGCAATCCAGTTGCAGACCTGCACTTACATCATGGCTCTGCCAGTTATTAGCTGTGGAACCCCAGCCAGTCGCTTTGCCGTAGAGCTTTCCTCTGTAACTCATAGTGGTTCTTCTCTCTTCTGTGTTCCTTCCCCTTTGGGTGCCTTAGGCTCTATCCCCCAACTTGACCAGTTTCCTTTTAATTTAGCATTCAGGTAAGATGTTGGGAACATTCCTGGTAGTATCAAAAAGAAGTGTAGCCCTATTTAAAACTGGAATATGACACTGGACTAGGATTTAGGTTGCAGAGATAAACCACTGTGGAGTCCCCTGACTCCAGTGAATAATCGAGTTACTTACATGTTGCTTAGCTCTTGTTTTGAAAATAGCTTGAAAAGATGGACCCATGGATCTCAAAGATGAGATCAGCCTTATCTGCTCAGAGTGAATCCTAAATGATACAGAATATGCTGTGATTAAAAAATAGAGCTTATCCATAATGATAATGATGACTAATTGGTAGTATCAAAAGTCTATAAACTAGTGAAAAGCTGAAAAATTAGACTTGATATGTGTTTAAATATATTGAGTGAGTCACTTTAGTCTGTAATTCAAATTCTGTGGAGAATGCAAAATTTTTCATTACAAGTAGCAGGAAGAAAGGGCCAAGATTTTGTTGTCTGAGTTGTATTCATTAAAGAAAGCCATATGGTTCTTGATTCGTTGAAAATGAAACACACATGCGTTCCTCTGCACAACGGCACGTTATTCTTAAATGTACTGGCCTCACTGGGAGTAAGAAAACTGAAAACTAGAGTCAGCCACTGTTCAGCAAAGTAACTCTCAATGATTAGTTTGTGTTGATGATGGTAATGAGTTTAAAGTTTAGTTTCTTATGTCCCTTTTTATATCACACATGAAATGTGAATAGTGCAGCTTACTTGCTGTGTCAGGAGTCCCTTCCATGTTTCTAGATTGTTTGTGAATGGTAGTGTCACAGTCCAGAGAAGGCTATGGCTCCCCACTCCAGTACTCTTGCCTGGAAAATCCTATGGACGGAGGAGCCTGGTAGGCTGCAGTCCATGGGGTCTCTAAGAGTCGGACATGACTGAGCGACTTCCCTTTCACTTTTCACTTTCATGCATTGGAGAAGGAAATGGCAACCCACTCCAGTGTTCTTGCCTGGAGAATCCCAGGGACGGGGGAGCCTGGTGGGCTGCCATCTATGGGGTCGCACAGAGTTGGACATGACTAAAGTGACTTAGCAGCAGCAGCAGCAGCGTCACAGTCCAAGGGAAAGTGTGCCAGGAGCAGAAGCATCCAGAGGGCTCACTCCTGACCCCTCCATGTCTGTTGTTGTGTGGTCGCTAAGGCATGTCTGATGCTTTGCCACCCCGTGGATATAAAGAACCTTAAACATTTGGAAATACTAGATTCAAACGTAAGCTGTTTTTTTTTTTTTTCCCAAGACCATGGGGCACATAATCACAGGGTCTGAAATGCAGAGACACCACATGTTAACAGATTGTTGTGTTCTCTTTCGCGTGTATACCACAAGCTGAGCCTCAGGACTCGGAGAGCCACATAGCGCACGGGACTGCAGGGTGGACTGTCTGTCCTGGTCTTGTGACCTGACCACCTCTGCTGGAACTTCCCTTCCCTTCTGAGCTCTTACAGAGAGTCCAGCATTTCATTTGAATAGATGTAGCTTTATTCAGAATGTTTGTGTTTGGGTCTCATGTCCCTCTGGGTGGCACGTTCACCAGTACTGTCTACACGAGGGATTTCAGGGCAGGAGGCCTGGGAAGGGGAGGCTGAGGGGCCAGGCCAGAAGCTGGCTGGCCTTCTCCTTGGATGCCTCTCAGGGTTTGGCAGACCTCACAGTCCAGGGTCCAGGCCTTAGTCCTTTAAACCTGGAAGCAGGGCATTAGCCCCGCCAACTGAGCTGTTGCTTAGAAGTGGATTCATATTAACCAGGATCTTAGATCTTGTTAGATGAAAACTGCGAATGTATTTACAATGAGTAAATACATTAATCACTGATGTTTTATGTCTTTTGAGAGAAAAGACGTAAAGCAGCATGTAAAGACACACAGAATTCAGGACTTAACTATGTTTTTGAGAAGGATGGAGCAAAAGGAAAACAGGTTGAAATGCAGGAAATCTAGAGATGAATGTTGGTGAAAGCTTAACGGCTATGTACTTTCTGAGGGGAGACTGGGAATTTGGCTCTAAGCTTTGTAGTGGTGAGTGAAACTAGGAAACCTGTTTAGTTAAGTGATTCTTGGTGTTTATGAGAGAAAAACTCAATCAGTTTCTCAGCGGATTCCCTGTTACTGATTTTAAGATAATCCGTTTTTGAGCGACATGATGAAACGATTCCTTTCTACGCTCTAGGCTGGTTTTCAGGACTGTCATTGCAGTAAACAGCAGTGGTTTTCACAGGGCTTTCTTTTGTAATAACATCCATTACCATCACCAGCTTGAATCCCAAGGCCTGATTCCACGAGGGCCCTGTTACTATATGGTACAAGCATTGATTATTTATGGTGTTCTGGCAGGATCCATAGATATAATTCAGACTGTTTTGGAACAGGTGGACAGCATGGAGTTTCAGAAGTCATCAAACTGTATCACTATTGTCATTTTATTTTTTTTGCTGGAAGGTTTTATATAACATTACATAGCAGTGATTTTAGAATTATATTTTGGAATTATAACAGCTACGTACTTATATTCAGCTCATTTTCCTTAAGCATTTGAAGAGCCTAACACAACCTAAGACTGATTAGAAGGCACTAGAAGTCCCCTTAATGAAAAATGGAGGCTGTACTCATGGGCAGGGTCAGGGGCCTTTCTTGAAAATCATTTTGTATCTACCGGAAGATACAAGTACATGATGAACAGAAGGTCCAGAACTTATATTCCATGTGACAAGGTCACAATAATTGCAGCTATGATAAATTTGAAAGGAAGTAGCTACCCATAGACATTTTAAAAAGAAAAAAGCTAAAACAAAACATTGTCTCATGTATCCACAAAATGCCTGGCTTTGACTAATTTACTCAAGTATGTCTCTTAAGGCAGTAGTCCTCAGATCTTTTGTTTTCAAGATCTTTTTCTATTCTTAAAAGATTATTGAGGACTCTAACAAGGTGTTTTTTTTTGTTTTTTAATTTTAATATAGGTTCAGTTCAGTTGCTCAGTCGTGTCCGAGTCTTTGCAACCCCATGGACTGCAGCACGCCAGGCCTCCCTGTCCATCCTGGAGTTTACCCAAACTCATGTCCATTGAGTCGGTGATGCCATCCAACCATCTCATCCTCTGTTGTCCCCTTTTCCTCCTGCCCTCAACCTTTCCCAGAATCAGGGTATTTTCAAATGAGTCAGCTCTTTGCATCAGGTGGCCAAAGTATCAGAGTTTCAGCTTCAACATCAGTCCTTCCAATGAACACTCAGGACTGATCTCCTTTAGGATGGACTGGTTGGATCTCCTTGCAGTCCAACGGACTCTCAAGAGTCTCCTCCAACACCACAGTTCAAAAGCATCAATTCTTCAGCGCTCAGCTTTCTTTATAGTCCAACTCTCACATCCATACATGACCACTGGAAAAACCATAGCCTTGACTAGATGGACCTTTGTTGGCAAAGTAATGTCTCTGCTTTTTAATATGCTGTCATATTAAAACTGACAGGTTGGTCATAACTTTCCTTCCAAGAAGTAAGCATCTTTTAATTTCATGGCTGCAGTCACCATCTGCAGTGATTTTGGAGCCCCCAAAATAAAGTCAGCCACTGTTTCCACTGATTTCCCCATCTATTTGCCATGAAGTGATGGGGCCAGATGATTACAATATCAATATTTACCATATTAAGAATTAAAATCAAAGTATCAATCCTCTTAAATTCATTAAAAAATAGCAAAAGTACATTAATAACTTTTTTAAGCTAAAAATTAGCTGTATGTTCAAAAGTAAAAATAAACTGAGAAGAGTGACGTTTCATGTTTTTACAACTATGTCTAATGTCTGTTTCATAGGAAACAAAACATCTAGATTCTTAGATCTGTTTCCCCACTAAGCCTTGTGATGTGTTGTTTGGTTGAAACATCTGAGAAATATTTAAGAAAATTTGGCCTTATACAAATATTGAGTTGGCTGAAAAATTCATGCAGATTTTTCCATTACATCTTATAGAAAAACTCAAACAATTTTTTTTTTGCCAACCCAATATATAGTTAGATAAAAAAGAAATCATTTAATAGCCTTTTCAGATCATTGTGGATCTCCTTCTTTGATACTACACCCAAACTCAACAGATGATAATTTCCTAAAGGTTAATTGCAGTATGGCAACTGAACCCATAGTGATGAAAGTTTTGCATTGTGTTAATTAAAATCCATGAGCCCATCTTGTGCTTTGAGTGACTCTGTCACCCATGCATGCATTTGTAATCTGCGTAGCGCTCAGTCGTGTCTGACTCGGTGAGCCCGTGGACTGTGGCCCGCCGGGGTCCTCTGTCCGTGGGATTATCCAGCCAAGGACACTGGAGTGCTGGAACTTCCCTGGTGGGCCAGTGGCTCAGACTCTGAGCTCCCAGTGCAGGGGGCCTGAGTCTGGTCCACGGTCAGGGAACTAGGTCCCCTGTGCTGCAACTAAGATCCGGTGAAGCCAAATAAATAAAAACAAATGCTGGACTGGGTTGTCTTTTCCTTCTCCGGGGATCTCCCTGACCCAGGGATCAAGCCCGAGTCTCCTGCATCTCCTGCATCGGCAGGTGGAGTCTTTACCACTGAGCCGCCTGGGAAACCCCTGTAACATGCGTTAGTCACTTGGAAGTTGTCACTAGTTTATTAGTTTGCTAGGGCTGCCTTAACACAGACTGGGTGCCTTCAACAACAGAAATTAATTTCCCACAGACCTGGGAACTTCCCCACAGTTCTAGAGGCTGAAGGCCTGAGACGGAGGTGTTGGCGGGGCTGTTGGCTTCTTCTGAGGCCTCTGTCCTTGGCTTGTAAGCGTCTGTCTCCTGGTGGTGTCCTCATATGGTCTGTGTATATCTGTGGCCTGATGGCATGAGTTTACTAATCCTCCTGGATTAGGCCCCGCCCCAGTGACCTTACTTAACCTGAATTATTCTTATAAAGGTCACATTCTGAGGTGCTGTGGCGGGGGGCGGGGGGGGGCAGGGTGTTTTTGTACCCATTTGGTGGGGCACAGTTCAGCCCATAACAGATTTCTTTAGATCTTGCTAATAATGTTCACATTATTTTATTACACAAAACCAGTGAGTCATGTTTTTCAGTGTGGCCACCAATAATCCCACAATCCTATCAGAAGTCTTCATCTGTTGGGAAGGTGTCAGGCCCCTACTGGTGAATACATCTTTCCCAAAATTTAATATCTGCTTTTCCTCAAGATGACACCATTGCTGAACAGTCTATGCAAAAGGGTTTTGTGTGTTCTTTCCATTAAAAGGATGTCCACTCAAGAGTTGCACTTTCATAAACTGAATAACCTCCTGTTTCCTGAGGGGCATTTGAAAGGGAATTGGGCTTTTATTGTCTAATGGTAATGTGGTGGTAGAGAATTCAGTGCCCGCCAGTCTGTGTTGGTGCCACTTGTGAAAGTGAAAGTCACTCAGTCGTGTCCGACTCTTTGTGACCCATGGACTATACAGTCCATGGAATTCAGGCCAGAATACTGGCGTGGGTAGCCTTTTCCTTCTCCAGGGGATCTTCCCAACCCAGGGATCGAACCCAGGCCTCCCGCATTGCAGGTGGATCTTTTACCAGTTGAGCCAGCAGGGAGGTTCTGGTGCTACTGGGATTTGTGCTGAATGCCAGCCACTACCTACTACGAGTTGCTCTCGCGCTATGAATAGAGTGAAAGAGAGTCTTGTGGAGGCTGAATAATCTCCCTCCCCCACCCCTGTGATTGATTCCTGGAGCCTGTTAATATGTTACTTTACATGATAGAAGGGACTCTGCAATTTGAATAAGTAAAGAATCTTGAAATGGAGCCATTATCCAGGATTATCTGGGTAGCTCCATTGAAATCCCAAGCATCCTTAAATGGAAGGGGCACGAGGATGAGTCTGAAACCGGGGCTGGCCAGCTGAGAGAGTTGCAGGAGAAAGCCAGTTCTGACCCCATGTTGGAAACTGTTTCTTTGACTTGCTTTCATCATACTCAATGGCTTGCCTGGAGAACCCTGCCCCTCTGCTTGGCTGTAAACTAAAGCGCCTTTGTTCAGCTCATGGAGAGAGAGTTTGTCCCTGCCCACCTGTGAATAGATGAGATAAACACACCCCTTCCAAAGGCTGGCCGCTCCCTTGAAGATGTTTTGCTAGACTGAAGACCCTTTCACTGTACTTCCCCACTGCATCTCCCGTTCCTGCCTTTTGACTTTAGTTCCTCATTGCTTCTTTCTCTCTAATCTATACAAGAACCTGGCTTCCACACCCCAATGAGATGGTTATTTTGAGGCACTAGCCTGCCATCTTCTCGGGCTGCTGGCTCTTCCTTGCCTCAGCACGTCTCAGATTCATTGGCCTGTCATGTGGTGAGCAGAGGGAGCCTGGACTCAGTAACAAGAGGAAGGGGCCACCGGCCAGGGAAGGAAGCCGAGAACAGCGTGGAGGTGATTCTCCCTTGGGGCCTCCAGAAGGGGCGCCCCCGCAGACACCTGGACTGTGTACTTCTGACTTCCACAAGCGGAAGAGAACACATCGTGTCCTTTCAGACCACCGAACCTGTGCTCATCTGTCACCGTTGTGGTAGGTGGCCTGCGCAGAAGTCTCATCTCAGGAAAAATGCTGCGGACCTTGGTGTCTCCAGGGCTCTGTGACCGCACTGTGGGAGTTCTGACTTGAGATAAGCCAGCTGCAAAATGCACATGGGGAACTGAGTACGGCGCCTTGCTGTCTGGTATTTTATAAGCTATGTGAATGGAAGGGCTTATATAAAAAGGGCAAAATCTGCATGTATAATGTGATCCCAGTTCTCAAAATACTGAATACATACACCTACACACACCCTGCACACATTTGGTGGGAGATAAACCAAAATAGTGATTTTTCTCTGGATGATGGAATTTTTTTTAATGCTTTACAATTATTTTTGTTTGTTTATTTTTGGCTGTGCTGAGTCTTTATTGCTGCGGGGGCTCTGGTTGTGAAGGTACGGGTTTCCCACTGCGGTGACTCCCCTTACCGTGGAGCACACGCTTTCCCTAGGCGTGTAGGCTTCGGAAGTTGCAGCGCTGACTGAGTTTCACCGTGGTGTGTGGGATCTTCCCAGATCAGGGATCAAACCTTCGTCTCCTGCATTAACAGGAAGATTCTTTATCCATTGAACCACCAGGGAAGCCCCTTGTTAATGCTTTCTGTTGTTTTGCAAATTGTCACCAATTTGTCTGCAGATCTATAAAACGGTGAGCCAAAACTTCCAACTGACTGTAAGGTGTATTTGTCCATGTAGAAAGATCGAAAGTGTTTTCTGAACAGTTTAACTTGCGTTATAACTGAAATGTTTAGCCATATGGCAAACATTCTGTGACGTTCTCTCGCTGGGCCTTGCGAATGTTAAAGTTGAGCTTGTGCCTGGCTGGCTGAACTCCAGGTCTCTGCACACCTTTCCTCTGCCTGTAACGCCTGTCATTACCTGTGCCTTGCTCCTCAGGTTTTCCCTCACGCCCCTGGAAAGCCTTCCCTGACTTCTCAGGTGTGGGTTAGACCCTCCTGTGTCGTGAGCTACGTTGCTCCTGTTGTGTTTGCTTTCTTGGCTTTTCTTATTTATTTTGGTTGTACCTTGCCTTCTTCCTGGACTAAGCTTGCCATCTTTCAGTATATTTATCCTTTGTTTTTCTGTCTGCTTTGTTCTATTTAGGGCTGATCCATTATGTACTAATGGCATTTCTTAACTCTTGATGAGCAATCTTATTTTCTTTATTTCTAAACTTTGTGGCACTGGGGTATTAGTCAACCATGGTCAGCCATGGGTGTGGTTTATTTCTCCCTTCTCAAAATGTCTAATATATTGGCATACATTCCAGTAGAAGCTTGTTAAAAGTTTACTGCTTTATAAAATATTCATCCTGTTTAACATATTAGCTAGGTTTACTTTATAATGTTTAGGAATCTTGTTTTTTCCTTTTTTATTTATTGAACTAATATAGGTGTATTGAGAAAAGTTTTGGTTTAACTGGACACATAAGGCACCAGTGGAGTGGCAGGAACTGTCACACACCCACGTTGTCACAACGGTATCACACGGGGGCCCCAAATGAAGAGTCATCAGGAGGGAAAAGCCACAGGATAGAAGAGGTGGGCTACGGTATATCCAGCGCCCTGGCGTTAGTCGTGCCAGCACTTGTGTTTGTCATCTTTCTTATCTAAAAAAATGAATGTGAAATATCTAGTCTACTCACCCAACTCAGATTAATCTTGGAAACAAAATAGAACAATATAGTAGAAGACATTGTGGAAATGTTACTGTTAACATGTGAGTCCTTTGTGGCAGTTTTGGCCTGGGTTCTCAAAGGCTATCTGTACTTAGTCAAACAGATTACATCATGACATTCACATAGGTTATCCTGGATTCATAATAATCTCATACAGTTAACTGCAGGGTTTAGTGATGACTTGGGTTGCCTTGGAGAAGTGCTGATTCTAGACCTGGGGCAGGGAAGATACAAGGGGTGTAGTATGAGAAGGAAGGAAATGCTCAGAAACAAAAAGATCAGGACGGTCAAAGGAACACTGAAGGAACCTGAGAGAGCACCTTGTGGCCAAACCTGGAACCACTTGAGCACAAAAATAAGGCAGAAGGAAATGGCAACCCACTCCAGTGTTCTTGCCTGGAGAATCCCAGGGACAGGGGAGCCTGGTGGGCTGCCGTCTATGGGGTCGCACAGAGTCGGACACAACTGAAGTGACTTAGCAGCAGCAGCAGATTATATCCAAAGTGTAAGATCAATGTAAATGAGTTCATTTATGCAATGTAAATGATAGGAACTGATATAAATGACTGAACATTTTATAAGTGGGGGAGAAAAGACAAGTCTCCTGGATAATTTCTGTAGTTGTCCATCCTTGAGGAGGAGGAGCTGCCTCCTACCCTCCTCCCTTGATGATGGGCTGCATGTGATGGCTGCCTCCCAAGACTAGAGCCTGGGATGCTAGGAACTCCGCAGTGGAGGGAGATGGCCAACACCGTCATACCGGATACTGGAGGTGCCACTGCCAGTGAGGCCGTGTGGACATCGCATACCCCCAGCATGTGACAAGAAGACCACTTGCCTTGGTGACACTTGCCTTTCCAAAGACTCATAACCCCAGTCTAAGCACAGGAGGAACTGTAGACAAAGCCAGACTGATGGGGACAAGGTCATGACAAAGAAGGAGAGACTGAGAAACTGTCAAGACCAGACGAGTTGAGAGATGCGTTGCCTAAATGCAGTGTGGTGTCCTGGATGGGACCCTGGGGTAGAGAGAGGACAGTGGCAGAGGCTAGTAAAGCCAGAGAATGTCTGGGCTTTCCTTAGTGGAAGTGTGCCGATGTCAGTTTCTTAGCTGAGAAAAACATGCCCTGAACACACAGGACATTATGAAAGTGAAGGGAAAGTGAAAATTGTTCAGTCGTGTCTGACTCTTTGCAACCCCATGGACTATCCAGTCCATGCAATTCTCCAGGCCAGAATACTGGAGAGGGTAGCCTTTCTGTTCTCCAGGGGATCTTCCCAACCCAGGGATTGAGTCCAGGTCTCCTGCATTGCAGTCAGATTCTTTACCAGCTGAGCCACAAGGGAAGCCCAAGAATATTGCAGTGGGTAGCCTATCCCTTCTCCAGCGTATCTTCCCTACTTAGGAATCAAACCAGGGTCTCCTGCATTGCGGGAAGATTCTTTACCAACTGAGCTATGAGGGAAGCCCACATAGGATATTAACTGAGAATGAATATTTGGGATGGTAGTCTGGGAAGCTGAGTGAGAGATACTCAGGACCTCTTTGTACAGTCTTTGCCACTGTCTTACACATCTAGAATTAGTCCAAAGTAATGTTTATTAAAAAAAAAATGAGTCCAAAAGCATTAACTTATAAATAATAAAAGCAAAATGTGCTTATTGTAGAAAATGCGATTGATAGAAATTAAGCATGCTAAATTAAGATCCCTCATAATCCTGCTACCCACAGGTAACTAACAGTTTTGGTGTATTTTTTTTAGACTTCTATGTATTTTCCATCCAGCAAGTAATTGTTAGGCTCCTTTATGGGCCAGGCACCACGCCAGGTGCTGGAGATGGAGCAGTGAACAAGAGTGATGCGAGTCTCTCATGGAGTCTGGGCTCTGCTGAGAGAGAGAGCACCGCTGAAATAAATAGTAACCCCACAGGAAACAGTGACAGTGGTGTTAAGGTGAATGCTGTCAAGAAGCAGTATGGTTGTGAGGACATATAAGTGAGGGAATCTAAGATGCATCATTGGAGGTGAGAAGTGAAAAATGAGGAGTCGAGCAGGTGATGGGAGCAAGGAGTGGGGTGCTGGGAGTTGGGGTACAAGTGTGGGTACAGTCGGGAGATCCTTGGGGAGGATGGAGTTAGGGGCTAGAGTGGGAAGGGACTGTGGCTGGAGGGGTGGTTAAGCAAGGTTGAAACTCTGCATTTTAAGGTGTTGGGCCTTTTCCCTGAAGAGTGATGGGGGAGTAGTATGGTGATAGTAATTTTAGAAGA
Organism: Bison bison bison; assembly: GCF_000754665.1. Taxonomy (NCBI): domain Eukaryota; kingdom Metazoa; phylum Chordata; class Mammalia; order Artiodactyla; family Bovidae; genus Bison; species Bison bison. Next base: position 2,380,716 of record NW_011494888.1, on the reverse strand, counting down.
TTGTTCAGCTGCCATGTGGATTGGAAGGTAGTGAGAGCAGGGAGGTGAGTGTCTTAGGTCAGAAGGGAGCTGATGGGTTCTCTGATGGGCAGAGTGACCTGCAGAGCAGATGGAGTCAATAGAGAATCCCAGGTGAATCAAGCCAGATGTGCTGACGGGATGGGGGCTGGGGGTGCAAGGGAGAGTTCTGCGTTATTAGTATGTGAAGCTGGTAGTGCCATGTACAAGGTGGAACCTGGGACCTTTTTCAGTTAATGTTAAAAACATTGCCTTATGTTACAAAAGCATACCTTAGCTTTAATGGTTGTATAATATTTGAATACATGAATGTGTTCTAAATTTCTGGGAAAAAATTATTGGGAGAATGGCATTTATTAACATTAGTTAATGTATAGTGAATACATTTTGAAAATGGATGGTAGAATTGTTGCTAAAAACTCTAAATGCTGCTAAGATGATTGGAGTTGGTCAGTTTCTGTGAATAAGAATAATGAAGTTTATTTGGTATCAGCTGCAGGGAAAACACGTTAATAACATAATCGAACAGTAATTTTTTAGTAAACTCGGTATCCTCGCCTGGCAGTTTGTAAGCAGAAACAAATTGCTGATGGTGTAAGATTATGGTACAGCTCAGAAATCTAAGAAATGTAATCTGAGTTAGAATAATTTGACTGTGCTACAGCTTTTCAGAGGTTATGTTTGTGCTTGAGGTCTTCAGGTGACAAGTTGATTTTAATTTCATCCGGCATCTCCCAAAAACATTGGTGGCATTGTTCTAATGAGTGAGGTGTTTGCCTTTAAAGTTGAATTTGGCAACATAGGCTCAAACCTTTAAAAGAACATGAAATGGCTATATCATGAGTCCTCAGTAAAAGGGTTTTTAGAAATTCTTAAAGTTCATAATAAAACAAGGCCACTATCATTTAATGGCTGTCTGTCGGGAGAAGGTCAAACCTCTTTCAAACACTCCGCTCAGAATTATTTTTAGAAATGAGCAAATAATTCTAGGGTTCATCTGATACTCATTCTAAGCACTGTCATGTTCTTAATACATATGACACCCTTCAGATTCTGTTGCCAACTAACTTGTAGATTTTCTCTGCACCTGAATCTCCTACCTAATATACGTGGAGTAGGGGACTTGCTGAATTTATGTGCACGGATATAGGTAAGGTCATGTGTTTAGGGAGAGCTAACCCATACTAAGTTTATGAAGTGCTGTAATTCAAGATGTTACTAACAAACTAGGAAAAAGAAGTTGGTCTGCTAAAGGGGTGCCTTAATGAAATTAGTCTGTTATAGCAATGGCAATCAAATGGTGGTTGGGTATTCTCAGAAAGATCATTGGGAAGATGTGAGCTTAGTTTTGATTATCATCTATAGAACCTGATGGTATTTATCTCAGATGTCACCTGTAATTATTGTAAATTATTCTACAGAAAGAAGTCCATCGAAAGTTACTGAAATTACTAGGTCAATAAATAATTGTTTAATATTATACTCTACCTCTCATTGGAAAAGACTCTGATGCTGGGAGGGATTGGGAGCAGGAGGAGAAGGGGACGACAGAGGATGAGATGGCTGAAAGGCATCATTGACTCGATGGACATGAGTCTGAGTGAACTCCGGGAGTTGGTGATGGACAGCGAAGCCTGGCGTGCTATGATTCATGGGGTCGCAGAGAGTTGGACATGACTGAGCAACTGAACTGAACTGAACTGATACTCTACCTGGAGAAGGCAGTGGCACCCCACTCTAGTACTCTTGCCTAGAAAATCCCATGGACGGAGGAGCCTAGTAGGCTGCAGTCCATGAGGTCACTAAGAGTCGGACACCTGAGCGACTTCACTTTGACTTTTCACTTTCATGCATTGGAGAAGGAAATGGCAACCCATTCCAGTATTCTTGCCTGGAGAATCCCAGGGACGAGGGAGCCTGGTGGGCTGCTGTCTATGGGGTCACACGGAGTCAGACGCGACTGAAGCAACTTAGCAGCAGCAGCAGCAGCAGCATACTCTACCTCCTTACCCTAATGTCATGATATAATGAATTATTGCTCTGTGCATGGAGACCATTACTTATGAACTGTTCTTGGGAGAATTGAGAAAACAGTCAGTTAAATTCCTGTTTGTGCAGTGGCTCCAGTTAAGAATTGAAAAAGGCTTCAGTAGTTATGAAGTAAACCTATAAAATCATCAGTTGAGGTAAATATTAATACCTAAAATCATAGGGAGTCAGTGGACTTGTTTAAACAGTTCTAAAACACTAGCATTTAGAGGAAATTCCTTGAAAGAATCTATGCTTAGAACAAATGAAAGTCAGAATAGATTATTATGAACCTGTCAGTGTAGATCATTATGAACCTGTTACTTGTAACTTGTTTGAGACTGTAAATAAGATTCGATTAGAGGGGATTAGGATAGGGAAGAAAAAAGAATAATAAATTCACACTAAATTCTAATAGACTCAGAAATGGCAGGATAAATTTCTAATTCAAAGACTTTTGAATTGTGACTTATAACACACATCATAAAGATGCGTAAAGCATACTTGTACAGAATGAGTTACTACACAGCAAGCACTTTTGCAACCTGCTCAGATTAAGGAAATAAGCATGATTGCACTCTAGCAGCTTCCTGACCACACCCCTTTCCCTTTCCCTAGAGATAAATACTATTATCTCTTTGGTCACTTTGTTGCTTTCCTTTATGGTTTGATCATCTAGGTATGCATCATCGGGATTGTCATGTAGCATACCCGGCTTTTGAGGATTAAATAAATTGAATCATACAGTACATATTCCTTTGTTTCTTGCTTTTACAAAGCATGATTTTCAAGAATCTTCTTTGTTGCAGGGAGTAGCTGTTGTGACATTGCTCAAGACTATGTCACTCTTTTTTGTCAATATACCACAGTATAGATATTCATTCTGCTACTGATGGGTCTGCTAGTTCTTAACTGTTTCTGGTGAGTACAGACACTGCTGTTTTAAATACGATCCATGTATCCTGGTGGGTATGTGCACATGTTTCATTGGCCTGGGTGTGAACTTGTCAGGTTGTAGGCTTTATTTTTTATAGTGTTGATTCAGTTTACACTCAGGTGAGCATGTATGACAGCTCCACCTTTGTCAACTGCTTGGGGTTGTCTGACTTTTGCTGTTGTCCATCTGCTGACTGTGTCATGGATTCTGATTGTGGCTTTAATGTGCATTTCCTTGGCATCTTTTCATGCTGATGGACTATTTGAAAAAAATTTTTTGAAGTACCTATTGATTTTTCCATCGACCTGTGTGTCTTAGAGATATGTAAACATTAGTCGTTTTATATATACAGGCTTCCCATTACATGAGTGTAAGTATCTTTTATTCTGTGGGTGGTGTCTCATTCTCTGTCTTGGTCTGTTTGGCCTACTCTAAGTCTGTTGTTCCATGTCCAGTTCTAACTGTTGCTTCCTGACCTGCATACAGATTTCTCAAGAGGCAGATCAGGTGGTCTGGTATTCCCATCTCTTTCAGAATTTTCCACAGTTTATTGTGATCCACACAGTCAAAGGCTTTGGCATAGTCAATAAAGCAGAAATAGATGTTTTTCTGGAACTCTCTTCCTTGTTCCATGATCCAGCAGATGTTGGCAATCTGATCTCTGGTTCCTCTGCCTTTTCTAAAACCAGCTTGAACATCAGGAAGTTCACGGTTCACATATTGCTGAAGCCTGGCTTGGAGAATTTTGAGCATTACTTTACCAGAGTGTGAGATGAGTGCAATTGTGCAGTAGTTTGAGCATTCTTTGGCATTGCCTTTGGGACTGAAATGAAAACTGACCTTTTCCAGTCCTGTGGCCACTGCTGAGTTCCAGATAGGAAAAGGAGTACATCAAGGCTGTATATTGTCACCCTGTTCATTTAACTTACATGAAGAGTACATAATGAGAAACCCTGGACTGGAAGAAATACAAGCTGGAATCAAGATTGCCGGGAGAAATATCAATAACCTCAGATATGCAGATGACACCACTCTTATGGCAGAAAGTGAAGAGGAACTAAAAAGCCTCTTGATGAAAGTGAAAGTGGAGAGTGAAAAAGTTGGCTTAAAGCTCAACATTCAGAAAACAAAGATCATGGCATCCGGTCCCATCACTTCATGGGAAATAGATGGGGAAACAGTGGAAACAGTGTCAGGCTTTATTTTTCTGGGCTCCAAAATCACTGCAGATGGTGACTTCAGCCATGAAATTAAAAGACGCTTACTCCTTGGAAGGAAAGTTATGACCACCCTAGATAGCATATTCAAAAGCAGAGACATTACTTTGCCAACAAAGGTCCGTCTAGTCAAGGCTATGGTTTTTCCTGTGGTCGTGTATGGATGTGAGAGTTGGACTGTGAAGAAGGTTGAGCACCAAAGAATTGATGCTTTTGAACTGTGGTGTTGGAGAAGACTATTGAGAGTCCCTTGGACTGCAAGGAGATCCAACCAGTCCATTCTGAAGGAGATTAGCCCTGGGATTTCTTTGGAAGGAATGATGCTGAAGCTGAAACTCCAGTACTTTGGCTACCTCATGCGAAGAGTTGACTCATTGGAAAAGACTCTGATGCTGGGAGGGATTGGGGGCAAGAGGAGAAGGGGATGACAGAGGATGAGATGGCTGGATGGCATCACTGACTCGAAGGACATGAGTCTCAGTGAACTCCGGGAGTTGATGATGGACAGGGAGGCCTGGCGTGCTGCGATTCATGGGGTTGCAAAGAGTCGGACACGACTGAGCGACTGATCTGATCTGAACAGAAATAGCACAGTCTGGGTGGCTCTAACAGCTCTAGAGGCCGGCAGACTCCTTGTCTGGTGAAGAGGGGTCACTTCTGGTTCCTGGTCTGCCATCTTCTCTGTGACCTCCAGGGAGCTCTGTTATAAGGGCACTAATCCTATTCATGAGGGCTCTACCCTCATGACCTAATCACCTCCCAAAGGCCCCACCTCCAGATGGCACCACACTGGTGATTATTTCTCTCTGTATACATTTTGGTGGGATAAATACATTCAGTTGTAACATTCTCCTAATGGACAGACCCTGTTCATCAGATGTTCTTAATTGTAATATGGTCCTGGATAATGATGTTTTGTGTTATGACTAATGGTTTTTGTGTCTTTATGAAAAATTTCCCTGCCCTCAGGTCATGAAGATATTTCTCCCTGTTATTTTGTGAGAGCTTCATTGGCCTTCCACATTCAGGTCTATAATCATCTGAGCAATTTTTGTAAATGTGTGTGGATTACGGTATATATAATTTTTTTTTTTTCATGGAAATAGCCAGTGGTCCAAATACCATTTATTTAAGAAAACCACTGCTTACACAGTCTTTTATAGTGCCACCTCTGCTATATATCAAGGATCACATATAAAGGAGGATCTATTTCTAGACTCCCTATTATGTACTTTTGGTTATTTTCATAGCTTTATGTCAAAAGCACTCTGTTTAAATCACTATAAGTCTATAAATAGTCTCAGTGCCTGGTAAATAAAGCAAGTCTCCCCTGTTCTTTAAGAGTGTCTTAATTATTCCCAGGCCTTTTTATTTCCATGTAAGTTTTAGCAGAGTTTGCCACAAAGAAATCTTATTTTTTTTAAAAATATAGTTGATACACAGTGTTGTTAGTTCCTGTTGGGATTTTGACTGTCATTTTATTAAGTCTGTAGATCGGTTTGAATCTTTCAGTTCATGAACATGATATACTTCTCCATATACTTGTCTTTTTAAATGCCTTTAGTCTTCCTATTGACTTTTGTCTTCATTCTTTGTTACACTTGTTTCTAGGTAATTTTTAAATGCTATTGCTATTTAATGCAATTTTTATTTTAAAATTTAACATGCTAACTGCTGGTATATTTTGAAGTTGTTGTTCGTTGAATATTGATTTTTAAAAATTTATCCACTTTAACTCTAATTCTAATGACTTATTTATGAAGTCTTGACAATACAGTCATATCATTGGTTAGTAGTGGAAAATCGAGCCAACCTCTGCACTGAGGTCTGTTTTAACTACTGCTCTAGGTGGTGGTGGTGGTGGTTTTTCTGTATATATTGCATTATGTATGTGTAAAAGATGATTCTTTTAAAGGCTATGACATCTAAAAAATAAGTAATTCCTTATAATTAGTGATCTTGTCTATTTCACATTTTCCCAATTGTTTCACAGTTGTTACATTGAAACTGGTTGATAAATCCTTTAAATCTTTTTTAAAAAATTTCTACAGGTCCCTCCCCCCGGCCCCTGTTATTTATTTTTCATTCATTTGTTGATGAAGAAATCTGGTCATTTGTTTCCCATTTTGGGTTCTCCTTATTGTGTTCCTGAGCTCTCACTTAACATGTTTCTATGTTTTTTTGTTTCTGGTAAATTGGTAGTTAGATCTAAAGGCAAAAAATACTTTTATTTTTAAAGTACTTCTAATGTAGATTTTTTGGGTCCTGTGGGTTAGGAGGGGCTGAAAGATCATATATAGCTATATATGTGTAGTTACAGTATACGGTTACACACTATCCTGTGTACACCTGCCTCCCTGATTCACATACCTCCAGACTCCCACATCAGTTTGAGGGTAGAATCGGGGCGCGTTTGGAAGTAGAGACACCTTCTCCCTTTGAAGTTTTAAGTCCTTTTATGTGCTCTTAATTCTTGGTTTTGGTTCTTCAGAGGTTTTGTCCCGAGTGTTGACTTAAAATGCACAGTGTGAGAATTGTGGGTTAAACTTTATCTGGGGCAAAATGATGACTATAGTCAGGGAGACAGCACCTCAGATAGCTCTGAGAAACTGCTCCAAAGAGGTGGGAGGCAGGGAGGTGAGTATGTGATTGTGGTGGTGAGGGTAGGAGGACGGGTGAGGGTCATCAGCAGGCTCATGGCTAGTCATGAGGAGCAGAGGTCACCATGGAGGATTTCAGTGCTTTTCTAGATAAGAAGAGATGTGAGAAATGGGCTCATAAATTTGGCTTCTGAAAATACCTAACCCTCTGAAGACCTGTCCTGCCAGTTTTCCCAGAGCACAGAGTGCTCCGTTCCTGCTCTCCACCCTGAACTCTTTTCAGGGGGTATTGAAGGTCAGCAGCTGCAGCGGCTCAGAATTTGATCTCACATAGAGGCAGATGGCAAGTGGCAGTTTGTAGCTGATCTAGGCATCCCCCCACCCCACCCCAGTGCCTTGGAATTCTTGAATGTGTCTTCTCTCTTTAACTGTAATTCAGGTTCTTAGTCTGATAATACCTAATCTGTGCCAAAGTCCTCTTTGGCCACACCTTCCAGTTTACCTTGTCCTTTTTTCTAAAGTATAATTAGAAAGCATCTGAGCCTAAATAATGCTTTTACTGGAAGAAAATGTGGCAGCCATGGACCCCATAAGCATAACAAATTTGTTTACTTCTGAAATTCTTTAAATTTTCAGATTATTTTAAAAGATTTATTTCCAAATTAATGAGTAATGTATTTGTTTTTAAAATTTTCCACAATGTAGAGCTATATACAGTAAAAACTGAATGTACCATCATTTAAAAATATTCATTTTACTTAGGCTACAAAAATGTTTACCTATGCAACGCCATCAGTGTATTTTATAGGGAAAGTATTCTCCCCCCTTTAGTTACTGCTGGCTAGCTGTCATTTTTAGTTCTCCTGTGTGACTAAGTTGTAAATCAGAAGAAACAGATTAAGAGAGTGCCTCCAAATACCAGGAAAACTTGTAGATAGCTTTTCATCTTATAACAAGTCAGGGAAGAATATAAGTAGTATAAAACAAAATTATTTCTAAATGCCATATAGAATGCATTTTTAAAAGTCTTGTAATAGTAGAACTTGACATACCAAAGTACCAAAAAGGACCAAATTTACTCTTGGTTAATTTAGCAAAGTTGGCTCTTTGTTTAAAAGTTAGATTTCCTTGTTTAAAAAAATCATTTCAGAGGTTGTGGGCTGGGACAGGACAGGATCGTGGAGGGGGAGTAGGGTGGTGGGTGGGCTAGGCTCTCATGCCTTTCTCCATGAGGAAAAAAGGGAAAAAAAAATCATTTCCAAGAAAATATGAAGAAAACAGAAAGAAAAAGCCACCCATAGTCATATCATCAATGCTAATACCAGAACCAGAGAGAATTAGATAGAACTTTCCTGTGGCAGTAACTTGTCTATATTCCTTTCCCAGAACGCTTTTACTCACAAATCCCAGGTGGGGTTTTATAAGAAGGTATGTCTTTCTGAGGTTCAAACTTTTTGAAATAAAAAAACTGATTTAATCTAACTTTTAAAAAGTTCCCAAATTACTAATAATAACTAAGATGTACTAGACAAATGGTTTTTCTAGTAGTCATGTACAGATGTGAGAGCTGGACAGTAAAAAAGGCTGAGCACCAAAGAATTGATGCTTTTGAACTCTGGTCCTGGAGAAGACTCTTGAGAGTCCCCTGGACAGAAAGGAGATCAAACCAGTCAATTCTAAAGGAAATCAACCCTGAATATTCACTGGAAGGACCGATGCTGAAGCTGAAGCTCCAATACTTCGGCCATCTAATGTGAAGAGCCAACTAATTGGAAGAGACCCTGATGCTGGGAAAGATGGAAGGCAGGAGGAGAAGGGGACAACAGAGGATGAGATGGTTGGATGGAATCACCAATTCAATGGACACGAGTTTGAGCAAGCTCTGGGAGGTAGTGAAGGACAGGGAGGCCTGGCATGCTGCAGTCCACGGGGTTGCAAAGAGTCAGAAGCGAATGAGCAACAACTAGACAAGCTGAATATCTCTTTTCTATCTTTACTGCCTTCTGAGTCCTTTCTTTCTTCTCGTGCCTGCAATTCTCATATGAAATCATTGAATTGGAGTAGACCTTAGGGTTGGCACATTCAGTGCTTACAAAAATACATTTTACAAAACCCCCGAGCCCTGTGGAACAGCTTCTAATGAATTTTTGTTTAGTGGCATTGCCCCATCATAGCTATTTCATAAAAAGAATCTTGTAGTCTGGGGAGGAATCACCTGAGAGGCAGCTGTAAAAATTTGAACTCGGCTTAAATGAGTGTGAGCTTTTTTTTCTTTTGGAATGACAGTTTGAAACGAAACATACTTTGGTATGTTAAGTTCTACTCTTAAAAGACTTTTAAAAAATGCATTCTATATGGCATTTATAAATAATTTAGTTTTATACTACTTACATTCCTCCCTGCCTTTTTATAAGATGAAAAGCTTTCTGCAAGTTTTCCTGGTATTTGGGGGCACTCTCTTAACTTGTTTGTCCTGATTTACAACTTGGTCATACAACGAAAAATAAAAACGATACACTTTGAAAATAAAAATGATACATTTTGAAATGTTCTGTAGCCTGAGTTCTCTTATTTCTAAATTTCATAAAATGTCTAGTAAAGAGACCATTAGAGAACACGTTGAGACATATTTCACTAAAGCCCCATCCCCCCACTTTTACAAAGCACAACGAAAATCTTTGTGAGATAGGAAAAGTAGAAGTCAGGAGAGAGGAAAATCTCCCAGCTAGTAAGTCTCTTTTTGAATAGTTTGACAACTAGCAAAGTTACCTAGGATGTTAAGTTTCTTTCTTAAACCTCGATGTCTTTCTTAACTAGCTGGTTCCTGAAGAAAGGAGGCTGCTGAAGGGGATTAGTAATGGTCCAGTTACTGAAGTGTTGAAGCCACAGTAGAAGTATGCATTAGTACGTTTTAGATACTTAAGCATAGACTTTAAAGCCAAGTGTCTTGAAGACTTTGGTATCTTCTGTTTCTTTATCTTTATGATTCACGTGACGTGGTTACATATAAATTTGTGTATTTATACGGTAAAATCACGTGGCCTTTTTAGCATGTCATTCCCACTTACATTGGGAATGAAAAGGTTCATTCCTTGTGTACACGTATAATTTCTTTGCACAGCTCTGTATTCAGAAATCGAGAAGTAGGTTTCTGTCGCCTTGCTGTAGTTGCCCCCTTGCTGTGGAGGCTGTTTGGTCTGTCACCCCTGGGCTTAGTCACCATCATACGTAGCGGGGCCTGATTGATGGGGAGGCGAGCCCGTCGCCCTGGCAACCGTGGCGCCTGGGTGACGTCAGCCCGCGAGGCTGCGCGCGCCGACAGGTCGGGCATGGCGACTACCCAACCTGCTGCGGCGGGGGTCCGGGGGGCGCGCGGGCGGTGAGCTCGCGAGCTTTCCCTCGGCTTCTGCGGACCTCGGCCATGGACGCTCCCTCCGACCCCTACCTGCCCTACGACGGGGGCGGAGACTGCATCCCCCTGCGGGAGCTGCACAAGCGAGGTAACGCGGGCTGTGGGGCTGGTCCCGGCCGCGGTGAGGCCGATGGAGATCCTGGTCGGCGGTTCCCTCCGTGCGCAGCGCGGCCGCCGTCACTGCGCGCACAGGTCCTGTCGGGGGGCGCGGGCGGCGGTGCTTCTCCTTCTTAATTCAGGTGCCACTGGGTTTCAGCTGCTGTCGCTTACCGTGGAGCTCTGCACCCCGAAGTCAGTTCCTAGGAGAAGCTCTACCTGCTTAAAGAGAAACACATTTTCATGTCAATATTTTTTATTTAGTGTGCTTTCAGCTGAGTGACTACATTGTCTTCCATAGGTATCTGGTAAAAATTAATGGAATGATACCAACATATGGAATCATTGTCACACATCAGAAAAAATAATAGTAGTTTGTAAAAACCAGAAAAGCGCCCAGCATTCATGTAAATCTTTCGGCAGGCACTGCCAGAACAGATTACATGTTAATTAAACTGCCCTTTTTTCGTTTTCCTTAAACTGATTGTTCTATTTAGAAAAAAAATTGAACCTCAAGAAAAATCTCTGAGCTAGATTACCTGAGCCGTATTAGTTTGATTTTATAAACTTCATATTATAAACTCACTTTTTAAAGTAAGGAAGTCATGATTTTCCTGAGCGTATAAAATATAGTTTTTATTCTGATAACGCCTTCTTTTGGTATTAAGTTCCATTAGGATTAAAAAAAGGTAATATATTTAACAAATTTATTGAATTGTGTCTTCTAGACAATATTTTAGGCTCTGAACAGTTGTAACATCCTGTGGTATTCTGTTGTTAATAAAAGCATGCTTGAGAACATGAAGATCATGTTACATATATTGTGCTTTTCTCTCAGTTACCTTTTTAGTAAAGTATGTATATGTTTATGTGTGTATATACATATTTATATATATATATAAATTATTTTAGAACATTTGGGGAAATACCTAAAAGCATAAAGAAGAAAATTAAATTTTCTCATGGTCTTTGCACCCGGAATTGTTGGGATTGTTTTTCCAGTTCTAACATGTTCCTCCTGCTCTCCTTTTTCCTATGCTCTCATCATCCCTTTTCTGGTAGGAATTTCTTTGAACAGGAAAGGATGTGAATGAATGTGACTGCTCAACTGTCACAGTATTTGCTAATCAGCAATTAAACTGTGTTTTCTTTGAGCTGTTTCAACATCCATTTGTTGATTTATAATTTATAATAAACCAGGAGACATGTGGTTTTGGGAAATTTAAATTCCCCATGATAGGCTTGACAGTCTTTACCGTGGCTTAGGTATGGACCTCACCTCTGTATAAGATATGCAAGTAATAATAAGTCAGCCAAAGCTTATGTGCAAGTAGGCGTGGTTCCTGATATGGTTATTACTAAAAGAGAAGCTTTTTGTTTCTATTATGTTTTCACAAATAGTCCTTTAGAAATCTTGCCTAAAGTCTAAGTCTCTTCCACTGTTTGCATCACAGATGGGTTCCTAGTCCCTTAAGGAGACCTTTCCCAGCTAACCTAAGCCAATGTTTTCGAAGTAACATCGTGTCATTGTAGTACAAATCATTTGGTTATTAGGCTTGCTTGACTGTTCTGCAGTATCCTAGTATCTATGGATATGAGGTTTTCCTTAATTTATGACCTTTTCTAACCCTGGGTCAAACAAAGGAACTGGAAGTGGAGAAATATAAATCAAGAAAAGAGTCAGCTACTCTAGGAGGACAAAATGGCAATGACCAGAAAGATCTCTTGGGGCTGGGAAAGAGTGAAGAGGCAGATAACCAAAGTATAAAATTGTGAAGGATATCAATAAAGCAAATGTGACTGTTTACTGAATTACTGAGTGCTGGAATTAGGAATTACCTGTGTGGAGTAAATTAAATTTAATGTTCCTTGTCAAGGTGGGATGGTAAATGATGAAGTTTCCAACTTAAATGAATAATATAGAGGCTAGAAATGTATGAAGATATAAAAATACAATTAGTTAATGTATTTTTGATGGATTAGAAAATAAGATGACATTTTAGAAATAGTTATCTTTTGGGGTATATTGCCTTCCTATACAGACACTATTAAGTTCTTTCATAAAATGTCTCTTCCATCTTTGAAAGTGAAAGTGAAGTTGCTTAGTCGTGTTGGACTCTTTGCAACCCCGTGGACTGTAGCCTACCAGGTTCCTCCCTCCATGGGATTCCCCAGGCAAGAATACTGGAGTGGGTTGCCATTTCCTTCAGGGGATCTTCCCAACCCAGAGATTGAACCTGGGTCTACCGCATTGCAGGCAGACACTGTAACCTCTGAGCCACCAGGGAAGCCCTCTTCCATCTTTTATCAGGGGGAAAAAAAAATCTTTAGTTTTTTTTGATTTGGATTTGGATGCTAGTTTTATACTCTTGACTTCCTGAAGTTTAGGTAATTTGGAGGTAGAATTCTTGTTTATTCTAACAGGCCCTTATAGTGGATTTGATCTTTGGGATTTTTAGCATTATTTGAATACTGTTTCATTCAGAGTTTTTGTTGAGCTCGTGTGTGTGTGTGTGTGTGTGTGTGTGTGTGTGTGTAAGCACACACTCAGCACTCCTGGGTGCTGGAGAACTGGAGGTGGTCGGCTTAGTGATACATCTAATAACTGAGAGGTGTACTGTTGCTGTGCTGGTGGTGAAGAACCCGCCTGCGATGCAGGAGACACAAGAGATGCAGGTTCACTCCCTGCATCGGAAAGATGCCCTGGAGGAGGAAATGGCAGCCCACTCCAGTCATTCTTGCCTGGAGAATCCCATGGACAGAGGAGCCTGGCGGGCTACAGTCCATGGGGTCGCAGAGAGTCGGACACGACTGAAGCGACTTAAGTGCTTTATCTTTACCAGTTCCTTGATGTGTAACAAGTCATTTTAATCTTCACAGACTGTGGAGTAGGAACTGTTATAATCCTCATTTTCCTGTTGATGAGACTGAGGTACAGAAATGTGCAAGAAGAGTCAGGGTTCGAAGCAGATGATGGGATTCATACTCTGGTCGTAGAAACACTGCTTTGCGTTGTGTGCGTCCCTGCAGTAGCTTGGCATGTGCAGCCTGGTAGGGACGTAGGAAGGCTTCCCAGTTTTTAAAAACACAGAACCCAAGGGAGTTAACACATTTCTCATGAATGATACAGACTGCATGTTCTGTGAATCTGTTCACACGTGGCAGTGAGGGAAGAGATGAGTCTCCTTTTGACGAGTGTTGTCAAAGTTGGCACGTCCACAGGGGATTTGATGTAGGAGGATAGGCTAGTAAGTGGTAGGTAGGCTAGTAAGTGACCCAGTGGGACTGAGTGCTGGTTAGTGCTGTGGTGTCATGGGGTCAGTCATAGGGTCCTATAGGAAGGTGGTGGGATGCTGGGTCCCAGTGGACCTTGAATGCCAGACGAACCAGTTTTAAACAGTAAGAAGCATACCTTTCCTTTATAAGTTTGAGTGTTTTTTTTTTAGGCGGGGGCGGGGTGCATCTTGTGGCATGTAGGATCTTAGTTTCTTGACCGAGGATTGAAGACCGGGCCCACAGTAGTGAAAGTGCTGAGTCCTTATCACTGGAGCAGGGGGATTCCCAAGTTAGTTTTTTTAGTTTGTAACTGAAGTTGTTTCTTGACATCTATTAGCTCAGAGACAAATTTAAGTAAAGCTTTTTTCCTTCCTTTTGTAACAGATGAATTTGTCCATTTTTATTCCCTCCTGAAAGTATCAGTAGTTACATTCTTTGCTCATTATTTGAATATTCATGTTCTGGATGATGCTCTTATTGCCATAGGGGTGTTCTGTAGGTTCTTTTGTAAAAATGATTTTAGAATTCAAATCCTTATTATATGTCTATTGCCTTTAATCTTCTAGCCAACTAGAAAATTAAATCTCTTCTTACAGATTGGTTCATTGGAGTGTAAATTACAGGAACAAATAGAGATTGTTTGTGTGTGTTTGTGCTCACTCACTCAATTGCTGACTTTTTGTGACCCCATGGACTCTAGCCCACCAGGCTCCTCTGTCCATGGGATTCTCCAGGCAAAAATACTGGAGTGGGTTGCCATTTCCTACTCCATTTCCTACTGACTCCTACTGCCATTTCCTACTTCGGGAATCTTCCTGACCCAGGGATTGGCCCTGCATCTTTTCGTCCCCTGCACTGAAAGGCATATTCTCTACCACTGCGCCACCTGGGAAAGCCCAGAGATTCTTTTCCTGATGTCAAAAAGTGTTTCTGTTATAAAATAATAGTATGAAACAAAGCCTGCCTTTAAGTTTATTTTGCACACAGTATATGAATTTAAAATCATCAGTAAATGTATTTCATATTACTGTGTCTGGCTCTGTTCTCTAAAACTGACACTTGGTATGATTAATTTTATTCCATCTCATGACTTGTAAATTAAAAATGCTTTGTATTTCTAGATATTAAAATGTGAGCAAGTCTCTGGCCCCATACTTTAGGTTTATGGTTTTGGCTGGTTTACCAGCATTGAGATTACTGTTTTGTGCTGACATGAGGCCACAGGAGACTGGTGGCTTAAATTGTATTTTAAAGTTTTGTGTCTGTTTTTTAATAAACATGTTTAATTTATAGTTTTTTGGTAGTCCTTTAAAACCTTAATAGATCAAGAATGGAGATTCACTTTAGTTTGTCAGTTTATTCTTTGCCATTGGAGAGAGCAGATTTCGTGGATTTTATTATTCACATGATATGCACATATCTTACACACAGAGAATAAATGAACACGGAACTTGTTTCCAGTCATACAGATGTCTTAATCCCCACTTCATCATCCCTACCTTCAAGAACTTGGCTTTTTATTTTGAGGTGTCAATAGAACTGAGAAGGAAACAGTGAACTGAGTAATGTAGCATCTCTACCGACTGGTTGTATCTTCTGTCAGTTTCTTTGGGATTTGGTTTTAATTTCCAGGTTTTTGCAGTTCAAACAGATGGCAGCTAAATATGACTGGATGGCAGAACAAATGTAAAGAGCAAATACTTTATCATATTTATCCAGCGGATGTTTAATTGACCACCTATTAAGTACTAGCGTTGTGCTTGCCATTACATCTTTAATCTTTCGTTTGGAAGTCTGTTAAGATTCTGGAACTTCCACTATCAACTTAGAGCATTCACTTTCCCTTCCCTCACCAAAGTGACCGTTTTTTATCAGTAATGTCACAGAGGGAAGAAAAAAAATGTATTGGGACTAGACTTCCTGCTCTTATTTAAGGGACACATGATACTGGGTTGTAGGAAACGTGCAGAATTTTAGATTTCTGTCTGCCTTCTTTCATAATTTACAATAACAATGCATATGTTTTATGTGTGTGTGTGATGGATAGTAATCTGCCTCTGAGGTTAAATGGCAAGGGTCACTGCTCTCCCATCTTTGAGATTGACTCCAGAGATAATAAGTACTAGTCTTAGTAAGCAAGCATATACCTGCTTCAGCATGCAGGGCTATTATTTGGATGGGCTTCCTTGGTGGCTCAGACAGTAAAGAATCTGCCTGCAATGCAGGACACCCAGGTTTGATCTCTGGGTCAGGAAGATCCCCTGGAGAAGTGAATGGCTACCCGCTCCAGTATTCTTGCCTGGAGAATCCCCAAGGGACAGAGGAGCCTGGCGGTACAGTCCCCGGGGTCACTAAAGAGTTAGACACGACTGAGCGATGATGCATGGTATTTGGATGTTCCTTTTAGACTGCTAAAGGTGTATGACGGTGAAATTTACTGGTTAATTAGTTCAGTTTAAGATGTAACAATTACATACCATTTTTAGCTCAGTTCAGCAAATACATATTGAGGACTAGTGGGTGGGAATATAAACGTTTCTATTGGTGGGAAACCAGATAATAATAAATGTCTGTATTTCTGTTGTTTATTTTTTGTCAAATTACAAGTTTCAACATGTTGGGTTGTGACCAGTATTTAAAAAAAGAAAAAAAAAAAAAAGAAGGAAGCAAATAGTAAAAGTATCAGAGTATATGCCAACTAGTAAATATGCTAAACTTTGTTTTTACTTAGGGTACATATCTGTACACTATGTCAGAAATGCTTCTAGCTGTGACCAAGAAAAATAGTGTGGTAACCGGGTTATGAGTAAGTCCCTGTGGAGGGTCAGTTGGCTTGGCTTCCTGTGCCTCAGATGAGTCTGGAGCAATCTGAGGATGAGAATGGGATGTGTTATTGTCATTGATCTCTGCTTAAGCACGGGGATTTGAGTGGCAGGACCAAAGCAGGGCCCGTGACAACTGTTGCAGCCACCTTGGTCTGGAGCCAAAGGCAAAGAGGGCTGGTGACGTGAAGTCCTGTTAATTGTCTGAGCTCAGTGCACATGCATGTTTTGGGAGAAGGCACCATCAACAGTCTTAATGGCCTCTAGGTGGGAAAGACTATTTTATTTCTGTTGTAGTCTCATTTATGTTTTTTTCTTTTCCACCTGTGCGTTGGAATTTTATCTGCAAAGCTATTACCACATCCAAGGTCACAAGGACTTACTCTTCTCCCTTTTTTTAAAGAGTTTAATAATTGTAGCCCTTACATTTGGGCCTGTGATCCTTTTTGAGTTAAGTTTCATTTATGGTGTGAGGTAGGTAGGGTCCAACTTCATTCTTTTACATGTAGGTAGCCTGTTGTTGCAGCATCATTTGTTGAAGACTGTTCTTTTCCCATTGGTGAAAATATTTATTTAAATAATAATATAACCAGAAAACTACTAGAGCTCATTAATGAACTTGGTAAAGTTGCAGGATGCAAAATTAACATGCAGAAATCTGTTGCATTTCTCTACACTAACAATGAAAGATCAGGAAGAGAAATTAAGAAAACAGTCCCATTTACTATTACATTAAAAATAATAAACCTACATGAGGACACAAAAAAAACTGTATTCCAAAAACTATAAGACTCTGATGAAGAAAATTGAAGATGACACAAAGAAATAGAAAGGTATACTGTGTTCTTGGATTGGAAGAATCAGTACTGTCAGAATGACATAGATTTTGATGATGGCCATCCTGACCAGTGTAAAGTGATCCTCACTGAAGTTTCAATTTGCATTCCTCTAATAATTAGTGATTTTTGTTGTTCATTGGCTAAGTCATGTCCTTCTCTTGGCAACCCCGTGGCCTGCAGCACACCACACTCCTCTGTCCTCCACTTTCTCCCAGAGTTTGCTCAGATTCATGTCCATTGAATCGGTGATGCTATCTAACCATCTGCCACCACCTTCTCCTTGTGCCTTCGGTCTTTTCCAATTTGTGAGCATCTTTTCATTTGCTTTTCCATGCGCATATTACCCAAGGCAATGTACAGATTCAGTGCAATTCCTATCAAATTACCAGTGGCATTTTTCTCCGACCTAGAACAAAATATTTTACAATTTGTATGGAAAGACTCCCAGCCCCCACCCCCACGCCAAATAGCCGAAGCAGTCTTGAGAAAGAAAAATGGAACTGGTGGAATGAGGCTCCCTGACTTCAGAGCATATCACACAGCTACAGTAATCATGACACAAGAACAGAAATACAGATCAGAAGTAAGGAAAGAAAGCCCGGAGATAAACCCACTCACATAAGGGCATTTATCTTTGACAGAGGAGGCAAGAATAACCAAAAGAGAAAAGACAGTCTCTTCAATAAGTGGTGCTGGGTACACTGGACAGCCAGCCACATGTGAAGTAATGATATTAGAACATTCTCTAACACCTAACACAAAAGTAAACTCACAGTGCCTAGGAGCTTCTAGAGGAAAATGTAGACAGACACTCTGACAACTGTCACAGCACTGTCTTTTTGAATCCACCTCCTAGAGTGATGGAAATGAAAATAAATGGAGGCTATTTAAACTTAGAAGCTTTTTGCAGAATAAAGGAGACTGTAAACAAAACGTAAAGACAGCTTATGAAATGGGAGAAAACATTTACAATTGACACGACTGACAAGGGATTAATCTCAAATACACAGCTTATGTAGCTCAATATCAAAAGAAACAACTTAATAAAAAATTTGACATTTCTCCAAAGAAGACATACAAATAGCCAAAAAGCACATGAAAATGTGCTCAACATCACTAATTAATAGAGAAATGTAAATCAAAACTACAATGAGCTATCACCTCAGACCAGTCAGAATGGTCATCATCAAAAAATCTACAAACAATAAATGCTGGAGAGGCTATAGAGAAAAGGGAACCCTACACTGCTGATGGGAATGTAAATTGGCACAGCCACTCTGGAGTATGGAAGTTCCTTAGAAAACTGAAGGTAGAGCTACCAAATGATGTTACAGTCCCATTCTTGGACATATTTCTGGAAAAAACCATTATTCGAAAAGATCCATGTACCTCCAGGTTCATAACAGCACTATTTACAATAGACGAGATATGGAAGTAACCTCAGTGTCTATAAACAGATGAATGGAGAAGGACAATGTACATACATACAGTGGAATTTTACTTAGCCATAAAAATGAAATAGTATCATTTTCAGCAACATGGATGGACATAGAGATCATCATAGTGAAGCATTATGGACAGAGAAAGACAAATATATGGTATCACTTATATGTAGACTATAAAAAAATAAAATGGGGCTTCCCTGGTGACTCTGGTAAAGAATCTGCCTGCCAAAGCAGGAGACACGTGTTCAGTCCCTGGGTCTTGAAGATCCCCTGGAGAAAGAAATAGCAACCCACTCCAGTATTGTTGCCTGGAGAATCCCTTAGACAGAGCAGTTTGGTGGGCTACAGACCCTGGGATCACAAAGAGTCAGCCATAACTGAGCACACACACACACACACAAGTAAAATCATACAAATGAA
Organism: Bison bison bison; assembly: GCF_000754665.1. Taxonomy (NCBI): domain Eukaryota; kingdom Metazoa; phylum Chordata; class Mammalia; order Artiodactyla; family Bovidae; genus Bison; species Bison bison. Next base: position 2,361,606 of record NW_011494888.1, on the reverse strand, counting down.
CTTACATACTAAGCAGAAATAGACCCACAGACATAGAAAACAAAAGTTATGATTACCAAAGGGGAAAGGGGTGGAGAACGATAAATTAAGAATTTGAGATTAATATATACACACTACTATATATATATATATATGTATGTATGTATAAATATATAAAATAGATAACCAACAAGGACCTACTGTATAGCACAGGAAACTATACTCAATGTTTTGTAATAACCTGTAAGAGAAGAGACTCTGAAAAAGAACAGATACACACGTATAACTGTACCACTTTGCCGTGCACCTGAAACTGACACAGCATTGTAAATCAACAACGTTTCAGCACAAAAAACAAAACAACATAAATAACATAAATTGAAAGTGGAATTTTCCTGCAGATAATTTAAAAACTCTTTGTTTAGGTTACAGGTATTAATAAAACGTGTTTACATTGGAATGCATGAATATTATAAACTATTGTGTCTGGGGAAAAAAGACAAAAGTCCTCTTATAAATAAAGTTATTTTTGCAAGAAAGCTCACTCATTATGCAAGAAAGCTCACTCACTAATTAGAATCAGTAACACTAAAACACATCGTACTTGCTGATACTTGAACTATGAAATATTGCTGGTGATATTTAAATTATAAGATGTCTGTTTTATGGAAAGGTTGGTCATTTACTGTGCATTTTAGAGATTTGTTTTTGTGGCCATACCAGGTATAATGAATTAAGTTATGTTAAAAATCTATAGGATTTTGCTCAGTATATAGTTCTAAGAAGAAATCATTGCTCGTATTTGTAATACAATTTTTTTCTTCTGTTCGTCATATTGTCAGTCTTTTGGTTAATATTAATACCATGTGAGTAATATAATAAGCCCATTTTAAGTTCCAAAATATTTGAGCAGAAACAGTAACTTGTGTTTATTGATTTCCTACTGTTTGTCAGATATAGTATATAATAGTAGGTATCTTACACGGCTTATCTGCAGTTCACATACCACAGCCTACAGGTAGGTGACATTGCCTAGGTACCTGAGAGATTAGTAGGTAGTTCCTGCTGGCTTATGTGGCAGCCCTGGGATTTGAATCTAGGTCTTTCTGACCTCAGAGTGCATTAGGTCCTGGGATTTCTCTAATGGGCCATGCTGCAGAGAAAGTGATCTTTTCTCTAGTTTCATTGTTTTCCAGCCATGGGCAGTAGAAGGATGGTCACGGCATCTGACATCAGACCCCCAGGAAGGTTTTTGTGTTAAATCTGGGAGCTCCTGCTTTCAGATCATGCTTTCTTATACACTCTAAGATCTGGGACTGTCCTGTGTCCTGTTATCCTTTTGAAGTTCAGGTGTCAAAAAAAAAAAATAGACTCTTCTGTCTGTATATCACTGTCAGTCAGTCAACAGTCAGTTCAGCTGCTCAGTCGTGTCTGACTCTTTGCGACCCCATGGACCACAACACGCTGGGCCTCCCTGTTCAACACCAACTCCCGAAGTTTACTCAGACTCATGTGCATTGAGTCGGTAATGTCACCGAACCATCTCATCCTCTGTTATCCCCTTCTCCTGCCTTCAATCTTTCCCAGCATCAGGGTCTTTTCAAATGAGTCAGTTCTTTGCATCAGGTGGCCAAAGTATTAGAGTTTCAGCTTCAACATCAGTCCTTCCAATGAATATTCGGGACTGATTTCCTTTAGGATGGACTAGTTGGATCTCCTTGCAGTCCAAGGGGCTCTCAACAGTCTTCTCCAACACCATAGTTCAAAAGCATCAATTCTTTGGCACTCAGCTTTCTTTGTAGTCCAACTCTCACATGCATACATGACCACTGGAGAAACCACAGCCTTGACTAGATGGACCTCTGTTGGCAAAGTAATGTCTCTGCTTTTTAATATGCTGTTTAGCTTGGTCATAACTTTTCTTCCAAGGAGCAAGGGTCTTTTAATTTGATGGCTGCAGTCACCATCTGCAGTGATTTTGGAGCTGCAAAAAATAAAATCTGTCACTATTTCCACTGTTTCCACTGTTTCCCCATCTATTTGTTATAAAATGATGGGACTGGATGCCATGATCTTAGTTTTCTGAATATTACATTTTAAGCCAATGTTTTCATTCTCCTCTTTAACTTTCATCAAGAGGCTCTAGTTCTTCTTCACTTTGTGCCATATGGGTGGTATCATCTGCATATCTGGGATTATTGATATTTCTCCCAGCTATCTTGATTCTAGTTTGTGCTTCATCCAGTCCAGCGTTTCTCATGATGTACTCTGCATATAAGTTAAATAAGCAGGGTGACAATATACAACTCCTTTTCCTATTTGGAACCAGTCTGTTGTTCCATGTCCAGTTCTAACTGTTGCTTCTTGACCTGCATACAGATTTCTCAAGAGGCAGGTCAGGTGCCCTGGTACTACCATCTCTTTCAGAATTTTCCAGTTTTTGGTGATCCACACAGTCAAAGGCTTTGGTATAATCAATAAAGCAGAAATAGATGTTTTTCTGGAACTGTCTTGCTTTTTCCATAATCCAAGGGATGTTGGCAATTTGACCTCTGGTTCCTCTGCCTTTTCTAAAACCAGTTTGAACATCTGGGAGTTCACGGTTCATGTACTGTTGAAGCCTGGCTTGAATTTTGAGCATTACTTTGCTAGTGTGTGAGATGAGTGCAATTGTGTGATAGTTTGAGCGTTTGGCATTGCCTTTCTTTGGGATGGCAATGAAAACTGACCTTTTCCAGTCCTGTGGCCACTGCTGAGTTTTCCAAATTTGTTGGCATATTGAGTGCAGAACTTTCACAGCATCATCTTTTAGGATTTGGAATAGCTCAACTGGAATTCCATCACCTCCACTAGGTTTGTTCGTAGTGATGCTTTCTAAGGCCCACTTGACTTCACATTCCGGGATACCTGGCTCTAGGTCAGTGATCACACCATCGTGATTATCTGGGTCATGAAGATCTTTTTTGTATTCTTGCCGCCTCTTCTTAATATCTTCTGCTTCTGTTAGGGCCATACCATTTCTGTCCTTTATTGTGCCCGTCTTTGCATGAAACGTACCCTTGGTGTATCTAATTTTCTTGAAGAGATCTTTAGTCTTTCCCATTCTATTGTTTTCCTCTATTTCTTTGCATTGATCACTGAGGAAGGCTTTCTTATCTCTCCTTGCTGTTCTTTGGAACTCTGCATTCAAATGGGTATATCTTTCCTTTTCTCCTTTGCTTTTTGCTTCTCTTTTCACAACTATTTGTAAGGCCTCCTCAGACAGCCATTATGCTTTTTTGCATTTCTTTCTCTTGGGGATGGTCTTGATCACTGTCTCCTGTACAATGTCATGAACCTCTGTCCATAGTTCATCAGGCACTCTATCAGATCTAATCCCTTGAATCTGTCACTTCCACTGTATAATCATAAGGGATTTGATTTAGGTCACACCTGAATGGTCTAGTGGTTTTCCCAACTTTCCTCAATTTAAGTCTGAATTTGGCAATAAGGAGTTCATGATCTGAGCCACAGTCAGCTCCCAGTCTTGTTTTTACTGACTGTGTAGAGCTTCTCCATCTTTGGCTGCTGAGAATATAATCAGTCTGATTTCGGTGTTGACTATCTGGTGACGTCCATGTGTAGAGTCTTCTCTTGTGTTGTTGGAAGAGGGTGTTTGCAGTGACCAGTGCGTTCCCTTGGCAAAACTCTATTAGCCATTGTCCTGCTTCATTCTGTACTCCAAGGCCAAATTTGCCTGTTACTCCAGGTGTTTCTTAACTTCCTACTTTTGAATTCCAGTCCCCTGTAATGAAAAGGACATCTTTTTCGTGTGTTAATTCTAGAAGGTCACGTAGGTCTTCATAGAACTGTTCAACTTCAGCTTCTTCAGCATTCCTGGTTGGGGCATAGACTTGGATTACTGTTATGTTTAATGGTTTGCCTTGGAAACAAACAGATCACTCTGTCGTTTTTTAAGATTGCATTCATTCAAGTACTGCATTTCGGACTCTTTTGTTGACGGTGATGGCTATGGTTTATTTCTTCAGGAGGTCGATTCTGATGAGAATGGTGACCTGGGGTTGGGGCGGGGAGGGAAGTGTGAAGATGGTTTGACTGACTCTCCCACCAAGTCTACATGCCCTGAGGAATAGAAGTTTCCTAAAAATAATGTGTTCTGTTTCAGAAAGAAGGGGGAAGGGTTTCGAGGTAGGCAGAGACAATGAAGCTCCATCACATAGATACTAATCTAACCTGAGGACAATACTGGGTAATGTAGTTATTTTCAGTTTGGAAATAATGTAGTTACTTTCAGTTTGGAGGTACATCTGGTTGTTAATATTGAATATCTGGACATAGGGTTGGGAAAGAAAGTTAAGAACAAGAAAAAGGTTAAAATTTTAAAAATTAGTTAGGAAAGTGGATGACTAAGTAGGTACACATATGTTCATTATATATGCTGTTTGTAATGCAAACTAACCTAAATGATAGTGCATCATAGCAATTAAATACAGCAGTTTGAAGTCCATTGAAAATGATGTGCTGATGCATTTAATGACCTGAAATGGTTTTTACGAACTGTGTTGAGTAGTGAAAATATGCTAAGTAATGGAAAGCTTATAAATACGTGTGGCTAGTTTGATTTTACCTTTTTTTCTTGTAGAAAATGTGGAAAGGTGAAGCCAGTTGCCAGTTTAACTGTTTTAACTCTCTTCTTTACTCAGTTCCCTCTCCTTGCTTCCCCCGCAAACCTTACGTAACTGTATAGACTTGCTTCTCATCTGTTCTCTTTTCAGTCCAAGGCTTATTGCAGAAACTCCTTTTTACTTAAAACATTTTGAAACCCAGAATCCCATTGCTTACAACTCAGATGTATTGCCATTTAAGATTTTGCCTGTTCTTTTCGGTTTCAGAAGCCTGAGTTTGAAACTGAGGAGCTATAGTGCTGAATCTTGTACTCTGATTTTCCCTGTGGCGGAGGGCGTTTCCTGAATTGGTGGGAAGCATGTGCACTGAGGATGAGGAGATACTGTTGGACAGAGGTCTGATGATTTCCAAAAGGTGTCCTGGGGTGTCTGCGTCAGTGAGCGCTGCACGTTCTTGGAGAGAAGTCCAAGTAAATGGTGTCACTTTGTATCCCCCAGCTCTAAGAGGATTTGACAAGGAGGGCAGGGAGAGGTCTTATGAGGGAGTGTGGCCTCACCACTTGATTTGGAAAGCCCTGTTATAATTTGCTAATTTCTCGGTCCTTAAAATAGTATTTTAGGAAAGAAAAGGAGATGCACTTTGCCTGTGAGAGAGCTTTCACTTGTGCTTGTGGCATCGCCTCTGAGGTGTGTGCTGTGTCACGCATGAAATGGAGTGGAGTGATGGCGCTGGGTAACTTACACTCCTGCTTACAAGGATTTTATTAACACAGAGATGTAAGTCATTTGTATTTGTCTCATTTTATCCTTTGTAAGGTAAACTTTAAGTGAAATATAGATTGCAGTGAACTGTACACAAATAATAATTACGAATATTTAAACATCATTGTTACTGTTAGGAAACGTAACGTCTTTGAAATTACTGCTAACATGCAATGATGCGTAGGCATTTCTATGATCCTGTGAGAACGAATGTTCCTATCCAGTTTGGAGTAGGACCCAGGCTTTCCTTTTCTTCTTTGAAGTACTCAGATTTCCATGTTTGGTAGAACAAAGTATAAAAGAAAATATGTGAAATGATGTCACACACATACTGAAGTAAAAGTTTGAACACCCCCCCCCTTGTTTTTTAATAGCCAGGTAATTCTTGAATTTTATCTAGCAATCCTAAAGCAGACTTTAAATTGTAAAATTACGTTGATTGATTTTGCATTGAATATGATAGATTTTTTTTTTTTCAGTTGTCAGTTACAGCCCAGTAAGAAGCAGAATGCAAGGAGACAGGTTAAAGCCAGATTGGACTGTCTGCCTTTCTCTGCAGATGCCTTTTCATCATGTTTATCAGAGCCAAAGAAATACTCTAATCAACTAGCAAAAAGTTTTTATTTTCATACCAAAACCGATCTTTGTTAATTCCAAAACCAATTTGATGTCAAGAGTCACAGAAGGACTCAGACTTATTTTAGGAATAATTAGAGGGCAGACAGTGAATCTGAATAGATAAACGTGTGGGCTCCCCTAAAGCAGGAAGACCCATCAATTCTTCTGTACACTGTCACTGTGTCCAGCGGAAGCAAATAGGCCTGAGGGGACAGGCTGACCTCCCGGAAGTCTGCTGGGCACACAGACTGACAGGCCAATTCTTTGAAGTGTCAAGGGATGCCCAGACATGAAATGTTGGTACGTGGGGTGCCCTGGTGTGAAACGCTTGAATGTTTTATTTCTGATTTTCAGGAATTTTTAATTACTGTGCAGTTCTGTATGTTCGATGTTGGGGTAGTTTCTACAGACTAGTGACTGGAAAGTCACTGAGGCAGGACACAAGGCTTCTGTGAATGTGTGGGGGACTAGGCCTGTGCTGCCCCTGAAAATAAGAACACTGGTCTCTGCTCTCTCCTCCCTAGTTCAGAAGCCTGTTGGGGATACACGCTTCATTTGCTTAGTATCTTCATGCTGCAGGCAGCTGGGAATTCTTAGCAGCTGCTAATTTACTGTGTCAGTGCATGTTAGGTGGTACAGAAATTTTGCTTTTGATTTTTTGTGTAGAATAGTAATAATTAAGATCAGTAATGCGTGTCTCCATCTCTACCCAGATAAGAGTGAATAGGGCAAAGTTTGAAGTTTGCAAAATATATCACAGTAGTCTTAAAAATTCTTTTTAATTTCAGACTTAGAGATGTTGAAAAATAGTGCAGAGAGTCTCATATGCCCTCCCCCTAGATTCCTGAGTGTTAGCGTTTTACCTCATGCTTTCATCCTGTCTCTTTCTGTCATGTGTGCCGTTCCCTGTCACACACTGCACACACTGTTAATTGTACATATGGGATGCACCATGTTCTTCTTCCCTGAACCCTGTAAGGGTAAGATGCAGACGCGATGGGGCTTCTCAGGTGGCTCCATGGTAAAGAATCTGGCTGCAATGTAGGAGACGTGGGTTTGATGCCTGGGTCAGGAAGATCGCCCGGTGGAGGGCCTGGCAACCCACTGCAGCACTCTCGCCTGGAGAATCCCATGGACAGAGGAGCCTGGAGGGCTCTCTTTGGGGTCACAAAATGTCGGACGCGACCGAGCATGCGCACATACAGATGTGATGCCCTGCAACCGCTAAATACTTCAGTGTGTGTTTCCTTATGAAAGGATATATAGCTCGTCCATAGCTTCAGTACAGTTTTCAAAGTCAGAAAGTTGGCGCTGATCATGTTATTCAGTCATTATTCCGACGGTTCTCCAGTGTACTGAGTGTTGCCCTGGCTGTCCCGGTCCTGCGCTGCCCATCCCAGGCACAGACTGAGTTCGGTTGCGCGTCTCTGTGGTCTCCTTTTATCTAGTGCAGCTAGTCTTTCGTGACTGACATTTTTGAAGATCGCAAGCCACTTACCTTGTAGAATTTCCCTCAGTTTGTTTTGCTTATGCTTTTGGAGCAGACTACCCCAGACGTCTTCCTGAGTGGTATCACAGAGGCTTTGATGCTTCCCTCCAAAAATATCTTCAAAACGACCATTTTTAATATTATCATACCGAAGGTGGAGCCAGAGATGCGGAAATTTGTCAAGGCAATATAAATGCTGTCATTGTTTTTACTCTCCAGTCGCTTTTTCTTAAGAAAATTTATGGCCTTTCAGTTAGTTTTGACAAAGTGGAAACTACTGAATAAAATCAGGGGAGGGGGACCTGGAGCATGTCAAGGTTGCCATGGAGGGTTTAGGGCTTGTGTTTTACGTGAGCAGGCATGGGCCATTGAGGAACTGGGCCTTTAAACCTTAGCCAGAATGAGAAATTATTTATCCTGGAGTGCTTCTGCCAAAACTCTGAAGTCAGTACGCTACTCACTCTCCTGTTAGAATCTTATACCTTTCCAGGCCGAGCATTCAAATGTTGTAAGTGGAGAGGAAAGAGGGACTTTGTTCTATCTGGTAGAAGTAAAGAAATGCTAAGTTCATTGTAGAATATTCAGTATTTGTTGTTGTTGAGTGGCTCAGTTGTGTCTGACTCTTCTGCGACCCCCATCTGGAGCCCTGCCAGGCTCCTCTGTCCATGGAATTCTCCAGGCAACATTACTGGAGTGGGTTACCATTTCCTCTTTCAGGGATCTTCCCAACCTACAGATCAAATCCATGTCTCCAAACAGATTCTTTACTGCTGAGCCACCAGGGAAGCCCAGTATTCAGTATTATATCATTTGAAATACTAATAACCCTTTCTGTGATAATGCTTGTTTCAACTGCCTCTTTGAATGATCAAAGAACAGAACTTGCAGCCGGGTATAGTTTATTTCCTTCTATCTGGACGGTAATAAAAACGAGTCCTTGTACGGACGTGGGGGCTCCAAGCACCTCTCCCTCCCGCTCCTGGCTGATTGAGGAGCCTCTCCTGCTCTAGCCTGGCATTGTTCACAGTGCTGGGCAAAGTGCAGGTTCTGGCTTTGCCAGGGTCGTTTTTTGTGAATGACTGAACATTTCCGATAGTTTCTTTGTAAACAAAAGAGGACAAGTTCGTTTAAACCATCAGACTGCAAGAGTAGTCTGAGAATTCTGCTGTTTGGAATTTTGGTTTTCCATAAAACCACAAAATAAACTAAATGGGTTTCTTGAGTCTCTTTTTATGGTGTTTGTTTAAACATGAGTATAGTGCCACTCCTTATATTCTGTATCAATTCGTACATTTATTTTAAACCAACATAGTTTTAGATGTTTATTTTTTGGCATAAAATCTATTACTGCTGCATAATTTGAAGATGTAATCTGTAATCAATTATGTTAAGATCACCTGTTTGAAATTATGGGGGCTCAGATGAAAAAGAATCCGCCTGCAGTGCAGGAGACCCGGATTTGATCCCTGGGTTGGGAAGATCCCCTGGAGGAGGGCATGGCAACCCACTATAGTATTCTTGCCTGGAAAATTCTGTGGGCTGAGGATCCTGGCAGGCTACAGTCCTTGGGGCCGTAAAGAGCCAGACACAACTGAGCACGTGCACATATGTATATTTGGGTATAGATACACCTGTGACAGCTATGCAGAAAATTAAAGTTCCCTTCTCTGCCTTTTCTAACAAATCTACTTCCCAGAGGTAACCATTATTAACATGTTGGTTCATTTTGCTTCATAGTATTTTCTCTGTATTTAAATATACCATAACATTTAACCCAAAATAAATTGAACCAAATAATTTTCCAGTTAAACTTGCTACACTGCCTTTGAAAATAGGGTCAGGCATTAGGTGAAATCTTGCTCTTCTCCTGTAAATAAACTGTTACTGAAACACAGCCATATTCACTCATCTGTGTGTTGTTGGGACTTCTTTTGCACTGACATGGCAGACTTGGACTCAGCATGGCAGAGCTGCATAGTTATGACTGCTCGGCCTCCAAAGCCTAGCAGATAGGCTCTTAGGCCTTTTTGCTGACCCCAGTTTTAGACTGTGAGCACTTTGGCATTCGTTTGCTTCGCTTTCTTCCTAGAGCTCTGGTGCGGTTCTGTGCCCACACGGCACAGTTTACGGGCTTACACAAGTGTAAGTGCAGGAAGAGTTCCCGGACTTTGCTCGCTGGGCTGGACAGCATGTGTGCAGCTTTCCCTTCTCAACGAGCTTGCACCAGTTGATACTGAACCTAATGATTTTGTTCCAGGACCTCTTTTCCCTGTATCTTGGCCAACTCAGTGCATTGGCCAACTTTTTAAATCTTTACCAGTCTGATAGAGGAGAATGATACTGTAGCTTTGCTCTGCGTTTCTTTTTTGTGTTAGATTGAATTTCTTTTCAAATTTAAGAGCCAGTTGTGTTTTTGTGAATTGTCTTTCAGTCCCCTTCCTTATACCCTCAAGTCTGTTGCATAGTGGACGCTGGTCAAATAGTATATATTGAGTTCTAGCGAGGGAACCTGCTTGCTGACACAGCTGATGTAGAGGAGGCTTTTCAAGAGGGAGAGAGACATTGTCAGGGAGAGGAAGAACTTCTTCCTGGGACAGAATCTTGACCGCATAACCCACACCTCCACTGAGCATTGTCTTTTCTCCTGGACAGAATACAGTTGCCTTTTTGCTAGGGCAGTTGTAATTTTCTTCAATGTATCCACCTTCATCTTCAATGTATCCACCTTCATCTTCAATGTATCCATCTTCATCTTCAATGTATCCATCTTCATCTTCAGTGTATCCATCTTCAATGTATCCTTCGGTGTATCCATACATTTCAGTGTATCCATCCTCTGCCCCATGTTCTCACTTTGTGGACTCTGTGCCCTGGTGGGTGGTAACCAGGAAGTCCTGCAGAGCGCCCTTCCCCAGGGCCTCCCTCAGATGACTTAGGAAGATGGCTTTTCATGCTGTCATGTGAGTGGGGCAGGATGTGCCCTAGTCCTTTTCCTTACTTCCAAGTTTCAGATGCATTTTTTTAATGCTTTCCTTCCTCTGTTGATTGTAATTACTTCAAGTGATCCTATTTCTTTAGGAATTACTAATGAGCCGCATAGCTCTCCATTGTCGCTCACAGAACACGCTCATTGTTCCTTGTTGGCTCTGCAGGAACTCACTACACAATGACCAACGGGGGCAGCATCAGCAGCTCCACGCACTTGCTGGATCTTCTGGACGAGCCCATCCCCGGGGTTGGCACCTATGATGACTTCCACACCATCGACTGGGTGCGAGAGAAGTGTAAAGACAGAGAAAGGCATCGACGGGTACGTTTGCTCAGTAATCTTTACAACAGCAGCGCACAGAGAGATCCTTGAATAATGTTGTCTTTCTGCCAGTGATCTCAGGCTGCCAAAATGTTACAAGTACACTTAAGTAAGGTTCCACATATTATAAGTAATACGGTTTTTTCTCTATAGGTTTTAAAAGTTTATTTATATCCTTTTTCTTTCTGGAAGGGATTTGAAGCAGCTTACAATCGAAGTAGAGGAAGACAGAATAGGAGGGAAAGGCAAAGGCCTAAGAGTTGAGGAAGATCAAGCCAAGTTCAGGAGGTAGCAGTCAGCATGGCTCTTGACTTTGAGCATCAGGCCAAAGAGGAAATGTGTTACATAATTTCAGTTGTTGGAAAAAGAAGCAGCTTACTGGGGAGATAGTTTCCTGGGGCTTTGCTATTTTATCTCCTTTCTTGGTTTTAAATCTGAGCTATTTCTCAAATTGAGTCCTGTGTGGACATATGGAATGTTGGTGTAAAGTACTAATAATAAAAGAATGGCTTTTGCTTAGAAACTACAACGTATGTTATCTTTTTTGTTGTTGTTTGTGGTTTATTGATAGTGTCATTCAAAAATTTTAAGAGAAAAAAATCTCTTGAAAATAAAATTCCAAATTCTAAAAGGCCATTTGCAAATTTGAGCTCTGAAGTTAACTCATAGATGTAATAATTGCTTGTACAAATGAGTTACTACTTTTCATAATAATGTTTATATATCTATTAAACCTGAAATTAGACTTAGATTATATTGTTTATGCAAAGTACTGCTTCTCAGATTCATTAGTCAATATTCACCCTTTCTGGAAATAAGACATGACACCATATTAGATGATAAAACTGAGAAATTTCCAAAACATACACTTAAAAGTAGCAATAACAAGCTCATTACGTGTTAACACAAACAATGTTTGTATGAAAAATAGCTATTTTCCGAGATAAAAAATGCTCAGTGAGAGAGCGGCGCTGGACTGCATCTTCATGAACCTCACTCGTTACTGTCTGGTCTCCTGAGAGCCGCTGGGTTTTCTTACCTGCTGCTGCAGACTGCTGGGCATTTCGATTGAAGTACATGAAGAAAATCCAACCTCACAGCCGCGTAGTTGGAAAAGCCAGGAGTATTTTAATAACCTTTTCAGGTCATTGTGGATTTTCTTCTTTGATACTGCAAGACAGTGACAGGGACATGTGGTTAGTTTCTTAAAGGCTAGCTGCAGTGTGTGACCTAAAACTGTATCAGCGAAGTTCTTGTCTTTGGTCACATTAAAATCCTTTGGTTCCCCTTGAACTTTGAGTGAACGATTTTGTAACATTATGCTGTGATCATTTGGCAAATACTGATTCACTGATTCATGCAGTTCTCTGAATAGTTGACATGTTCATTGTACCGTATCAGTATACAGTATCAAAAAAAGCCACATTCGTTAATGTCAACATTAATCTCCTCGGAAAAGTCTTTAACTGTTGGTATCTGTCATTCTTACAGTAATGGATATAAGTTCTTTAAAATTCTCATTTTTATTTTGAAGCTCAAAATCTGTCATTGGAACCAAATACACATTTTACTTTAAATGACAGGCTTACTTGGTTCGTTTTTTGAGAAAAATACCTCAAAAGATTTCCAAGTCTGAAAAACCATAGTTGCAGTATTTTTTGCTCAAGTAAGAATGGCGCTCCGTGAAAGTGGCTTATGCTGCAGCTCAGAGAGACCACACAGAGGCTTTTCCTCAGGCCTCCTCCTTCGCGGCGTGTGAGAAGTGCTGTGTGCAGTCTTTACACATAGTCTTCAGGAGTTGCGCTTCCAGTGTCACGTTGTCCCTTTATTTTTTAAAAATACAATCATATATATTTATAGACTTTTCTTAGATAAATGGTAGCATCCTATACACATGGAGGCCTTGCTTTTCTCCCCCACATGATACTGCATTTATCTCATTCTTTTTTAATGACTACAGAGTTTCTCATGACATAGACGTAACTGCAGTTTTTTGGACCAATACTGTATTGATGAATGTTTAGATGACTTTCAAATTTCTGCTTAATATTGTATTTTATTAAACATTACAGTTATTAAGAAAAAGCAATGCGAGGTTTATTATTTTTGAAAGGAATAATCTACCTTCAACCCTAAAACAAGGTGAATATCTGTAATTGGTTGCTTATAACATAGGAGGAGTAAAATTGCCTCATTCAGCCTTTTGAATGTGGCCTTGTGGCTTGAAATAGACCAGATGTTTGAAAGGGATCAGATCATTGAATTCTGGCTGTAGCCCTCTCATGGGACGGTGGGGCAGGCAATGCCTGGCCTGAGAGTGTGGCACGTGGAGCAGCCAGGCAGCAGGACAGGGAGGGGTGGGCGCTTCCGGGGGCTTCTTGTGAAGCACACGCTGACTGAGAGAGCAGACTGGCCCTGGGCGTCTACGGGTAAGAGCTGGCGTCACGTCTGTCAGCATCCTCTGCCTCACACAGCGACAGCACCCCGCCTGTGGCATCGGCACACTGGCACGCTACAGGCCTGAATGCTTCAGCAGCCCCTTTATTCACAGGATTGTGTGGTACTGCGTTTACGGGCACAGTACTGTTCGTCACTGCCCTTGCCTTTTAGGACCACTACATGCCACTTAACTGCTAGACCAGAGAAAGAGCAGGGAGTGACAGCCGCTTTGAGCTGTAATGTCTTATTTCTGTCACATTAAAGGTGTATGCCAGCTAACTTCGGTGCAGTCTGAAGCAATCTGGGTCAGCGTCTGTGTGGATGGTGGGGCCCTTGCTCTCATTCTGAGGCTCTGGGTCGATGCTTGTCATCTGGTTCACAGGCGCGGCAGCCGTCTGACCTGCTGTTTCTGCCCCAAACTCACTCACTCTATTGCTTAGTTGAGAAAGTACTGTTCCATGTATAGTAACTGAGGAAATTGTTGGATTCTAGAATTGTGGCTGCTACTCACAGTTTGAAGAATGAAGCATGACCATTTCTAATTTCAGATCAACAGCAAAAAGAAAGAATCAGCATGGGAGATGACAAAAAGCCTGTACGATGCGTGGTCAGGGTGGCTCGTGGTGACGCTCACAGGGTTGGCATCAGGTAAAGAGGACTGTTCGTGCAATGCTGCTCTGGTTAGCAGGACGATAAATAGTTCTCCCCTCCTACCTGCAGTTTTTTTTTTCCCCAGAAACTTTCGGATTTTTAGAAGCATTTGTTTTGTTTCTTTCCTTCAAAAAAATATCCTTAAATGTAAGAGTGGGAGGCAGGAGGCTCAGAGCTCTGGGCTTGGCTCGATCACCTTAAGTGTCCAGTTTGATCTTTCTCACTCATTGTCTTTATCTGTAAAATACCTAGTCTGCACCAGATGGTCGGTAAAGTGTATTTTAGTGTTTACATCATAATAAATAGGTAATATTTATTGAGTGCTTCCTATGGGTCATGCCCTGTCCCAAAAGCTTTGTGTGTGTGTAGACCTCATGGCAGTTCCATGGTCTGACTCGTTGCAGATGGGGGGCTGAGCACAGAGAGGTTAAGCGACTTGACGAGGTGTCACAGCTCGCGAGTGGGCAGGCCACGGCTAGGGCCGGACTTTGGGCTCCAATGGGCCGCAGAGTGCTCAGTAGCCCTGGGCGCGACTGGAATAGCAGTGGAAGATGTACAAACCAGCAGGAAGGGCTGCTTTACTGACATTTGAGCTTCCACCATGGAAGGGTATGTCCTGAAGAGCATGACAGAAAAATATACAATTGTGGAGAGAATAGAGGGAAGTCCTGAGATTCTGAGGTGTTTATGTGACCCTTCACTTTATATGAGAAGGACTTAGATTTTGACCATCAATTTGTGTATTCTTTGTATTCTGTTTGTAATATGATCTTGAGATGTTTTATTTTTCTGTTAAAAGAAAAAACCTGATTATTTGTCACAGTAATTCATTCCTGCCTTGAGTTTCACTAAATCTAGTGGTTATTCCATTATAGTGAGCTTAAGATCCTTTGTAAGTCTATGAATTGGGTTTCCAATTAAAAAACACCAGTAAAAACTCTGATGTCACAGCCAGAGATGAGGCTCTTCTGCCAAGGGACAGCCTTTGAAAGAGTCAGACACATTTAAAAAGTTACAGTCAATTTCAGTGACATTAACTAGTTTTAATTTCAAAGAAGAACAATTCTAAGAATAGCTATTTACGGTTGTTAAGAAGTAGTGTAAACGTACATATAGTAAGATTTGAAAACCTTAGGTTCATAGGTTTGTGCAGTATTTCCCATATGACCATTTATTGTAGGGCGTCCCCAGCTCTCTTTGACCCTGTAAGTTGACAATTTCGGATGCCCCAGAAGTGGACCATCTTCAGTGTCTCCAACATCTTTTGCAGGGGCACTGGCTGGGTTAATAGACATTGCGGCCGACTGGATGACGGACCTAAAGGAGGGTATCTGCCTGAGTGCACTCTGGTACAACCACGAGCAGTGCTGCTGGGGGTCCAATGAAACCACGTTCGAAGAGAGGGACAAGTGTCCACAGTGGAAAACGTGGGCAGAGTTGATCATAGGCCAGGCTGAGGTGAGTCCTGCCCTGTGTCCGAGTGGGTTAACAGTCAGTACAGTGAAGCTGGTCTCTAGTTCACTTAACAAGCTAGAGGACTGCACCTGTCCTAAAGGGGAATAGAGAAGTGTATGAACAGGGTAGAATGAAAAATATGAGACTGCATTGCTGTGAGTAGAATTTAAGTATTGTTTCAAAAGCTCTGGTATTAGTTAACTGCATAATCACTAACAAGTCTACTGCATTATGATGTAAACTGTGTTTTTATTGTGGAAATGAAGTGCAGTAGGAGCTGTATAAACACAGGTTAATATGAAGCCAAGTTATCAAAACTGCTCATTAACATTGTTATATCACAACTGTTTGGGAAGTATAGGTTATCAAGAATTGTAAAATAAGTCTTGTAACTGGAGATAATTTTATAGAAATCCTTAGATTTTTCAGGAATTGTAAAGTAAGTCTCTTAACTGGAGATAATTTTATAGAAATCCTTAAGATTTTTCCTTGTGGCGTTACAGTGTTTACATGATTATTTTACTGTTGATGATATTTTATAAAGAACATTTAAAAGTCAGAATGTCATATATAATATATATATGAAGAACATTTTAGAAGTTAAAATAGTATATATATATTTTATATATATATATGTTTTTGAGGAGCTGTGGATATGTATTTAGAATTTTCTTGTAGTTGAATCTTAGAGCTGGAAAGAATGACATGGGCAGTTACTGTCTCCCACTTTATCTCCAGAATTGCTACAGATGAAAGCTGAGTGTGAAGGCAGTTTTGTCTTCACCAACTGTTTTCAAAAACTGGTTTGTGGGTTGGCAGAGATTGAAGTGCAGCTGAGATTCTTGGCAACAAGACTTTGGGGATCAGAAAGCAGCTAGGGAAAATATTAAATAGATTGTCTCCTTCTATGTATACAAATATGTTTTAGGTTCTACTTAAATAGTGTGCTCCGTAAAGCTGTTACAGTTGTGGCAGTAAACCACAAGCCTTTGCAGAGTTTGCCGCAAGTTGCTTAGGTGGCATGCACTGGGATTAGCAGTGCCCGTCAGTAGTTAGTGAGTTCGTTCTGTTGACCCTTTGGTTTCAGGGTCCTGGCTCGTACATCATGAACTACATGATGTACATCTTCTGGGCCTTGAGTTTCGCCTTTCTTGCCGTCTCCCTGGTGAAGGTGTTCGCACCGTACGCCTGTGGCTCTGGGATCCCAGAGGTAAGCCTGCAGTGCTCAGTGTCTTAACATTTTGTGATCCTGATGCTTAGGTTTTTGCCCGTGGGAGGCGAGATAATGGTTTTGCTGGGGAAACAGTTGGTCTGTCATACAAGAAAGAAAATTTTTAAAATGTCCACTGATAGTAGACTTTGTTGAAAGAAATCCTTCCCCAAAGTCGTTTCATTGTTTTCTGGAGAGGTCAATTTTTTTTTTCTTCTCACTCTAATGTAGTACATAACTAAACAAATATCAGCACTCAGTTAAACACCAAGAACTTGGAAAAAGTCAGCCTAAAATTCTTTGGTGAATTAGTTGATGTTTTTCTCTTATGAATTGGATTTGAATATATTTATTCTCTTTTTATAACTTTTTTAATTAGATAAGATAATCCTTGAATTTGGCAAATAATATTTATAATGATTTTATACTTTAAATATTTGATCATAGTATAAAGGTTGAGGTTTTATATTTTATCAGTAATAATGTTAAGAATACATGTAGGATTGAACATGAACTTACTTCTTTTTCCTCCCCATTATTATTTTTCTGTCTTTAGTAGGTTACTTTTTCTAGTGCATAGCTTTTAAAAGCAATGTTTGTGATCGTAAAGCTATATTAAGAACATCTTTAATACGGAACAATACCATATAGTATTCACCAGTTGTCACACATCCTTCTTAATATATAAGAAAATATTACACGTAATTACACATTCTACTCTGAGAAGATATAACATCTTTAAAGGCAAAATACCTTTATTTCTGACACAGAGTGTCTGAAATGTATCTAACTGTATTATATTTCTCTAGTAGAAATATTGTGATTTACCATTAACTGGTTATGTAATTGTACCCCCTGTACTGAAGCCTGTAGCCCCTTATCATGGCCTGGTATTTCAGTTTTGTTCATGAGCTAGGGCTGCCTCCTACCCTTGCAGGGGAAGAGAGTTAGAATACGTTACAGATTTATTATATAGAGCATAATAGTTCAGACTTTCAGAAAATGAATTGTGAGTCTTCCCACTGCCCACTGAAATTTGCAGTTTCTTAAAGGAAATTAAGCTGCTTTGATATTTCCTTTGTAGATTAAAACTATTTTGAGTGGATTCATCATCCGAGGCTACTTGGGAAAATGGACTTTAATGATTAAAACCGTCACATTAGTACTGGCTGTGGCATCAGGCTTGAGTTTAGGAAAAGAAGGGCCCTTGGTCCATGTTGCCTGTTGCTGTGGAAACATCTTTTCCTACCTCTTTCCGAAGTACAGCACAAATGAAGCTAAAAAAAGAGAGGTAAGTGTATTCTGTCATTTATTTAACAGGTGAATATCCATTACATACACTTAGTCCGTGAACAGTTTCACATATTTTACTGTCTACTTTTTGGGTAAGTTCTGTACTCAGATTCAAATTGTAACACGAGACTTCCTTGTACTCCTTCCCCCTTTCTGAATGGCCTCTGGAGTTGGCCTGGTGTCTCTTGGTTTCAGTAGGATTTCAGAAATATTTTCCTTTGCTTTTGCTTTACCTTACACCTTTCCTTCTCTGACGTGTTTCCCAAATGTTGCATCGCTTTCTCTCCTGGTTCTCCCCGTCAGAGTTTCTTCTGGGGTGGGGCATCTCACCAGCTGTTTTCCTTTGGAGGAGGGGTGCCACCTCAGGGAGCTTGCGGCTCCTTAGGGAACCCAGAGGGCGTCAAACCACCTGAAGTTGATACTGGTTCACAGTGAAGGGCATGTAGCACCCGCTCTTTACTCGTTTTTTTAGGGCAGCTTCCTTTGCCCTTTTGTTTAGGTCATCCTGAGATCGTGGAGACATTGAAACCTGATGTTTCCAGGTTGCTGTGGATATTTTCTAGAAGAAAAGTGGGCTCCTTGCACCTTCTTATTAGCTCCGGACTGTGGGAGCCCCGTCCCTTCGTACTTCCCTGTCTAGTCTGCATTTGTCAGTTCACTTCCATTACTTGCTGTTGGACCTTGACATTGTAGGGGAAGATTTGTTATTTGTTCATTATAAGTGCAAAAATTACCTTATTAGGTAATATTATAGAAATTAACTTTACCTGGATTTTGGTGTAGACACATTGTGATGTTTATGACATAACTTAATTCTGACACCTTGGGATCTACATGGCTGGCTTTCACGTTAATTGAAAGCATTTAGGCCTCATATTTTGATTTTCTTCCTTTGCCCACTTCTTTTGATATGTTTAAATGATTCTTAGATACCTATATGGAACAAAGTAAAACATCTGTGAGTTGTAGATACATAGGTGCTAGCTTGATTATAAATTCTGTTAAAGGTAGAATCAGAAAATTCTGTAAGGTGTGTTGTCTACAGTCGTGTTGGTGGGAAAAAAACACTGAAATGGTAGGTTAGACTTGCTCCTCCGTGTCAGAGTCTGCATTCTGAGGCCAGGTACAGTTTAAGTAAAACAAGTATCTGTTCATTTTTAATTTACCAACTAGCAACCTGACTATGGAGTTCATGCTCATAACACTTAGAATTTAATTTTTTATTATTTCAGATTTCTCTTTCAAAGATGTACAAATTCAGCATTTGAGGAAATGCATTGGTAGCCTCAGATATTTGCTGGAGTCAAGTAGTAGAAGGAATAAAGCCTCTTCAGAAAAGTGGTTAATTATGAGTAGATGCCCAGTGACTTTGTGTGTGTTTGGCTTCATGCTGGTGGGAGCTGGAGGGGGACCCTGAGTTCTGTTCCTTCCTTCCCGTGGCCTGTGTGCTGGGGTTTGGGGCGGTCAGCCTGGGCCCTCGGGGCAGCTGGGGTTTGCACCTTCACATGAGGCTCCCGTGGTGGCAGCAGCCATCTCTTCAGAGGACTCAGTTGACTAAAAATGTAGGGAAACGGGATGGGTTTGCAGTTCCCTGGTCATTTCACTAGGATGTGGACTGAAGTAATGATAGTGATGAAGCAGTGAGCCCTGAAATCTGAAGAAATGATATCCTACTTAAAAACAAACAGCTCTCCCTGAGCCCCAGTCCTGGCTTGCTGGTCTTCTCATGCAGGCATCTTGATGCTTGAATTCATTGCCTTTTCTCCTTTACATCCTGTTTATGTTGGTATATCTCATGCAAATGTGTTTTGACTGAGTATTGAGTATTTGAATGACTTTTAAAGCAGAAGAGAAAAAAGTGTTTTTAGAAGAAATATTTTGTGTTTGCTTGGAGAGGAAGGTGACATGTGAGTTAAATTTGGCTGGGGATGTAGACACTCTTGAGTACACGCAGACACTGAGTTTGGCCTGCTGAGTCTGTAAGCGTATGAAACGGCTGCATCTTCTTCGTAGGTGCTGTCGGCTGCCTCTGCTGCAGGCGTCTCTGTGGCTTTCGGCGCACCGATCGGAGGAGTGCTGTTCAGTCTGGAAGAGGTGGGTTAAGACCACAGCCACCAGTAGCAATAAAGTGAAGCACAAGCACCATGACGTGTGTATTTTGGCGCACTTCTCAGTCTTGTTAGCTGGTGTGATAGATACTTTGTTTTTGAGTTTTCAAATTTGTTTCATAGTTGCTTTTCACTCTTTCTTCCATTAAAAAGTCAAAAAAAGTAATATGTATGTTCTTTATTGAGAAGTCTTAAAAAATATTATCCATGTATGTGGTTATTTAAAATTTAACCTTTTTGATATGATTAAAAGTAAGCACAAATGAATTAGATTTAATAGAAAATATTTGAAACAGTCCTTATTTGCTAAATTATAGCTTTGTTTTTATTTAAGATTTTTAATCAGTTTCTTAGTCATCTTTTTAACTTTTGTGTGTGATTACTTCTGTGGCCCTTATTGATGTTTAAGGAAATAATTCTAGTCACTTAAGGGGAATATTTTGTTTTTGTTCTCTCATTGGTGCTTAAGAGTTTTTACACAAAATTGTGACTCAGAAATGGTTTAAAATTTACTTTTCTCCCCGAGTTGTTTACGTTTTTTTGCTTCAGTAGAGAGGAGGGAAATTTAATCCTTTTTTTGTGAACTAACAGGAGCGGCAATGGTACATTTATTCTTAACTAACACGACTGAACTGGGGTGAAGCTCATTTTGAAAATAACACAATGCTAGGTATTTTAAATGGTTATTAGACATTTATAATCAGTCGATATTGTGAATTTGTAATGGTGTGATAGCCAAGGTTACTAAGATAGTGGTGTTTTTCTTACTGCATTAAAATCCATTATGTATAAATTCTAGCTGCAGAAAAATTTAGAGCGTTGATATTTACTGCTCAAGTTATAACTTATCAGAACAGTTTTCTAAAATCACAGCATTAATTTCTCCCTTGGTTTCCTAGGTCAGCTATTACTTTCCTCTGAAGACTCTGTGGAGGTCGTTCTTTGCTGCTTTGGTGGCTGCCTTTGTTCTGAGATCCATCAATCCATTCGGTAACAGCCGCCTGGTCCTCTTCTACGTGGAGTATCACACTCCATGGTACCTGTTTGAACTGTTTCCCTTTATCCTCCTGGGGGTGTTCGGCGGGCTCTGGGGAGCCTTCTTTATCAGGGCCAACATTGCCTGGTGTCGCCGCCGCAAGTCCACCAAGTTCGGGAAGTACCCGGTCCTCGAGGTCATCGTGGTGGCGGCCATCACCGCTGTGGTTGCCTTCCCCAACCCGTACACGCGGCTCAACACCAGCGAGCTGATCAAAGAGTTGTTCACGGACTGCGGGCCTCTGGAGTCCTCCTCCCTGTGCGACTACAGGAATGACATGAACGCCAGCAAGATCGTGGACGACATCCCCGACCGTCCTGCGGGCCTAGGGGTGTACTCTGCCATATGGCAGCTGTGCTTGGCTCTCATATTTAAGATCATAATGACTGTGTTCACTTTTGGTATCAAGGTAAGTGTCCATGTGAGGGGATCCTGAGGTAACCGTGGCGGGTCCAAGACTTGTACGTGGCAAGAGAAACGAAGGTTTTATCTGAAGATGAGTCACAAATACAGACCGAGAAAGCTGTCTTTGGGGTTTAATTTTTAGTTGTGGGAAAAAGACTTTGTTAGGATGTCTTGTTGAGCATGGTGTCTGTTGCTGTATAGCAGCTGACCCCAAGCCCAGCAGCTTAAGAGAGCTGCTCGCTGTGCTCTCGCTGTTGGGTCAGCAGGAGGGGTACTCAGCAGCGAGGCTGTGTGTGGTCAGCTCTGCGGCTGTCCGCAGACATGGTGCGGGCCGGGCATCTCAGAGCCACCTGTATGTCAGGCAGCAGGGCTGAGCAGGTTCTGACAGCTGGGATGGACCGCCAGGGCTCCTGCCCTATCTGTCCCTCTGTCTGTCTCTCTCCTGTCTCTGGCTTTTCCTACATGGTGGCCTGGGTGGGGTGTGGGTGGGTGAGGCTGGTAGGTGCCTCTCGTGGCAGCTCAGGGTCCCCACAGCGAGGGTCCTAAGAGGACCGTTTCTAGCCCAGCCCAAGCTGTCTCCTGCATATGCCGCCTGCTGTGTTTTTTTCTCTGCATATGGTCACCAAGGTCCTGGGTTCTTGGGAGGACATACTCTCTACTTCGGGGGTGGTGTCAGAGTTGTGATTATGTGTTAAAGCCACTTATATTAGCTTCCTATTGCTGCTGTGACAAATCACCACAAAATCACACACATTTAATACAATCACAGAGATCAGAACTCCAAATTGGATCTTGCTGGGCTGAAGTTACCATGTACACGTGAGTGACGGAGGTTCTGGGGAAAATCAGTTTTAATGCCTTTTCCAGCCTCCAAGAGCCTTGGCTCATGGCCCCCTTCCTTCTCTTCAGAACCAGTGTGTCTGGTCATATCTCGTTTTATCTCTGCATTCTGACACAACGCTTCTAAATTTTTCTTTCACCTTTAAAAAGCCTTTGTGATACTTCAGGCCCATCCCCATCATCCTGGATAATCTGTTATAAGGTCAGCTGATTAACACCCTGAATTCCTCGTTGTGTACTGCAGACCAGATTCCCAGGGAATAGGGTGTGGCTGCCCAGTGTGGGGAGCCCCAGCTCGGCCTCCTGTGTCACTGCAGAGCAGGCCACTAAGACCCCCCCCCATCCTCCTCCACCCTGGCTGAAGCTCTAACATGCAGGAGAATGAGATGCCTGTTTGGTCCCTTCTAAGGAGACGTTTTGTTACCATCTCTTTGGGCTGGAGAAGGTGGTTTGTTACTCTGTAACTCAGTTGGGATTGTTAGGTAGACTGTTGCCAGGGTTTGCTGCAGCTTTATTTTTGCCCTGTGAGAGGAGAGTCCCACTACTTATGCAGGGCAGGTGCGCAGAGAACCTGTCTCACTGAGCATCTGCCCTGTCGCAGGTCCCGTCTGGCCTGTTCATCCCCAGCATGGCCATTGGCGCCATCGCCGGCCGCATCGTGGGCATCGCGGTGGAGCAGCTGGCCTACTATCACCACGACTGGTTCATCTTTAAGGAGTGGTGTGAGGTCGGCGCTGACTGCATCACCCCCGGCCTGTATGCCATGGTCGGTGCGGCTGCATGCCTAGGTAATGAGACTGGGGGGGGAAGGGGTGTGTGTGGGTGTGTGTGTGTGTGTGTGTGGGTGTGTGTGTGGCTTGGAGAGGAGTGGGGTCAGGGAGAAGGGCCCAGCGGGGACATCAGCCTGTGTAGAGCTAGTTTTCACTTTACCTGTCCCTGAGCACGTGTTCGGAGAAGGCAATGGCACCCCACTCCAGTACTCTTGCCTGGAAAATCCCATGGACGGAGGAGCCTAGTAGGCTACCGTCCATGGGGTCGCTAAGAGTCGGGCACAACTGAGCGACTTCACTTTCACTTTTCACTTTCATGCATTGGAGAAGGAAATGGCAACCCACTCCAGTGTTCTTGCCTAAAGAATCCCAGGGACGGTGGAGCCTGGCGGGCTGCCGTCTATGGGGTTGCACAGAGTTGGACACGACTGATGCAGCTTAGCAGCAGCAGCAGAGCACGCGTTAGTGCAAAACTGTAGGTGTGGTTAACTTCATTTCAATATCGTGTACTACTTTATGACAGCAAACATCTCTGATAACATAGGCTTGTCTAGTCCTGTCCGAGGAGTTGCTTACTCTTTGCTAGGCTTACCTGTGACCTCTGGCATGGTTCCTGGGTCCACACTCCAGCAGAGCTCCGAGCACCTTCGCCCCAGCTCTGCGGTGATGACTGTGAGCCGTACTAAAAGATTTCTTTATCAGGCTGCTTCTGCTTAAGGTGCGTCAATAGCAGAAGGGGAAAAGATAGCTTCTGTTTTAATGAAAAGAAAAGCAAAATACTGGCATTAAATTCCTAAGAATCTATTTCTTATCCTCTTAAACTGAAAAATTGTTACTTATTTTATATTTAAAATGTCAGCATAATTTTGGCTATATTTAGTTATACTGGGTATTTTGACTTAGTTCTGTTCAGTGAGTTAAAATTGTGTAGTTACTGATCTTCAGGTGTGTTGTAGATGAAAGTGACAGAGACAGTGGTTCTCTCTAGAGAATCAGGTACTCATCCGTGCCATGGGGAAGTGAGGAATGACATAGAAAGAAGTGTGAACGCAGGCCCTCCTGCCACGGGGGCAGCAGAGCCTCGAGGTGAGCGGGTGGCAGGGGCTCGGCCCGGGTGGGCGTTCCCTTTGTGCCGAGAGAGGCGCGGGCTTGGCAAAGGGCGACTTCGTTCACGAGGCCAGGAATGTGCAGACAGCAAAACTGGGATGCTGGGCCTGGCGCTCGTGGGGTCGGAAGAAACTGGCCGTGTTGCAGGAGAGAGCACTGCGGGCACCTTAGGAAGTGGAGTTGTGTTGGTGAGGAGGAGCATGATTCTCATCAGGACGAGTTTGTGTTTGGAATCGGTCAGGTCTGTAGCAGGGTTGTGGCTTTGCCACTTTCAACGTGGAGACTCTGGGAAAGTTCCTTTACTTCTTGATTTTTTATTTTCTTCAAAATGGAAGTAGTAACTACTTGTCTCTTGCTGTTGGGGGTTATATACAATGGTACGCATATAAAACTGTTAGCATAATACCTGATAAAATGTGCGTGTAGTTAAAAATAATAGAAGCTTTTGTAAACTGCTTGGGGCATCCATAGCGTAATGCAGATACATCATATATAGTGGGTTCTTTCTGCCTTCTGTTCTTAGGCTAATAACAAAAAGAGTGAGGTTAAGCTTGATACTGTATAGACTGCGATCCCCTGGTAGGGTGTTGAGCAGAGAGGCAGCGTGGTAGAAGTAGCGCTGAGGAGAGGCTAACCTGGGAATGCGGCTGGTCAGGTGGGTGGAAGGTAATGGGGGCTGCAGTCAGCAAGGGAAGACAAAACGACTCAGGTTGAGGAACAGAGTCCTGAGGGCTGACTAGGCTGGTAGGAGTGAAGATACTGTGAAAAGGACCCCTGCACAGAGATTTGCAGAGCAAATCTGAGTGGACGAATTGAGAGTCTTGGTGCCCGAGTAAAGGGATGAATCAGGAGTGGCCACTCGGTTGTCAGGAGCGACGTGGTGCCTGGTGTTGGCATCAGGGAGGTTGCATGGTGAGCTCTTTGGAGAAGAGGAGGAGTTTAGTTTTGAGTGTGTGGTGGTTTCTGCACTAAGGGGTCACCTGAAGTCTTCACAGTTGGAAATGAGTCAAGCAGGACTGTAATAAGATAAGGTATGAGTAGCTGGAGATGGGGGGCAGACAGCTCAGTGGGTGGAGAGGCCTGGGTCAGGGAAGGGTGGGTCCCTGTGGTGGTCTTGTGGACACGGAGAATGGTTCAGAAGGGCTTTCTAAGGGGGTATTACAGCATTAACAGAACTCAAAAGGTGTCCAAACGTTTTCACTCATCTTGAAGAGATTTAGAGGACAGATGCATTAATTTAATATTCTACCCACAGGAGTTTAATTTGTAAGTGGGTGGTAAATAAGTTAGCTATGATATGCTTCACTAAACTGTTTTAAGAATTAACCATCAGCTTTCATAGGGGTGAGATTATGTCGCTATAAACCAAAACAGCAGACCGTTTTAGCTGGTCAGCTGTGGGTTTTTTTTTTTTATCTGAAGTATACCAGGTTTGAAATGTTATAAAGAAGGTGTGCGTTTCTCGGGATCTTACCACAATAGTCGTGGTTCTCTTCACTAAGTTGTGTTCATAGTTTGGGCTCACCCGCCTTGTGGAGCAGTTCTGCCGCCGTGGGTTGGTGGGGCCTGTGCTCCCTGACGCGGGCCCTTCCTGTTTTTCAGGCGGTGTGACGAGGATGACCGTGTCCCTGGTGGTTATCGTCTTTGAGCTCACGGGAGGCCTGGAGTACATCGTGCCCCTCATGGCTGCCGTGATGACCAGCAAATGGGTGGGCGACGCCTTCGGGAGGGAAGGCATCTATGAAGCCCACATCCGGCTGAATGGGTACCCCTTCCTGGATGCCAAAGAAGAGTTCACCCACACCACCCTGGCTGCCGATGTCATGAGACCTCGGAGGAGCGACCCCCCGCTGGCCGTGCTGACCCAGGACAACATGACGGTGGACGACATAGAGAACATGATCAATGAGACCAGCTACAACGGTTTTCCTGTCATCATGTCCAGGGAGTCGCAGAGACTCGTGGGCTTTGCCCTCAGGAGAGACCTGACCATTGCCATAGGTACACTTTTAAAGAAACCCACACACACAGACACACGCCCATCTCTGACTGGCTGTCGGTATCTGGGTACCTAGGTGGCCAGATATAAATATATAATAGATTTCTGAAAGAAAGGGAAACTGGAAAATATAATCTGTTGAGTTTGTGGGGGCAAGTGGTATATTGTGTATCTCTTAATCTCTCAGGATTTTTTTAGGAAAGGCATTTATGCTTCCCTGGGTTGTTTCCCACCTAAATATTATTTGAACTTTTGATTTGGTATTATTTCAAGTAGAGTCAGACTCTACTTGACCAGAAAAGTTTTGTTGACAGTTTTCATAATAACATGAACTAGCACTATGAGGCTTTAGTAAGTGTTGAGGTATTCAGCTAAATACATTCTCATATTTGAATGCAAGTTATTGAAAATCCCATCATCTTTGGTCTGTTTCATATCCAATCCACAGGGTGTTGCTTTTTTTGATTTTGGAATTTAGATTTATACTACTAATTTGTAATGTATAGTTTCAAGTGAAAAAGATAATTGAGATTTTATTATTGGTTAAGTGCCAGGATAAAAAAGGAAGTCCTTCTGTATTCTGTGCTGACATTCTTGAAAATGTATTGGTAGTTTATTAGCCATCTGTGTTATTTTTTGGAGATAAACCATTTCTGAGGAGGAAGCCACTTTTTGGAGATAAACCATTTCTGAGGAGGAAGCCAATTTTGTTCTTCCAAAATGTATTTATCCCCTTTCCTTGTAGTCCTGCAGTATTGATGAGGCTGGTAAGACTTCTGCATAATCTGACTCCTTTTCTACAGTCTGACTGCTCTTCCCAAAACCCCAGAGGTGACAGAGGGTATTTTCGTCCAGCTGTTGCTTTGATACTCACTCCCAGTGTTCAATAGAGGACTTGGAGCTGAACACGCAGACCATTCAGCCTGTCCCCAGAGGTCATTCCTGTGAACCTGGCGCCTCCCTCCAGCTGACCTCTCTGGCTGCTGCAGAAGGGTTGTAAAGTATTTGAGTTCTTGCACCATTTACGAGGGAAGGCTGGATGGTGTGATGAGCAGTATTTTTCACGTCAGACTGGAAGCTGTCAGCTACAAAAGCTATTCACGCAGAGACAGGAGAGCAAGTCTTCAGATCAGCCAGTTCAGCTGCGGAGATAGAGCCTGGAGGCCTCCACAGCCCAGCGGTCCTGGCGCTGCGGGTTCCAATGTGTGTGGCATCAGGGCTACGCACAGGTGCGTCCACCTCCGGGCCGCCACCACGGCTGACGTGCCACCAGAGAAGAGCTTCCTTCTTTACTTTTTTACACTGTAAGCTGTAATAGTAAATGAAGAATAAAAGGGTCAGAATTTTGGTGTTAGAAATTTAAAGGAAAAAGCCCAGGTTTTTAAAAGATAAGACGGTGGTAAAGTTAAGAATTATTTGTACTCCCATTGATTCTGTGGATATATTTTAAAATATTTTTTATTACTGTCTTGGGAAATAAAATATTGGCATGACAGGTTTCAGGGACTCGAGGGGCCTTAGGTTGGGTGAGTTATCAAACCCTGTTGTCAGAAAGCTTGGTTACATTGTGGTCTGTTGTACCATACCTTAAATATTCATGCAGATATATTTTGCTGAAGTTTTAGTTTTTGAATGGGAAACATAGACCTGTGCACTAGGTTTTTTATGTTATAAACAACATATTATATATGATATAATATGTAGTTTATGTATATTTATATAAACCATAGTATGTAGTTTATATTTATGTAAGATATAGTATGTAGTTTAATATATTTATATAAGATATAATATATTGTCTATATAAATTTACATAAGGTACTTCTGAAAAGATATTAGCAAGAAAGAATGCTGAAGTCAGTCATGAGCTGTCTTGTGTCTGGAGATGGGAAAACTCAAGATTCAAAAGACCACTTTTCCCCAGATTTGTTTATAAATTCCCCATTTTTATGTTATTTTCATTAAAACTTTTTTTAAGTCTATGTCTAGTCCAAATGGAGAGACACGCCTCCTGCCTTTCTGGGTCCAGATGTATTAGTTAGGCATGATGTTGTGTGTTTCTTTAAAATGAAGCACAGGACTTCTCTGGTGGCCCAGTGGTTAAGACTGCATGCTGCCAATTCAGGGGACCCGGGTTCGGTCCCTGGTCAGGGAACTAGATCCCACATACCCTGTGGTGTGACCAAAATACTAATAAAGAAGTAAATAAAAAGCAAACTGTTTTCACTTTCATGCATTGGAGGAGGAAATGGCAACCCACTCCAGTGTTCTTGCCTGGAGAATCCCAGGGGCGGGGGAGCCTGGTGGGAGCCTGACAGCACAGAGTCAGACACGACTGAAGTGACTTAGCAGCAGCAGCAGCAGCAGCAGCATAGTGTGAATGGAATTGTCTTTTCTGTTTTCCACCTTAGGGTGTAAAAGTAGACCTGCTCCTTTCCGTTTGTGTACTAGGAACTGTGGGTTTTACAGGGAGACTGTTCATGTGTGAGAACTTGAATGCCGTGGACAGAGTGACCAGGGTCAGAAAGGTGGGGCACAGGGGCAGGCTTCCCCCTTGCCGCATGGCTCTCCTGCCCCCTCAGGAGCTTCTGTGCCGAGTAAAGCTTTAGCGCACCTGGGGGAGACCCTGCTCAGGCTCTCCCCACAGCAGGGTTACCAACCCCAGACTGTGAAAGGGTGCTTACTCAGGAATCCAAACGCTGGTCCCTGGACCAGTCTCTCGTGTATCTCTTTGTAGGAGTTAAAATGAGCCTTGTACCTGCTCAGGTAGTTGAAACACCATGCGGTGAATATAGAGACCTGTTTGTTTCCTAAATTAATACAAGTAAGCCCTTCTCCTAGAAGTATAACTCTTCATCTGCATGCACTCCTTAAAAAAAAGTGAATCATGTCAAAACTCAGATGATGATTTCTGCTTCAAAGGCCTTTGAATGACATTCAAAAACAATTTATTTTTTTCCAAAAACCAAATCTAGGAGATGTCCTGGCACTTAGTACGTGTTCAGTAAATGTCCTTGTGTCAATAATGCCGGCCTTCATATAAAAGTGGTGTTCTTCAGACAACACATTAGAGTCCCAGATGGACTCCCTAGGCATGTGCCTCTGTCCCGTAGTAAGGGCTGTCTCCTTGCTTGTGCAGGTGTAAAGGCCCACAGTTCCAGGAAAAAAGTAAATGAGTTACAGTCATCAATAGCGTTTTTCTAGACTCTTCTGGGATTGTTTTATCGTTGGATGTATATTTAAGCAGTCTTTCTGCTTGTTGCACTGATGGTATAATATGTGCTCAGTTAAGGTTTCAGGTTGACCATTGGGGTTAGCTTTCTAAAAGCACTCAAATGACTGTCATTCATGGTGGGCCAGTAACCTGATGCTTCCTTGGGCTGACAACAGCTCAACAAGCAGTTTTCAGAAGTCATTTATGTCAGTTGCTGAGGGGCTTTCTTCTCCCCTGTCTTCCTCATGCTTTCGAGGTGTGCTCGGGAGTCCCAGTGTTAGAACCCCACTGGGCGTTACCGCACGGTGAAGCCGGGCCTTAGTGATCGGAAAGAGTGGAAAGGGTTGCAGCTTGTGTCTACGAGCTGTGCTCACTCTTCATGCAGGACTGATGCTTAGTATGTTTGTTTAAATGTTTTTGTAGCAAAATTTCTGTGCAAAATAATGTTCAGTATGACAGATACCAAATGTGTATGCAGTTTTGAATTCACACTGACTCAGCAGCAGGAACACGAGCGTTTTCATTTTCCCTGTGTATGCTCTCCCTTTTGTGGGTTTCCTCCTCCCGCCCCGTGGCCTGCGTTCTTCCTCGGCAGTGCTCTGCCTCCTGGCCACGTCCTGTCTCGCACATTGAGAGGTGGCAGAGGAAGCAGACACAAGGCCGGAGCACCGGCAGCAGGGCCCCAGGAGCAGGATTTCACGGCCTTCACAGATAAGCCATGAAAGTTGGCCGGTGTCCTTCAGGAACGTGACTGTATGAATAGTTTCACCCCACCTCACGGCTCACTGGGAACATTAAGCTTGAATGTCAGAACGAACTAGCTGGTTCACAGCAGAGGACAGACAGTGCGGTCCTGTCAGGAGGCGGGAGTTCTCTGTGGATCTGGCGCAGGCGGGCCCTGGTGGGGAGGCTCCCTTAGTGAGGGCTGTCCCATTGCTTGTGCAGGTGTCAGGTCCCATGGTCCCAGCACGCTTCCTGGTCCGTCAGTGTTAGACAGCAGCAACAAAAATCATGCCATGCTAATGACGACACCAAAAATATTTTATTTGCACAAAGACGATTTGTTATTAGTGGATTCTGATTCTTTTGAGTACAGGAGGTCATGAAATAGCTTTTCAGTGGGTTTTTTTCTTGGTTAGGAAGAGAGGAAAAAATGAAGAGGTCAAAAGGATATGTTTGTTTATCATTTTAAGTCTGTGAATAAGCAGGTCGCCATTAAAACAGAAGGAGCCCTGTCAGTGTGTAATGGGTGGTCTTCTCTGTCTCTGCAGAAAGTGCCCGGAAAAAGCAGGAGGGGATTGTGGGCAGCTCGCGTGTGTGCTTTGCGCAGCACACCCCATCCCTGCCGGCCGAGAGCCCCCGGCCCCTGAAGCTCCGCAGCATCCTGGACATGAGCCCGTTCACGGTGACAGACCACACACCCATGGAGATCGTGGTGGACATCTTCCGGAAGCTGGGCCTGCGGCAGTGCCTCGTCACGCACAACGGGTGGGTGTGTCCCCCTCAGGTGCGGGGCCCTTGGGGTCGGGTGGGGGGCCCCCCGGGGGAGGTCTGCCGTTCAGGATTAGCCCCTCAGAGTCCCACTTACCAAGGGTGGGCAAAGTGTTGACTGCCAGGTCTCTGCTGAACCAGGAGCGCTTCAGGGCTGCAGGGAGGTGATGTGTCCTAAGGGGTTGCAAAGGGACTGGGGGGCCCTCCAAGCTGACAGGTCACTCTTGGATAGCAGTGGACCCCACTGCATGGAGCAGTGCAGCGGCCTGTTCTTGTAGATATTTCATGGTCAGAGTGTCTGTCTCTAGGACAGTAACAACTTTCTGAATAGCTGGCTGTTTACTGTTTGATTAATTGTGTGGTGAGGGAAATTGTGTATAATTAGACAAAGTTGGTGGATTAGCTGAAAGCCTTTTGCAAATGCTCTGTTTCCATTTTCCTACAGTCTCCATCTGCAAATCCTGTGGATACAGTCTGGCAGATAAACACTTATGTATTTAAAATGCACACATTGGTTTTCTGCCCTTTGCACATAACCTGGCCGTGTTTCTCCACGTGGGGGTTTGGGGAAGTATGGTCTGGTGGGAGTTGGGGAGCAGGGAGACACTGCGCCTCTGGCCCTGACGCCAGCCTGCTGCCTGGCGCTGCTCCCTGCTCCCGGGCCTGCAGCGTGCCTCCCTGCCGCCCTTTCTCTCCGGCCCCCTGGTTCCTACCACGCTGCTCTTTGTGCTCGGAGCCCGCACCTGAAGGCTGAGGACAGTGAGGCTGGGGGGAGTAGGTGGGGCGGTTGGCCCGCACCATGTGAGACTGCTGGAGGCCTGCGCACGGGAGGCCCCGGTGGCCCCACAGCCGTCCTGCGCAGACAGGACAGGCAGGCCCTCTCTAGGGGACGGCAGGAGGTGGGCGCCTCTGGCTGCAGCCCTCCTGCGGCCCCTCTGGATGGAGGTGGTCATCTATGTGGGAAGCTGTGCCCAGGCCCGTGGTCAGCACAGGTAGTCCAGGGAACAGTAGCCTCCCAGCTCAGAAGTCCTGCCTCTTGCTGTTTGATGTGATTGTTGACCAGTAGAGTCTGTCTCTTTCTTTGTGATTTCTTTTTTTGTTTGTTTTTGGCCATACCGTGTGGTATGTGAGATCTCGGTTCCCCAACCAGGGACAGGACCCATGCCCTCTGCATTGGCAGTAGAGTCTTCAACACTGGACCACCAGGAAAGTGCCGTGATTTCTTGGACAATGTATTAGCCCGTAAGGGTCTGGAATACAAATAGAAGCTAGAGAGTGTGACTCATGGCTAGCATTTGCACTGTGCTAGCCACTGAAGGTAACTCCAGGAAGCAGGGAGGAGTCGATGGAGGGATGAGCTCTTGATCAAGGCAGGGAGTTCTCTTTTTGTTTTTTCCCAAGATAAGCGTTTTCTTTTTACTATATGATAGAGTCCAGGTACTCTTGCCAAGCCCAGCAAGGTAGTTGCTGGGAGTGGTGGTGGGTTCAGGGTGTCCAGAACAGAGTCCCAGGGCTTCCTTGGCTCTCTGTGGTTGCTCTGAGCTTGCAGGACGGCTGGTCAGCTCAGGGCGTTTCAGGCTTACCGGTGCCGTCTCTGTCGGCTCTTCCTCCGAGGAGTTCTCCACAGAGATCTACCCTGCAACTTCTGCATACATATCGCCCCCCAGAATGGTGCTGCGTGGCCTCTAGATGCCAGCGTCGTCGCATAATTTAATATTTAAAACTCTCAGAGTGTGCTAATAATAGAAAGGCTGAGAATTGACATCGGGTAGTCTAGACTCCTTGGGCGACTAAAATACTCATCTGTGCACACTCTTCCTGCCACATCGTAACCCTTATCCTTCTTATGAAAGAGCTCCATGGTCTTCCTCAGCCACTGCACCTGGCTTGATGTTCACAGTCCACAGTGTCTTTAGCCTTGAAGGAATGTTCACCGTTCTGGAAACCAAAGGGCAAGTTTTCTGGTTCAAATGCCCTCAGACTGCATTGATGAGAAATAACAAAACAACCACAATAATACTGCTCACGAAAGGGGAGAACAGGAAATAGGTAGTAGTCAGTGTGGTAACAGTGAGCAAATGATGGTGGGCAGGATGCCGAGAGCTTACAGCTTTGCCAAGGGTTATGATCAGTTCATTGTCCTGCCTTCTAGTTGACTGTATCCATTCTCTTGAATTATACTGTTACAAAGAATATTCAGTGAACATTCATATGTACTGATTTACATATGCATATCTGAAGAATATGCAGGGAGAAATAGCTGAGAGAAATATCAATAACTTCAGATATGCAGATAACACCACCCTTATGGCGAAGAACTAAAGAGCCTCTTGATGAAAGTGAAAGAGGAGAGTGAAAAAGCTGGCTTAAAACTCAGCATTAAAAAAACTAAGATCATGGCATCTGGTCCCATCAGTTCATGGCAAATAGATGGGGAAACAATGGAAATAGTGATAGACTTTATTTTCTTGGACTCCAAAATCACTGCAGATGGTGACTGCAGCCATGAAATTAAAAGAAGCTTGCTCCTTGGAAGAAAAGCTATGACCAACCTAGACAGCATATTAAAAAGCAGAGACATTACTTTGCCAACAAAGGTCCGTCTAGTCAAAGCTATGGTTTTTCCAGTAGTCGTGCATGGATGTGAGAGTTGGATTATAAAGAAGTCTGAGCGCCGAAGAATTGATGCTTTTGAACTGTGGTGTTGGAGAAGACTCTTGAGAGTCCCTTGGACTGCAAGGAGATCCAACCAGTCCATCCTAAAGGAAATCAGTCCTGAATATTCATTGGAAGGACTGATGCTGAAGCTGAAGCTCAAATACTTTGGCCTCCTGATATGAAGAACTGACTCACTGGAAAAGACCCTGATGCTGGGAAAGATTGAGGGCAGGAGGAGAAGGGCATGACAGTTGATGAGATGGTTGGATGGCATCACCGACTTGATGGGCATGAGCAAGCTCCGGGAGTTGGTGATGGACAGGGAAGCCTGGCATGTTGTAGTCCATGGGGTCGCAAAGAATCAACACGACTGAGTGACTGAACAAAACTGATCTGAAGAATAAAGTCCTAAAAGTGAAAAATTTGAAAGTTAATGCATTGAAAATTTAATAGATATTTTCACATTATCCTATAAAATAATTTACCTTCAATGTTAAAGTGCTCAAGTGTCTCTTTTCAGTATAAAGAATCTCTTGGTCCCATGTGTGACATGATGACACTTACAGTTTCTGTTGTTTATCACATAGTGATATTGCTGCATTTGAATGTTTGAATTTTAGTTTTTAAACCAGCATCCCATGTTTGCAAAGCCATGTTTGTGCGTGTATATATACGATGACTGAGTTGACTCATTTTGACTTAGTAACTAGTTGTCAAATATGACTGAGTGGACTGCTAAGGTTGGTTTATGTGCCTCATACTTGAGGAGTCATGGCACCAGACCATGAGCTTATGTAGCTGCAGGCATGTGGTTTGGCCTCCTAGGCTATTTGGCACTAAATTTTGCACATGGTTGGTTTTCTGCAAATATTAGTTGATTGTACTTTTCATGTTCATGATTAGTTACTTCAAATTAAGGTTTTTCTCCTCTCCAACTCCCTGTGGGGGAGAAAAGCAGATTCTCACAGCTTTCCTCTTACATCCCTTCCCTAAAATGAGACTTTTTGAGGTTTTCTAAGGATTATTTTTGTTCCATTTATTTTAGTGTAACCATAGGGAAATGAGAAAGTAGGGGGAAATCCTCCCACTTTGTGGTTTCCTCCAGTTAATGGGCATCAGCTGGACTGGGGTTGAGAGTAGCAGTGGCTCCAGAAAGGCTGGGACAGGAAGGTTGGGAACTGGGGTGAACTGCACGTTGGCTGTCAGGGGACAGTGTAAACCTGGGTTTGTTTATGTGGGGCGTATCTTGTAGTTACTGATGTGTCGTCAGAAATCTGGATTTTACGTTACATTATTTTACAACTAATGAGAGATAAATGGTGATCGACCAAACAAGTCTATTTGGTGTGAGCCTCCAGGTTTATAACTGGTGTGCAAGGCGGTTTTACCCTCAGGCTTATCTTCAGTGATGGGCAGGGCGTTGGATGATCAGATATCACAGATACTGATGGGAGAAGAGATGTATGTCAGCAGAATAGCTGTTTTCTTTTGTTTAGGGTTGTTTAAAGAATAATGGTACCAAGCATCATTGTTTAAAAGCTTAATAAATAGATGCTAAATGGAGTACCTTTTCGAAAGCTTTACGGGTGGGGGTCCCTTTAGTAATGCACGGCTCAGTTGGAAGCCAGGCCGGGTCATCCTCAACTCTGACCTGCTCCGTGCTGCTCTCTGTGCCCCCCGTGGCTGGTCCTCCCCAGTCGTGACAGTGGGCGTGTCCTTGCGCAGTCCTGGTGAAGCACGTCCCAGGCCCTGGCGTTGTTACCGCCGTGCACTCTGCTGATAGTGCCAGGTTGTTGAGCGGCACAGGCGCTAGAGAGGAGTGAGTGGAGGGCGCTGGTCAGGGTGGACAGCTCAGGTTCTCGCTTGAGCCTGCCTTTTCACAAGAGAGCTTGGGGTGGGAGGTGCCGTGATTACATTTCCTTTATTTTTGTCCTTTAAGGAAAATAGGTTGATATAAGAAGAGAGCGCGTATCTTCTGCATTTAGTGGCGAGTCTAGTGGTCAACATGTTAGGGTTTCTTACTGAGTCCTTAGAGGTGGAAAACAGCTGTGTGTTTGGGGGAAGAAGACTTGAGGAATCCAGACGTGCATATGAAAGGAGAAAATGAGGTTGGGGGGAGGGTCTTGCCCACGTTTCGTGTTCTGATAAGCAGAATCTCTCAGAATCCTACAGCTTTGGTGGAACCAGCAGGAAGTTCACAGGAACTGCTCAGAATGAGTTCTGTGGCCGTGTGGGTCAGGAAAGTGTTGGATCAGATGCTGTAGAGGTTTCTTTACTGTGGAGCTTCGCACACGGGGCGGACAGTAAACATGGTTTTCCAAACGTGCACCTTTGGGGGAGGAAGCCGGGGGGCAGAGGGGCTCCTGGGCCTGGTGTTTCTGGACACAGATACCTTGGGGCAGGGTGCTGGTCGAGCTGTTATTGCTCTTACAGAGTTGTGCGCCCCAAGGAACAAAATCATCTTTTACGGGAGTCAGATTTTGCATTGATTTTCCCCAGACTTCTGAAATTAATAAAGCGGTACTGAGTTTGTCCTTATTACTCTGAAATCGCTTTTCTCCAGTAACTAAAGAGAGGAAACATATGTATTTCCTCCCTTTATGGCTGTTACTTTGTAAATACAAAGATTACTTTATAAATGTATAAGTTTGCCATTATGTCCTTAATAAATTCATGACTGACCTCATTGCGTACGTACCTTGAGGTTTGGCAGAGCTTAATAACTTACTAACTGAAATTAATCATTGTATGTAATCAGGTAGAGAAGAACGAGTAAGAATTAAACTGGGGTTCTTTTACTTCATGTCAAGATGCTCAGTTTTCTTGATTCCAACTATATATGCAGGTGAACTGGTGATTGTTTCTCTTAGAACTGAGTGGGTGCTTATTTTATGTGGGGCATGTTCTGAGCTACTGGAGGGAGAGGTGCTCCCACGCTCTGAGAATTGTTCAGCTTGTCTTTGTTCTTAAGGATAAGTGCATTGTTGTAAAAGATGAGAAGACATTTGCAAAGAAGCGGTTTTTGCCTCTCCCAGGCGCTTCCCTGCCTGCTTCCTGCCCATCCCTCCCCGGGGGCCTTCCCTGCCCCGTGACTGACCGCTGTATAAGCAGCCTCCCGGGGGCCCAGAGCCCTTGACTGAGCAGGTCCCCTGCTGAAGTTCGTTCTTCAGAAAGCCGGGGTGGTCTGAGGCAGTGCGACACAGAACTGACCTAGCCAGATGGCAGGGTGTCCAATCACCCTGCAGAGTGTGCTGGAGGGGCTTCCAGAATTTAAAGATGAAAGCTTTTTAAGGTTCTCAACATCCATTGTGTATACCCCCTGAATTCATTGACTTCCATTATAAAGGTGGATGCAGTGAGGAGGGCCGGGGGCTGGCCCTTGAGGAATGAGAAGCACTTTCCTCTGTGGAGAGAACTTGAAGCTGTAGTTCAGAGTTGTGCAGCTCTATATTGATGGTGTTTCTTTGTACTTTTTTTTTCAGTCATTTTCATTTTGAGCTTTTATAATCTTGATTTTTAATTTAAGAAGGACAGCTACCTACCAGTATTTAAAGTAGGATTGCGTCACATGCAAAAGCCAGTAGAGGTAATGCAGTGGTACCTGGGGTTTCAGAGCACTTCTGTGTGTATTTTTCTGAAGCCCATCACGTTTTAGCTCTTTCTAGCCCTCTGTATCATGATGGTAGGACCCCTGCCCAAGTCCCCCGCAGTCATTAGCATCACGTGGTCTGTTGCAGGAGCCTCTTGGGGATCATCACCAAGAAGAACATGGTAGCACACCTGGAGGAGCTGACGCGGCGCGCCGAGCCCCTGGTGATCACGCGGCTGCTCCCCAGACCGGGCGGGGGGTGGCTCCGTGCCCTTGCCTCCCCCCTCAGCTTTGTTAGACCTTTCCTCCTCCTCACACGGGGGTGTGTGCACACCCTGCCCTGG
The DNA here is from genome assembly GCF_000754665.1 of Bison bison bison. Taxonomy (NCBI): domain Eukaryota; kingdom Metazoa; phylum Chordata; class Mammalia; order Artiodactyla; family Bovidae; genus Bison; species Bison bison. The sequence continues at coordinate 2,324,214 of NW_011494888.1, read as the reverse complement.
GAAGCAGCAGGCCCACCTCCTGGCCACCAGAGCCTCTCCTTGGCTTTAGGACTGTAGGCAGTGTGGTCTGTACAATCCTACAGCAGATACCCCCACTCCACCCAGGAGCTCCCCCAAGCCCGTCCCTGTCTTTCTTCCCTTGTCTTGGCTGTGTCGTGGGGAGTCAGCCCACGTGTGCACACGTGGTGGTACCCAGCTCAGCAGCCCACCCGCCCCATATACCCTCATATCCTGGGGCCTGGGCTCCAGCACCCTCTGTAGGCTGTTTCTAGAGTGTGAGCAGCAGCTGAGGGTCACGTGTGGCCGTGGGTCCCAGTGGAGTCGTGACTAAAGAGGATTTCGAGTTCTCTGATAAGTTGTCTGGCTCTGGCAGTCTCACGCTGGGCTCTTTTGCCTGGTTGTCACCCCTCCATGAGGCCTGTCCCTGTAGACTTCAGCCTAGCACTGATGTCCATGCATCCTTTTTGAAGAAACCACTGGCCAGAAAAATAAGTAACTACTCATCCCTTCTGCTTTCTGCTTCGTCTGTAATAATCTTCTAGGACTGCTTCTTGATTTTTTTTTTTCACCTATCTTTTAATGTAAGCGTTAACAACTCAGACTTTCATAAAAGCACTGTACCTTTTTTGACTAAAATCAGAAAAGGAAGACATTGATGACTGTAGTAGAAACTCGGGTCATCCTAGAGATTTATTCTTGGGGTTCTGAAGTTTGGGATTGAAATTCTGTGTTGACCATTTTAAGTGCATTTTACCTGAATTGTATGTGCTTTCATGAAGATTCGGCATACAGCTGGGCACTCTTTAAGTCAGTTTTTTTAAAGACAGTTAATTTTGGCTTTAAAGAAAAGTGCACTCTAAAGGGGACTTGGTCATTATGTTTTCTTCTCTCTCAGCCTGGTGGGAAGGAGCTGTTCTCCTCAGGCGGGCTCAGCGCCCCTTCTTGTTCTGCATTCTGCTCTCTCACGCGCTGGCTCACGTGACTCAGAGGCTCTGCCTCCGCAGTCCGGTTCTCAGTCTCAGGGCAGGGACGCTGAGCGGTTAGGGGCGTCATGCTCGATACCTCCGAGCATGGCTGCTGGATGTTGAGTTACTTGACCAAGATACTGTTTGAAAATACAGACTCGGGCTGATTGCTTTGCTCTCCTTCTGTCAGCCGAAAGGATTTAGCTGTGGGTTTAACTTCTCCTTTCCCTTCCTTTTAACGGCAACCTTCTGCTTGTCCTTTTCAGACGCCTCCTTGGTATCATCACAAAAAAAGACATCCTCCGTCATATGGCCCAGACGGCAACCCAAGACCCCGCCTCCATCATGTTCAACTGAGCTCCGCAGCGGAGGACGGGGAGGAGGCCGGGGAGGAGGCCTGCCTGCTCAGCAGCAGCTCGCTCTGACCCGGAGGCAGCAGGACCGGCGGCGGCGGGCTCCTGCGGCTGCTGCGGTGGTGCGGGGAGGGGCGGTGGAGGCGGCCGGGCCTCCCCGCCGGCGCCGGCGAGCCGCGTGGGGCCGTCCCAGCCGTGCGCTCAGCGCTGGAGGCGGCCCTGACCGGACCCCGTCCTCTCTGGCCCTGCAGAGAGGCCGGCAGGCCCCCTGTCAGAAGGGATCCCTCTGAATTGAGCCATCTCTAAGACTGTAAGGTCTTGCCCTTTTTTTTTGTTTGTTTTTGTTTTTTAAATCAAAACTGTTGTGTTTAACTCCTGAACTGTACAGGTAAAGCATTACCTTTCTACATTCCGGACGAGCTTCTTCCTCTCCTCTCCCCTCCCCTGCGAGCTGTCACCAAGCCTCTGAGAGTGGTGTGCACGTGGGGAGCAGTCCTTTCTCATATTGAGATGTGCGTGGTCGTACCGGGGTCTCGTCACAGGGAGGGGAGTGGGTGCTGTGTCCCACACGAGGTGCTTGGGGCAAGCCCGGTACCACAACCCGGGCCGAGGCGCCGCGGAAGCTCTGCGGGGGTAGGGGTTCAGCATCCACCACAGGGGACTTGACTGATAAGGATGGACAGTGTTCTTCTTGCTTTTCTCACCCTCTCTGACTTGATGGATAATGTGAACTGGTCTTAACGCAGATTTTTCTGTTTCTAAAACTCCTATAACACAAGTACCATTGAGCGTAAGGAAATGATGCTGCTTTGATAGTGACAAGAAGGAAGTGTTGTGTCGAGCTGCACCTGCTATGAGTTGC
>NW_011494888.1:2318220-2321934 GCF_000754665.1 Bison bison bison | reverse complement strand
TATGAGTTGCATGTTTAAACACTGGAAATTTTCTTTTTCTTGAAATTAGATCAGTCTGTTTGTTTTTTTTTTTTTCCCCCTTTCCTTAAGGTATTTTACTGCTGACACTGAAGAAGAAATGTAATTCATAACTTGCACTAAATGTATATTTCTTTCTTAAAAATTTACCATTCTTATTTATATTTTTATGGATTAAAATTTATAAAATACAGATCAGTTAATATCACACTTAAATACTTTTACCTTTTTAATGTGATTTTTATAGACTAACTCAGACTTAGAAATATGGAGATATGAACAAAAAAAGTTTACAGTGGGAACGAGGGTCTAAGATGTGGTGTGGTTGTTTCTTTGTGATCACACGTGTATGGAAACCTTTTCTCATCTCTCACTGCCATCCTCTGGGTTGTGTTTCCAGCTTGTCCATTTTGACTCATTAACTGGAAGCTGAAACACTATGTATCGTTTCGCAGATTAAAAGTTAAATAATGTTAACCTTAAACAGAAAAGAAAACAATAGAATGGCAGAGGTAGCAGTTAAAATGTTGATCTGAACAGAACTTGTGAACCTTCGTGGAGGTCACGTCCAGGTGTCCAGTGACATTTTGAATCCACGCTGCACTTCCTTGCACAGTGGGCTGAAAATGTACCGCATGTGTTTGGAATTTGGGGTTTTGGAAAATACCTGTCTTAATCATGGTCTCAGTTCACATCAGCAAAGGCAGTTCACTTGAAGCACTGGCCTGAAAATTCTGGATTATGCATCTTGGGAGGCAAAATGAATTTTTAGAGACAGACATTTTTCTGAAACACATCTTGCAATGAGCTGTTTTTATATTTTGGAAGTGATTGTTCACCTCTTGATTCTTAATAAACCTGTAAGGTCTGGGAGATCACAGAAGATTTTATGATGCTGAGGATTTATAAGATCTCGAAGCCATATGAGAACGACCACTGAGAGGTGAGCAGACGTTAGGAATTCCACGACACCTGAGCTCTGCTCTGCCTGCAGTTAGTGTTGTGTCCTGTTTCCCCCTTTCGGCCACCTCCGCACTTGCTTCCCAGCGTGTGGAGACAGCCCTTCCTGAACCAAGGTCAGCTGGTCTCCTCTCAACCTCTCGTCCTTGCGTTTGCCCGAGGCCCAGTGAGCGTGCGGGCTCCGTGGCCGCACCGCGTCGCACGTGGCGTCACACGTGGCGTGTTTTGTCTCCCTCGTTTCCTTTCCGATTTTGGGTCCTGCTTCACACTGACATCTCGGGCGGATGCCAATTCTCTCCTCAGTGTGTGCCCTGCCTGCTGAGATGCAGGGGGCGGGCTGTGCCTCCAGCACGCTTGTGGTTGTGTCTGTCACTCCATTCCACTTTTCCTTTTGGGGTGTGGGGTGTCTGCGTGTCAGCCCGACGAGGGGAGCTGGAGACCATGCGGTGGAAGTGCCCGGCCCAGTGGAGCGCAGGTGGAGCCTCATTGGAGTGCCTTTTCTGAGAAGGTATGATGAGAATGGGCAGGGTGTCAGCATCTCTTCTCCTTAATAACTGTGTTCAGTTCTGACTCATGAATGCCTAGTTTGTTCATCTGCGATGTTGCCTAGAGCTGTATTTATCTGTTTATTTATACTAGTGTAGTAAAGCTGCATATCATTACAGTACAAATGGTGACTGTGATGAGTCAATCAGAAAACCTATTAAAATCTCTATGACAACGTGTGGTTTGGCCTTTGATTCCCTCGGTCAGCGTGCCCCGGGGTCACGGCCGCTGTGTGTCGTGTAGCGTGCAGCCTCCCGGGGTGTCCCGCGTCTCTCGGGCTACGAGGCCGTGCTGTCCTTGGCAAGCAGGAGTCGTGGGGACCCGGCAGACCCCAGGCTGACAGCAGGGTGTGTGCAGCAGCACGCGTGTGGGTGCAGGGACCACACACCTCAAAGGAGACAGGTAAGTCACCTGCAGACTGTGTTTCTGAGAACAAGCACAGAGGTTTGCAAACTGCCTCCGGCGAGGGAGACACACAGTCTGTGGAGCCATATCCGTGGCGTCTAGGGAGTGAACCTGGTCCTGACACGCCCAGGACAGCTTGTTTTGTTGCTCTCGTGCTGTTCACTCGACGACTGAGCACAAGTGTGCTCCTGGGACTGCTGGGCACGAGCATCAGATGCTGGTACATGTCATGAGTTGGTGTCATGGTTGTTGAGCACATGTGTTTATGTGATCCTGGGCAGCCTCATGCTGTCCTGGTCAGTGTCCGGGCAGAAATACCCCAGCCGGGGGGAGAGGGGCACGACGTGGCCTCGGGGGTAGGGATGCTGGTCGTGGGTGACGAGGGGGGTGAGCGCACAGCGGGCTGACAAGGCTTCCCGTGGGAGGGGCAGGAGCACCTGTACCCCGGTGGGACCCACTGCCAGGTGTGAGAACACCAGGTAGGTCTTGGCGCTGGAGGGACGAGGGCAGGGGCTTGGCAGGGTTGGGGTGTCAGCTGGCTTGTCTGCATACACAGGACCTGCAGGTGCCAGGGAGCAGAAAGCTCTGCGCTGGCGACACGGGGTGAGTCCATGTGGACACAGATGAGAGCACGGTCTTGGGTGAGGTTTCACCGCTTCCACTTTTTTCTTGGCTGGATCATTCTATACATGCTTGAGAAGTTGTATGGAAGACAGTTTGTAAGCTCCAGGTGTGAGCTTAGCTAAGTCTGAGTTGGGTAACGGTTTTGTTAAATTGGGTGAAGCTGCTTTTATTTATGAAAGAACCCAGGTACTGGGTAAAAATGAACAGGCAGGCAGGTGGCATCCGGGAGCCACAGCAGCCACTGGAAAGGACCTGAAAATACCTGAGATTTCGAAGGACCAGGCCTCCAGTGCAGGAAGGAGGTAAGAAGGGGAGGTTTGGTGTCGGGCTGGCAGGAGCTCGCTCTTGAACGAACAAGTCTCAGTCCTTGGAAGGCTGGCCCCTCCCAAAATGTGTGACCAGCCCTCAGACACAGCTGCTGGGTGTGGAGCCTGGAAGAGTCTTCACAAGCCTGTTCTCAGGAAGCTCTGCTCATAGCTGTAGTCTTCACATTGTAACTGCCATGTTCTTGGCACTGGTGCACAAACCCTGTTTTGGTTCCGATATACCAAGCCTTCTGATGATATGCACACAGGTGTGTGAGGAATGGATGGTAAGCTTTTTTTTTTTACCCTTTCATTTATTCCTTGATAAGCAATCCTGTTGAAATCTGTATTACTGAATCACAAGAAGGCAAATTTAGAAAACTTACATTTGAAGTGGTTGTATCAACAAGCAGCACGGTTAAAGGAATCGAGAATTTGTAGCCAGCTTGCGTGGTTTTAATGGAAGGTACACTTGAGATTAAGGTAAACGCAATAGCAACTATTTCTAAATACTTCTGCAATATTAACAAGGACCTTAGAAATTAAACAAATCTGTGGAAAGAGCTCAAGTGCTGCTTCAAAGGTTAGACTGTTTTAACACACACTGTACTGTGTCGGTTTTTTAACACAGATCGCTTGGCATTCGGACGTGCCTGGGACCTGCAGGTAGCGCTCAGGGAAGGGACTGCATCACAGCCTGGGCCCTCTGTCAGCACGGGCCAGTGCTGGATGGAACTGAGGCCCCGTGTGCTGCGTCTCAGTGGCTGTGGCGGGAGGCCGTCTGTCAGCACGGGCCAGTCCTGGATGGGACTGAGGCCCCGTCTGCTGGGTCTCAGTGGCCGTGGCGGGGGGGGGG
>NW_011494888.1:2316246-2317930 GCF_000754665.1 Bison bison bison | reverse complement strand
TAACTTTGGAGAGTTCCGTGGGCAGGCCTAGCTGGTCCTACAAGATGGGGGTGAGCCAGGTGACCTCAGGGGGGAAGCTCTGCTAACGGGCCTATGGCCCATCCACAGCTTGCTGCTTTGCATCTGACCGTGAGCTCTGAGTCTGTAAGGTGAGGGATGTTTTGTCAGGTTTAAAAAGGATCTGCATCTGGTGAAACACAGCTCCCCTTGGGCTGCACTGGAGACCCAGTGCATACTTGGTCGTGGAAAACCCTTCTGGTGTGTTGAGCACACAGTGTCTGCATCCTGTGCTATACTGACACGCCGAGCCCTGGGAGCCGTGCCGGAAGGAATGGACCCCAGGGGCTGAGTAAATGCTGTCCACCTGAAGCTGGGGAGGGCCCCAAGGCCCTGTCCTTGTGGCTGCAGCTCGTGTTAACCCCTAGTCTCGGGACCCAACTCCTTCGGGCTCATCCACAGGTGCTGGGCATGGCCTGCTGTTGAAGGGGACAGTGGGGCTGAACCCCCTCTTCCGTAGGTGAGCTGGGCATCACCGTGCAGGTTACCCAACTGTCTGAAAGAAAAGCAGGCCACCAGAGCTTTAGGAAAGTAAAGTTGCCATTCATTTATTTCCTGTAGTCCTTAAAAACAGAAGAACATGTTTCACACTAAAGCTCTGCAATCCTGTACACCAGAGAGGCAGCCCCACTCATGCTGCGAGCTGGTCCACGTCCTCTTGGCTCCTGTTTGCTAGATGAGCTTCAATAATTTCCGCAAAGAGATTCCTCTTCAGCAGATTATATGCCAGAGGTAAAAGCTGGCCAGCAACTTTATGAAAATACTGAAAAACCAAAGAAGGTGACATCAGCCAGAGAGCGCAGCAGGTACTTGTTTAACAGAGCCCACGTCCCAAATGCAGACTCTTCACCTGTCTCCAGGTGCCGTGGCCGGGAAGGACAGACTGCGGCCACAAGCAGGACAGGGGGTCGGGGAGCGCTCCCCACACTCCCACGGCCACTGCTGGGAAGACAGGACTTGAGGCAGGTGACAGCCCCGAAGTCACCGTATCACCTGCCTCCCTGACCCTGAAACAACTAGAGCTGAGGTACCCCCTGCTGGAACTGTGAGTGGGTGTCTCCTGTTTAATGAGGAGGTGTTAATGATAAAACATCGGCACTGAGTCTTAAAGATTTTAAAGCATATTTCCAAATAGCATTTGCTCTTCATCTAACACAGAACAGATCCCCTATGGAGAATGAGATGGAGCCCAGGAAGGTGTATGTGTCACACCGAAGCTGTATACGTAGCTAATAGATCACTTGAACATTTGTTGTTGAGTTTCTAAGCCATGTTCAACTCTTTAGAGGAATGCAGCCCGCCAGGCTCCTCTGTTCATGGGATTCTCCAAGCAAGAATACTGGAGTGGGTTGCCATTTCCTCCTCCAGGGGATCTTCCCCACCCAGGGATCAAACCTGCATCTCCTGCATTGGCAGGCGGGTTTCTTTACCACTGAGCCACTTGGGAAGCCCCATGTTAACATATACCTGAAGGCAAAAAAGTCTTGGTCATTCACCTTGGCCAGAAACATAAGATGAACCTCAAATAAGAAATATTCTTAGAACTCAAGAATCTTTCAAGAATCTGCTTAAAATAATTTCAAAAAGTTCATTTTGAAATTCCAGCTGAGTCCATACCCCACGTGTG
>NW_011494888.1:2310918-2316146 GCF_000754665.1 Bison bison bison | reverse complement strand
GGGGGGGGGTGGTGCTCACTCACGTGGGAGCCATGGCAGAAGAGGTCCAGTCCCAGCTCCAGCCCCATCCCATAGTCGCACTCATCGTTAGCAAACTGCACGTAGGTCATCATCTCCTGGACGGGGGCAAAGGCCTGCAGTCTGTCGGCGTCGCTCGGGGCCTCCACAATTGTCCCGCAGATTCTCCTGAGGCTGGCTGAGAGAACAGGGCCGCAGCATTACCTGTGAGCACCCACGCCTCCCCGTGACACTGTCCCTGAGGCCTCCTGCCTTGGTGCTGTAACACATCAGCCATTTTACTTTAGCCATTTTTATGCTTGAATCTTAACAAAAACCATTTCTTGTTCCAGCAAAGTGGTTTCTCCATGAGTCTTAACTACAACCAGGAGTCACACCAGCTTCCAGAGATTTTCCCTGGGCTAGTCCAGGGTGCACAAGCCTGGCCCACCTGTTTTTAACTGTCCTCAAGATAAGAATGTGTTTTCATTTTTAAATGGTTGAAAAAAATCAAAAACAGTATGGAGACCAAGCATACACAGAGCCCCACTCTAGGCTCATCCACACCAGAAGCTGGGTTAAAAAAAAAAATCCTAATAGTAAAGTTTGCTCTTTTTGCCTTTGTCTAACTTGCTTTTAAAAAGCAGTACAGAAAAATACGAGAGACAAATCACTGTGGAATTAAACCTTTACCAATTCCTTTACCAACGTGGGGGTGTGGGGCCACAGCACAAATGCAATTTGAGGTAAAATAGAGAAAACTGCTTAACATTTATCCACATTAGAAAAAACAGTGCTTTAACATTTCTGATCTCGATGCCCTCTTGTTTGCACGCCCCACTCCTCCCCTCCCAAGGGAGCCAGATGAAGGCGTGTTCCCAGGAGAAAAGGAAAGGGGAAGGGGAGGGGACAGGCAGAGCGCTCAGGAGAGATTTTATCCTCCTTTTCAACAAAGCAACAGTTAGATTTTGTGTATGAAAAGTCCATTTGCAAAGAGTGCTTATACTTACAGAAGAAGTAACTCAGGATGGGCTTCTAAAAGCTAAAAAAACCTACATTCAGATGGAAAACTGTCCACAAACACATGCTGTTTCAGTAACTACTATAGTGTAAGTTGACCGTAATGTCAAAGGTTGTGAAATAGTAGAAAAAGTCACCTAGACCATAGGCTCGTATTGTTTAAACTTGTAAAAACACTGTTCCAAGTGCTGTTAGGCAAGCAGTGCATTAATAATAAGCACCTTATGTATCGGGTTACTCCCAGACACCCCTATGGACGGTACTCACCGCCACTCACCATGTGACAGATGGAAGATGTCGTTTAATAAAGTTATACAACTGGTTAAGGCCACACAGCTGCAAACCCAGCTTCAGTTCAAGCCTCCCTGACCCCAGAGCCTGAGCCCTTCGTCACTGCAGGTGGGTGGGGAACTGTATCCACCTATTCAACACAAGGAAACTCCCCCCACACATTAACACATGCTCATGGCCACATAAATACCCTACCATCCGTTTCAGGGAGCTCTCTGTATCCAACATCATTTTTATCCACTGGGACGACCAAGCCTGCCCCATGAAAGGTCTTTGTCACCACCTTAAATAAAACAAAAATAACATGGAAAATAGACGAAAACAACAAAGGGGGCAAATAAAGCTCATACACAAACCCTTAAGACTTCTGCCAAAATATAATTTGTGCCTTTTATTTCAGTAGATTTGGACCCCAGGGCAGAAGTTAACTATTATTTCTTTCCTTTAAAATCAGGTAGAAGTCAAGTACTTGAAATAATTACAGAGCAGTGCAATGAATGGCCTTTACTAACTGTCAGCATAGGGAAGTCATCCCCGTGTGTCCCGCCACAGAGGCAGGGGGTGGTGTCAGTTCAGTCCACAGCCACAGCTGCTGCGCAGAGAGCCAGAGGCCCGCCCAGCAGGAGGGGATGTGGCCAGAACTCCTGCCCGTCTGCGAAACACAGGTCCCCAGGAGCATTCAGACTTGCCAGCAAACTTCCCCTAAGTCAGGCAGCTTCTAGTTTGGGGGCACCCTTTATGGAGGCAAATGACATAACCATTATCACCATGGTTGAAATCATGGTTCTAAGGTTTTTTTTTTCTTTTTATGTGTTTACCAGGCTACGTCACAGCGGGGTGAGACACGCTCCCCTCCCCTCACTCTAAGGTGGGAAAAGGCCCCTGGTGAAAACTGGAGAGGTAAAACAGCAGCATGAAATCTTAGAGCAGGGAAATGCCCCATGCAGGGAGTTTCATGCCATGGACACTTTTAGAAACTACTTCCTGACCTCCAGGACTAAAAGAGCTGATAAGACAGGGACTCAGTGACTACAACTTACCTGAAAGTCACCCACCCCTGCGGCTGAGTCAGGATCAGAAAATGAACTGGAGTAGGATTTTTAATAACTAAGCTAAAGTACTTAGTTACCAGTACTGGCTTATTCAGGGCTGACTAGTACTCCATTTGGCTGAGAATGCACAGATGAAGCAGCCACATGCAGGAGACCCTGCTCAGAGGCTGGAGGAGACTGGGTGTCCAGACTCCAGTAATAAATGTCCCTCCTCAGGGGTTATCAGGACGGACTCAGAATTCTCATTTGCCCCAAAGCAGAATTCTTTCAGCTTCTCTGTTACCCAGGCAGGTGCCAAGTGAAAAACCCGAAGGATCCCAAACCCAGAGGTATCTGCTATTTATGAAACTCCACTCACACAGCAGGCGCAAAAGGAAGGCTGGTGGGCTCAATAAAGCAAGGAGAGACGACTTCTCACACCAATTCCTGGAGGAATTCGCACACCCCAGTACACAGCTCAGGAACAACGTCGCCCATATGCCAACTACCCTCAGGGCTGACTACATAAAGCCCGTAAGGCAGACCTTTACAAATCTACCCAAAATCACCTGGCATGAAACCATCCAGCCTTAGCTATTAAAAAAAGAAACGTAAGCAAGTGTGAGGTACAAAGCCGTTCTTCTACTATGAGATGAGTGACTGGTAGGTCAAGACTAAAGAGACTGGGCTGGCCTGGCCTGAGCTCTGCAACCACAGCGAGGGTGCCCTGTCTCGTGCCCACCACACCTGCAGGACTCTTCCAGTCCAGCCCCCGAACCACCCTGGAGCCAGCTCTGTGGGAGGCGGGGACAGCTCTCCTCAGGAGGGGAGGGGAGGATATGCAGGTGAGCGGGAACCCACCCCCGCCGCCCCCCACCCTGAAACAGCAAACAGAGACCGACAGATGGAACTCATACTTTCTTGTCTCTCTGCTTCATCCTCACAGTTCTCTGCTCCAGGGAGAACCCCAGTTCTCTGGCTGCTTCTGTGAGTTTCTCATCTATGGTTTTCAAGAGACTACTTTTCTTCTTATCTGTTACTTCTTTAAGTTTTTTCATCAAAAATAATCTGAAAAAGAAGTAAAAGCCCTCATTAGTATGTAGCCCTCGTTCATATGTACCCTACTGTACTAAGTGCACCGACCCTGGGAAGTTGAGGGGAGCCAAGTTACAGATATCAAACCCCGAGAAATAGAAGGCAGAATAACCACCAACGTTCTCTCAAAGCCCCTAACAGATTCTTCAGACAAGAGAAAAGCAGTATTAATAAATACCTACCAGTCACAGAAACAGCAAACAAGATCTGTTTATCCCTGTGATGTCTACAACCAAGACGTAAGGTACTTAAAAAGTGAGGTTAAGCCAAGTTTATGTTGCATCACTTGATGCTAGGATCTGACATACAACCTTGCAGAAGTCTGATGTAACAGGAGAAAAGAATGTGGAGACTCCAAAAAACGACTTTCCACTTGTGCAGAACTGGAGGACCTTTATAATACTTAAACATCAGCAAATTCTTTTAAATGTTACCTTCAAATCTGTGTTAAGAAATTTTAAAAATGTAAAGGAAAGCAAAACTATTTTATAAGCTAATACAAAAGCACAATTCAAAATAACTTTTTTTTAAAGTAACTTAATTTTCACTTTTATTTTTTTGGTTGCATGGTAAGGCGTGTGGGATCTTAGTTCCCCCACAGGGGATTGGACTCATGCCCCCCAACAGAAGAAGCACAGAGTCTTAATTACCAGACCGCCAGCGAAGTATACAAAATAAATATTAAAGGTATGTGAAATAGTACATTATTGCCAGTTATGGAAATAATTGGGTGTGGAGATAAGGGAACCCTCCTACACTCTTGCAGCCACTATGGGGAACAGTGTGGAGGGTCCTCAAAAAACTAAGAACAGAGCTACCGTACTCCTGAGCATACACCTGGAGAAAACTATAATCTGAAAAGAAATGTCGGTGCACCCCAGTGTTCACTGCACACTATTCACAACAGCCTGGACATGGAAGCAACCTAGATGTCCATCAACAGAGGATGTTGTACCTACAACTTGTAAAGAAGATGTGGTACCTACATACAATGGAATACTACTCAGCAATAAAAGAACGAAATGATGTCATCTGTGCAGCATGGATGAACCCAGAGACTATCATACTAAGTGAAGTGAGGAAAAGAATCTTAAAAATAGGATACAAATGAATTTATCTACAAAACAAAGATAGAGTTATAGATGTAGAAAACAAACTTACGGTTACCAGGAAGTAAAGGATAAATTGGGAGATTGGCACTGGCATGTACACACTATATAAACAGATAACTAATAAGGACCTACTGTATACAGCACGGGGAACTGTACACAATAGTCTGTAATGAGCTACATGGGAAAAGAATCTAAAAAACGGGATATATGTGTAACTCATGTGCTGTACAGCAGAAACTAACCCAACATTGTAAACCAACTATACTGCAGTAATTTTTAAAAAAAGACTTCTACCGCTAGAGCAGAAAGTCAAGAGTGCAAGAGCAAGCTGGAATTGGCCCAGTCCCCTTCCTGCAGCCACTGCCAGGCTCGCGGGAGGAAACCGCTCCTGCCCAGCACTGACGCGGGGCAGTGCCCGCTGGGGCATTGTTCTCATCCCCATTTTACAGATCAGGAAGCTGAGGCAGAGGACCACACCGTACCCAAGCTGAGAGAATGAGTGTGCACTGGTTAAAGCTGAGACCACCAGGATCAGAGTCTCCTAATTACAGCAAAGTCCCAGCACACCTCGTGTTGCCTCAGCAGCCGTGAGTCAGGAGGTCGGTCTGTCAACACGACTGCACAGCACACTGCGGCCCGGGCCTGGGGCCCCTCCCCACACTGCCCCTCCCCACGGCGTGCC